>NW_028249297.1:0-454235 GCF_964263255.1 Lissotriton vulgaris
ATTAACAGGTGGGCATACTGAAAGGGGGTTCACTGAAAAAATATGGATGTAAAATAGAAGTAGAAAATATCTATAAAAAATTAGAATGCAAAAATATTGACTCCCTATACTTAAAAAAGGAGAGCACAAAAATATTGAGGGAAAATATTGATGTAAAAAATATAGTTGTACAAAATATCAAATGTATGTATATATAAAATAAAATAATATATATTAAATATGTTAAATAATAAAATTAATCTAAAAAAATGTAGATTTAATATAAACCTCCAAATATATATCAAATAAACTTAATTAAAAAAGTTAAACACACATACATAATAATTCATATATTTACTGTTAATAAACAATTATTTGTTATGTATTTTATATATATGTACCAATAACTTAAAATCGAATAAAAAAAATATATTATATATTAAAACCTTAAACTATTTAAAAATCTTCAAATTTAAATTTCCCCATCCAGTGAGTGCAACAGTAGAGAAAGTGTTGGATAGCAGATGGATAACAATTACTATTCCCACAGCAGTCAGTGCAACAAAAGTGAAAGTGTTGGATAGCAGATGGATACGAATTAATATTCCCACACCAGTCAGTGCTACAGTAGGGAAATTGCTGGATTGCAGAGGGGTAAATATTACTTTTCCCACTCCAATAGTGGTAAAAGTAGGGAAAGTGTTGGATAGCGGAGGGGTAAAAATTACAATTCCAACTCCAGTGAGTGCAACACTAGGGACATGTGTTGGATTGCAGAGGAATAATATTTAATATTCTCACTCGTCAGTTCAAAATTAAAAACAAACAAATTGTTAACAACAACAATATTTAAAAAACAAAAGAAATTAAAGGATATATATATAAAAATGTAAAACATTAAAATACAAATATATTTAATATTAAAAAATACAAAATAAATGTATTATAATGTTAAATACATATGACAATTACCTACAAATATAATATATATATTTTTAAAGAGTTCCAAAGAAATATTTTTAATTTGGAAATGATTTAGAAACAAAACATTAATTATTACATAAATGTACTATTTTCATTTCCTACCCTATAACAACAAACAATTCACAACCCACATCTAAATTTTAAAAAAGTACTTCCGTAATTAACATAATTAGTTGCCAATTAAAAAAATATTATTAATTAAAAAACAAATTAAAAATCATAAATTTATTTAACTTCGCACACATTACCCATATAATCCCCACAACCCACAGATAAAATTAAACCGTAAACAAATAATTACACAATTAAAACTTATTTTTAATTAAAAAATTAACAACAAATTATAAAAAAAAGGAAAATTAATTTACACCCCCCACTGTACCCCTATAACAATAAAACCCACACACAAACACTATAAACGAATACCCGAAATAAATATGAATTAATTAATCAATATTAATGATCAACTAATGTTTAATTGATTAAACGTAAATTACTTCCCACCCTTTACCCCTATAAACCCCACAACCCACACCTAAAATTAAATACACAATTCCATATTTAATTTTCAATTATTAATTCAAAATAATAAAGAACAAATTATTAATTAATTAAAAATAAATTACTTCCCACCTTTTACCCCATAAACCCCACAACCCACACCTAAAAACAATCACACAATTACCATAATTAATGATCAATTAGTTAATATAAATTAACAACTAATTATTAATTAATTAAACATAAATTACTTCCCTCCCTGTACACCTATAAACCCTCCAACCTGCACCTAAAATTAATTACACAATTTCCATAACTAATTTACAATCAATTAATTAATATAATTTAACAAATAATTATTAATCAATCAAAAATAAATGACTTTCCACCCTTTACCCCATAAACCCCACAACTCATTCCTAGAAACAATTACACAATTACTACAATTATCAATTAAATCATTAATATAATTAACAACCAATTACAAATACATTTCTTACCACAGTTAAAACTATAACATCTAAAATAAAAAAATAAAAAAATAATCATTCATCTATTAAAATTAAATTACTTCCCACCCTATTCCCCAATAAACCTACAACACACTACTGAACTAAAAAATGCTAAAAGTAATTGAAATAAAATGCATAACTACTAAAAAATGTACAGATATATTAAAAAATATAAACAATACTTATACAAAAAAATACATCACATACCTTTATAATTTAAACTAAAATATATGCCACTAATTATAAAATCGATATTTTAAACAATTATGTTTTTGCAAACATTAATGACTTCTATATTTAAAAAAAATATATTTCCTACCTTAAATTCGATATTCTTGATCACGATATTCTCGCTGTTGATATTTCTGAATCAAGATATTTCATACTCGCTATTTGTGTAAGTCGACATTTCCAACTTGATATTCTGTCTCAACACCCTAAAATGGGACAATACCAGGTGAAAAGTGTGGTGGCGTGATAAAAAATGCCGGTCTAATGAGAAATTGTCCAAGAGGCACAGACAAATGTTACTGGGCTTTTTTTCTGCCGGAAATTGGTGCTGTCCACACCTTCCTCCTCCGATGTGTGATGTTCCTCCCTGTACTGGGTGGTGTTTGTTTGGGAGGCCTCTGAGGCACACATACACATCAGTGGCGGAAGATGTGGGTCCTCTGTCCCTGACAGTATTTGTCTGTGCCAGCAAGGAAGGCAGCTCAGCACTGACAAGGACCTAATGACTTCTCAACAAGTCGATAATGTCACTGTGAAGGCACTCATTGTTGTACGCCACATATTTGAGGATGGATATGATTGCCCCCAGCTGGGTGGCTACCTCACCGGTGTCAATTTGGCAAAAATGTTACACAGCTTGCTGACCTTCCCTGTCTATAATAGTAAGTTGAGGTAAGGTCCACATCTGCCTTGGTTATTGGCTTTCTTTTTCATGATGGCCATACTGAATGAAGTTTCACTTATTGATACCTCTACTGTGCACATTTCACCAATCACCAGGTTGCCTGCATTCCCTCTGGCCACTACACAGCCCACATCTCCTGTGGAAAGTGATATGGTTTGGGGGGGGCAGGCCATTATGCCTGCCCCCCCCCCAACACTACCGCCCTCCTTCTGAACACAAGATCTGCTGTTAAGCATCAAATTGAAATTTTTGATCTCTTAGATTCCAATTCCCCAGATCGATTGTTTTTAACTGAAACATGGTATCGTTGTGACTCCCTACCGAGCGTCCTGGCGGCCCTCCCGCCCCACTACTGTATGCTATGTGCCGACCGACCAGAGGGAAGAGCCGGCGCCGGGGTAGCCCTGATTGCCCGTATGGGACTCCATTTTCAGACACTCTCCTCGCCTACGATACCAGCAGCCGACTGCCTTGTAGTACGCGCCACTACTTTTAAGATTCCTTTTACCTGTGTACTAAGGTACCAGCGAACCCAGCTATCCCCTGGTTTTCTCCCCGCCCTCCAAGACTTACTGGCCACCTTGGCAGTCAATAGTGCCTCTGTCCTCGTTCTGGGAGACTTTATCTTCTGGCCCACTGACCCCGCCGAGGACAGTATATCCAAAGATTTCACTCAACTGCTTCTTAGCCTCAACTTCACCCAGCACGTTCATGGTCCCACCCACAACCCAGGCCATACTTTCGATCAGATATGGACATTAAACATTCCGATTTCTGTTCCAACTATTTCGCCCTGTCCATGGTCTGATCACTTCCTGCTCGCTTTCTCCTTAGACTTGAACCTTGATAAAACACCTCCTGTCACCAAAAACACCTGGGCAAGGAACTGGAATCGAGTTGACATTCCATCTTTGTGCAACTCGCTAACTACCACCTGCCCGGATCTATCGGGCTTGGCCCCACATTCTCAGGTTGCCACTCTGGATCGCTGGCTTACCAAAGCCTGGGACCCAGTGGCCCCCCTGAAGCGGATCTCCATCAACGCACCCAGAATGCCTACAAGTGGTTCAGCCCTAGCCTTAAAGCCAAGAAACTGGAGTTACGACAGGCTGAACGAGCTTGGAGAATAGCATACTGCCCGACCCGTAGACAACACTATATTACCACTCTTAGTGAATATAAAAAAGACATCTTGGCAGCTAAGACAGAATACTTTTCGGGACGTATTCTAGCTGCGGAAAGCCAGCCACGTGAGATCTTTGCCACCGTCCACGAACTGGCATCATCGGAGAGAACTCTGCCCAAGATTTCCCCTTCTCAGGCATAATGCGACTCGCTTAACGAGTTTTTTTATTGAGAAAATTGCTTGTATCAAAGCCAATATCCCTTCCCCCTCGCCTACCTTCACTGACCCCCAACCTCCTGGCAATTATCTATCCCTTACCCACATCCCTGCACTGACTAAAGAATCCCTGCTACCCCTACTTAGGTGCGTCAAGTCTGGCTCTCCAGCTGATATTTGTCCGGCTCACATCCTCTGCCAGATTTTTTCTGATTGTCCATACCCTGCCCTCACTCTTTTGAATGATTCCCTCTTGCATGGTTCCGTCCCTACCCCTTTCAAGACCGCCATAATTATCCCTATACTAAAAAAGCCTGGGGCGGACCCGGCCTCCCCGGCAAACTACCCCCCTATATCCCTTCTCCCATATCTGGGAAAGGTAGCTGAGTTTCATGTCACCCAGACGTTCAGCTCCTTCATAGAGGCCACTAACTACCTTGCACCCTGCCAGGTGGGCTTTCGCCCCCGCCATTCCACCGAGAAAGTGGTTATTTTGGTCATGGACCAACTCAGGGAGGTGCTCGATTCCAACACCCCCTAGGCCCTAGTCCTTCTGGACTTGTCCGCCGCTTTTGACACAGTGGACCCCTTCATTCTCCTGTCCCGTGTCAAGGCGGCAGGCATAGGGGGACAGATATTGGCCTGGCTAGGCTCCTTCCTGTCTGACCGAACCCAGGCTGTCCATCTGGCCGAATTCTCGGACCCGCCTCGCAGAGTGCACTGCGGTGTCCCTCAGGGCTCCTCTCTTTCCCCCCTCTTATTTAATCTTTACATTTTCCCTCTTATTTCTGCACTGCAACAAATGGAGGTCACGGTCTACAACTACGCTGATGACCTGCAACTCATTTTTAATTTCTCCTCCCCTACATCAGGCACCGCTAGCTTCCAGTCCATCATGCTGTTTATCCGGGATTGGATGAATGCGAACCATCTCAAACTCAACCCGGATAAAACAGAGCTGGTTCTGACTGGTGGCAGTGGCAACCCTTGGTCCCCCTCCTTTTGGCCCCTTTCCCTTGGTCTCCCTCCCACTCCCTCTCACTCTGTCAAGACCCTTGGAATCACACTAAATCATCATCTCACACTTCACTCCCACATTAGTTCTGTTGTCTCCTCTTGTTTTTTTACCCTGCGTATCATTAGGAAAATATCCCGTTTTTTTTCTTCCCCTGCACTCAAACTGATCTTAATGGCCATGGTCCTAGCCAAGATCGACTATGGTAACATTATTTACAATGGCGCCCCTGCCTATGCACTCCAAAGTCTCCAGCTAGTGCAAAACCAGGCAGCCTGCCTGGTATATGGCCTACCTAAATCCCACCACTCCTCTCCTCTTCTCTTTTCTCTTCACAGGCTCCCTATCAAACAATGGGCCCTCTCTAAACTTGGTTGCCTTACTTTCCAAGCCCGGCGGGCACGGCTCCTGCCTTTATCAACTCTGCCTTTACCAACTACTGTCCCCTTAGAGATCTTCGCTCATCCTCCAAATCTCTATTAGTCATCCCCCGCTTCAAGAAACAAAGATCGGGAGGCCAGAAATTCTCGGTCCTTGCTCCCACCTTTTGGAACACTCTTCCGCCCTCAGTCAGACACTCCCCCTCCTATATGGAATTTCGCAGGGCCCTCAAAACTTTTTTGTTCCAGCAAGCTTTCAGCCCCTAGTCCTTGTGTCCTTTCAGCTTAGTTTTCCCCCCAGCGCCAGGAAACTGCATAGTGAACGAGCGCTCTATAAATTCTTAAAAATTAAAATTCTAATTTAGTCATATACTTGTATTGATCCTGCATTATGCCTTTCACACAGTACACTACCCCAGTCTGCGTTGTTGTGGTGTCTTGCATGCACACACACAACTCAACCTTGATACATTGCATTAATGTCTAAGGGCATGTACTTACCATGGTTTTCCTACTTGTGTATACTCTCGAGATAGCATTACACACACATTGTCTCCATAGTTCCCTTCAGTAGGCACAGTGTACCAACTCTGAGGTGATAGGCCCAGTAAAACATATAAGATTGCTACCACTGATGCTCACCTCATTTCGTCATTACCACAGTTGGTTATTTGCAGAAATTCACAAATTGACTATCTCAGCCAGCTCAATTATACCTGTACATGACTCCTATAGCAGTCCGACCGTGTACTCTGGGACTTAACTTTCCGGAGTACACTGAAGGCACATAGATCAAACATTGACTCTCATGTGGCACCAACACCCCCAATGTGAGTCACCATTTGCAAATGACCAACATGGCTGCTTGTATCTGATTGCTATTGATATTCTGTGACATGTACCTACCCAGGTTGGCCACACAACTAGGCCCATTCCCCTCACCCTCCAAACAGCACTAAGACCTGCCCATCATCGTGGAAATATATCTCATCCTGTCAATTCCCTGTTTGACATCCTCCTGCTTTGACACATGTGTCATGCCAGACACTTCTCTTTCCAAACCCCTCCTAACACATTCTTCATCTTCACCAAGGTTCACATCACATGTAGGATGCAGTACACCAATGCCCTTTTCTATGGCATCCCTTCCCAGCTACATCACAAGTGTGACACTATCAGGCACAGCAGTGCATGAGTGTCACTCAGGCTACCTTACAGTGCACATGTCACATCTCACCTCCTTGCTATGCAATGTCTCCCTATTCAGACATAGTACCAGTTCAATGTGATCACTTGCACCTACATTGCACTATATTACCACGGGCCCACCAGGCTCACATAACATCTATTCTTCCCAAAACACACTTATGGTACTCTGATGTACATCACTTGCATTCACCCCACCCCTAGTATAAATGTGTACATGACAGGAGGTAGTGTGGTCTCTACCATGGAAGCTAGCACTTCTGTGCTCTCAACACGCACATCGGGCAGGTGCGTGCAATGTAGTTTCATGCGAGTGATTATACATGAATCTCTTTGCATGTTCCTATGTGCTGATACTTCACATACACCACACCTGAACCCCTGCTCAGGTGAGGAGTTAATCCTCTGGTAACCCCATTCCATTTCCTTGCTTTGAAGTCCAGATTTGTCTGAATGGCCCCAACACAGACACACTAGCCTCATGGTGAAAAGGGGCCTGCATTAGCACAGTCAGAGTGTGTAGGGTTCAAATGTCCATTCATGATGTGGGTTCCAGTCCAGGTATTTTGCTTTGTATTGTGGGACTTGCAATCCTGGTCACTCATGTTTTAGCTAGCTGGATGAATACCAACAAATTAAAATTGAACGCTGGCAAGACGGAGGTTGTCTTTTTTGGCAAACACAATTGCCTCCCTTCGGACCTGTGGTGGCCTCCTGAAATGGGTCCAGCCCCTATACCTAGCACTAATGCGAAGAACTTAGGCGTAAGATGGGACTAGGGTCTTTCTTTTTCGTCACACATACAACAGGTCACAACTGGCTGTCTTTTCAAACTTAGGAAACTTCGAAAGTTCCTTGCTCTTTTGCCTGCAGACTGCCGGAAAATGGTGGTCCATGCAACAGTTACATCCATATTGGACTATGCGAATGGCCTATATCTTGGCCTACCCAAATACTTGGTACATTGCCTGCAGATAGTGCAGAATGCGGCTGAGAGACTGCTAAAACACATTCCTTTCAGACAGCATGTCTCTCCGCATCTGCACGATCTGCCCTGGCTCCCTGTGGCTAGTAGAATAAAGTTTAAAGCTCTAACTTTGGCGTTTAGAGCACTCAAGGAGTCCTGTCCCAACTACTTAAAACTTAGACTCCCCAGGTATCACCAGGTGAGGTTCCTGCGCTCCAATTCTCGACTTCAGCTCCTTGTCCCATGCGCCAAAAAAGCTAGACTTGGAGGCAGGTCCTTTTCCGTTGGCACGGCTGTACTGTGGAATGCTCTGCCTGCCACTATCCAAGCTGCCACCACAGAATCCAGTTTCAAGAAGCTACTAAAGACCTGGCTCTTTGCCCAGAATAGATAAGCCCTCTCCCTCCTTTCTTTTTGCTTTTCCCTCTAAACAAGTTCTGCATTCTCAGCGCCGGGACACCTCCTTGTAAGGTAGCTGTTCGCGCTTTACAAATATCAGTATTATTATTATTATTATTATTACATTCCACCACAGGTCCAAGTATACAAAGGTGAACCTGGGCTTGTGCTGCACATCACACATGGACTGGAAAAAGTTGATGGAGTGAAACTGGACTGTGCAACATGTAACTGGGCATTATGACTTATATTTCTATGATGTATGACTGGACAAGTGAGAAATTCCAACCCTTTCCCTTGCACTCAGCACTGTGCAGCCCAGGAACATAGGTGGCTGCGCTGCAGATCATGACATTTTTGCACATATTGTCCCTTATTGCCACTTACCCTGTAGGTGTTATAGGTCCCCAAGACCAGCAATATCCTGTCTGGGAACTCCTGCCATCAACTTTGCTGGGATGACCAGTGCACCTGCTCCTCAAAGAAGTCCAGCTCCTCCTGGTGCTTAGATCCTCAGGTCCTCCTCCTTTGGTCCGCTTGGCTGCCCACAGGCTGTTGGCCAGTTCCCCCTTGTTCTGATGCTTATTATCATGCCTGCGCTTTCTTGCACTCTGGCACTAGCCTTTTAGTTTGACCTTAACTGTTAATCTTCTCTACCGTGGACTGCCAAATTGCCTCTTTCTTCCCTACTGGCAATTTTGAGGTGAAAAAGAGTTGATGCTCATGCTTTGTGACCTCTATTATTAGAATCTGGTTCTCCTCCTCACTGAAATTGCTCTTCTTTTATATCTTTCCCTTTTGAGGTGTAGGTAATATTTTGTATTCTAAATGTGTCACTTTTTGAGGGATTTTTGATGCATGATGCACTCCAATGTGACGCTAAGGTGAATTGTGGCATGTAGGCATTGTTTTATGTACCTCATAAGCAGCCTAGTGTCACATACACTGCACATGCGTCACTTTTATCTGTGGTAGCCATTCCTTGGATGCATTATTTTTTAGGCGCACCGTTGGACCTTACGGTGTGCTGTACCAGGAATAAAAGGGGGTGGTGATGGACGGAGCATCTGATTCAAACACTCACACCCAGTCAAAAGATGTGGGTTTAATCCATCACCGTTCTTTAGCCCACTCTGCCACCCCAGTTCAGACATGGCTATATGCAAATCAGTCTGACCCTGTGCCTCATGGAAACAGTGCAGCCCGAACTGCCAAGCCATGTCTTCCGTGGACCAAAAACAAGCTTCCGAGGACCGGTTTCTGGCATTCCAGCCGTCTTCAGCCCGTACTTACGATAATATCGGACCTAATTTATTGGGTCTCTCATACGCTGAGAAGTCGATCTAGTGTATTGACTGCTCTATAGGTAAACTGCTAATGACATACCATTTACCAACACCCTTTTGGATAGGTGTACAAGCCCCATTTTCTCGCTGACTGAGAAGCCCTCGCCCAACATTTATTGGGTAAGTGCTTAAGGTGCAAATACGACGTATGCATGATGTGTGTGAATGGGTGTGAGTGTAGGACACGATAACCAGACAATGGATAAGAGTGTGTGAATTCAGAATAACTTTTCATTGCAATTGAGACTACGACCACTGTGCTGGTATTTCACTTCACAATGTCACATCGATTGAATTCAATAAGTGTGTGATATTTGACACAGAATACTGGATGTCACGAATAAATGCCACTTCATTAAAATATTGAGTGACATAGCATGAGAGCACTCTAGCTCTCCACAGTTCTAGCATGTTCACTGAATAGTCGGTGTGCCACGCGTGGGATTTTACACAATATATGGAGAACGTCTATATGTATAATTATGTTTTTTTGCCTTAATTTCTTCCCAGATGGAGCCTGGCATTACACATTAATACGAGGAGAAGCTAAGTCCAAATTAAACTCCCGAATGGGCGCCTTGTTTCCTTGCTGGCGAGAAGAAATTAAAAAGCCCTCAGATGAGCCTCAGCATGCTTTTCTGTCCATAATTCCATACCCGATGTCCCAACTGGCGGCTCCGTATCATGTGAAGCTCGTGGCTACATAACCCATAAGGCCACGAAGCTTAATGAAGCAGCCCATCTGAGGGCGTGAACTGTGTACTTTAGGGCGGTGGTTCAGCTGTGCCTGCAAAGACTGTCGAGCCTCTGAGGAAAGTGCTAAAGGCACTGAAATGCGTCAGGCTATTTGACGACAAGAAGCTGGAATTATGCATTGGTGTGCTGTTCCTGTTCTCTACCAATAAATGGCTCACTGTTACCTGGTGTGGAGTGCTTCTATGCCTTGGGGGCAAAATTGGAGCTTTAATATTGACGCGGCAGCCCAGCCGCGATAGAGGCACCACCCCACCACAGTGGGGGCCACGAGTTTCACATGATACGGAGCGGCCTGTTGGGACATCGGCTCATCTGAGGGCTTTTTAATTTCTTCTCGCCAGCAAGGAAACAAGGCGCCCATTCGGGAGTTTAATTTGGACTACATAACCCATAAGGCCACGAAGCTTAATGAAGCAGCCCATCTGAGGGCGTGAACTGTGAACTTTAGGGCGGTGGTTCAGCTGTGCCTGCAAAGACTGTCGAGCCTCTGAGGAAAGTGCTAAAGGCACTGAAACGCGTCTGGCTATTCGACGACAAGAAGCTGGAATTACGCATTGGTGTGCTGTTGCTGTTCTCTACCAATAAATGGCTCACTGTTACCTGGTGTGGAGTGCTTCTATGCCTTGGGGGCAAACTTGGAGCTTTAATATATATGTATATATATATATATATATATATATATATATATATATATATATATATATATATATATATATATATATATATATATGTACATTTTTTTCAGAAAGGAATCGTGAATGAGGAACTGTAATATATATATATACTTTTCAGTTACAAAACCATAGGTTTCAGGCACGTTATAGTTCAAAATTAGTATTTAGAAAAACCTTAGAAATTCACTGAAAAACCATAGGTTTTAGGGAAAGTTATAGTTAGTTGGATATTTCTCATATGAAACCAGAGAAATTCCCCCGTTATAGTTAGTTCAGCAGACTATAACTTGCGCCCCCCGAATGTACTGCTGATGACGTCACAGATTACAGCACTCATGACATGGTCAGTGACATCACTCATGACATCTCAAATGACATCACTAATGACATCACTGATGACATCATCCAGTGAATGTGTGTTTCTGTAAAATTTAAATATGTTTAATATATATAGGGAAAGGCGTATTGAAAAATGAGTGGGTGTATAAGTGTCTGAAAGGATGGTTTAGTATGTGCATGACTGACTCTATAAGTGAGTGATTAAAGGTATCTTACTGAATGAATGGGTTGGTGACTATACTGTGTGAATATCTGTATCCGTCTGTGTGTTGGTGTGTAAGCGGCTGCATTGGTTTGTGAATAGCTACATGAGTGTCTACATGGGTTATTGATTGTTTGTCTCAGTATCTGTATGGGTGTCTGAGTGTTTGTATGGGTTGGGTGTGTGTGACTGTGCATAGATGTGTGAGTGAGTGATTAATTGGTTGCATGGTTTCAAGAGTGCATCTGTGTTGGACTGTATGGGTGGGTGAGTGTGTGTGTGTGTGTATGGGTGTGTTAGTGAGTTCAGTGGTACATTTGTGAGTAACCACATATGTGAAAGGCAGTGTATATGTGTGTTGGAGTATATAAATGGCTATAAGTGAGAATGTGTGATTGTGAGAGTGGCTGTATGGATGACTGTGTGCTTGTATCAATGATTGTATAAGAGTGTAAGAATTTGCTAATACTTGTATGAGTAATTGAGCTGGTGTGTGTATAACTTAACTAGTGAGTAAATAGCAGTGTGATTAATTTGCATGACTGACTAGGTATATGAGTAACTCTACGGATGAGTGGTGATGTGTGAGTGTCTATATAGGTGTATGAGTGCATATGATAGTCCTGAAGTGAGTGACCATAAGTATGGATGAGTGAGTAGATCTGTGTGTGTAAACCTAAGAATCAGTGAGTGGGTATATAGTTATTGGTGTTGGAGTGTCTATGGTTTGGAGAATGGCAGTCTGTAATTTAGAGTGGTGTATCAAAGGTTCTGTTAGGGTGTGAGAAGATGCCCGCTTTGCCAATCCTAGCGGTGGTACTCCCTCCTCAGCTGGTCAGCCGTGAAAATATGTTGCTACAAAGTTACCCACAGTTTGAGGAAGCACTCGGGCAGCAGCAATGCACGGCAGAACACAAACGCAGCAGGAGCAACCTGACACGTTTCGGAAGCCTCCTTCATCATAGGCTCAGTCCCACAGTTTAAAACAGCATTTGGGCCACACTACATTTATTGACTTAACTGCCTTCCAATAGGCTGCTTCATAAGCCATAACATGATTGGTTCACAGGCCCCTCTGGAATTCCTGGACATGTAGTTCGGCAATCTCACCCTGTTGGGTCCCCTGTCCTTTGGGTCCTTAATGCGTAGCCTCCAATGGGCCACTCTGAGCGCGCAGTCTGATTTCCTGGCGCTGCTTGCCCCATGTGGAACTGGACCAATTTCCAGCCCCTAGCCCGCTTTGCCAATCCTAGCGTGGTGCTCCCTCCACGGCTGGGCAGACGCAAAAATATGTTGCTACAAAGTTACCCACAGGTTGAGGAAGCACTCGGGCAGCAGCAATGCACAGCAGAGCACACACACTGCAGGAGCAGCCTGACTCCTTTCGGAAACCTTCACCCTCATAGGCTCAGTCCGACATAGCATTTGGGCCACACTACATTTATTGCCTAAACTGCCTTCTGATAGGCTGCTTCATAAGCCAAAACATTGTTGCATTACGCACTTCATTACAGTCACAGTACAAATCGTCAGATAGCCGTATTACGATCTGCATTATTCTTATGTTGTGAAATACCTTATTTTCGCATAACGAACTGCCTATTACAACATTAGGATTACATAGGATTGTTTAGTTTAGCTCAAAGTAATAGGCCAGGGGGGGGGGCTGTACCCCGACCCATATGTTGGTTTAGTATTGTGTGTTTGCATCGTATATCTTTTTACAAACATATACTTGTTTTTCTATAAAACTCGTGTGGAGTCTATTGGTGCGTGGCCTCAGGTATCGATCTCAGCCAACCAGGGATCCGGGGATTCTAACAGTTTCCAATAAACTATGTCGGCTTTTGGACAAACTTTCACACAGTTATCTTTGTTCTGAATGTCCTCGTCCTTCTCTGCCAAATAATATTGCAGTTACACCCAGCATTGATACAAATAGGCTTTTATTTTTCACTAAGTTTAGGAAGGATCCAAAAAAGGGAGTGGACAGGGTCTGGACCAATTGCCAGGACAGGTTTTTGGATCTCATTGGTTCTCTTATCAGAATCTTACATTTTGCAGAAGAAGAAAGGATTGAAGGCTCCAAATTGGATCCAGTAATGCTGACTAACTGGGCCCAGAGGAGGATAAGTCTCTTAGGTAACGTCAGCTTGGCCATGTCCCATGAAAGACACAAGAGCTTACTCCTTATAATTGACCCCAAACTAAGTAATGTGGCTTCTAAAGAAGTGGGTCAAGAGGCTAACAGTTTGCTATTTGGTGAATCTTTCATCAAGTAGCTCAGCAAATATGTGGCAACTTTCAATTCCATGTACAAAGCTAAATCGTCTTTGCAAATCATTTTTAGTAACCAGGTGTTTGGCAGGGCCGGAAAAGGAAGGAGCTGCTTTGGGGATCGAACTTCTCAAGGGGTGCATTTAATCAAACTAAAGGTCCCTTTTGATGTCAACAAGACTACAAACCTCAATTTTATGCACACAAGAACAGAGGTTTCAGGCAATGTGGTTTCCAAAACAGAGGATATCAAAACTCAAGTAAGTGTCCTTGGTTCTGGTCATCCTCCAGTGGGAGGTCAATTACCTTTGTTTTTCCCTGCCTGAAACATGTTAACTTTAGATCCATAGGTTCTTCAGACTGTACAAGTTTATTGTACAGAGCTTTTTGCAACTCCAGTTCAACAGAAGATTCCCTTTCCCCTTTCTTTTTCAAAGGAGCAAGACACCTTGTTGTCTCAAGAGATCCAATCACTTCTTCACAAACTAGCAATAGAGATTTCTCATTTTCATCCTTCAGGTTTTGTAAGGACAATGTTCTTGGTCAAAAAGAAGAACATGATATTCCAATTAGTGATAAACCTAAGATCTTTCAACAATTATGTTGTTTATCTTCATTTCAAGGTAGAGACAATGCTCCATCTCAGAGAGCCCTTGTTGTAAAAAGATTGGATGGTTCACCTGGATCTTCAAGATGAGTATCTCTCAATTCCGATTCACCAGTCATTCATGGCTTTCCAATGGAAAAACTTAGTTTGTCAGTTGAAAACCCTCCCTTACGAATTTTCTTCATTTTCTTGGTGTTTCAACAAGGTTCTGCAGACAGTCAGAACTCACATGACAGCCCAGGGTGTCAGAATATTAGCTTTTCTGTATGATTTTCTTCTCTTGTATGAGGACAGAAGTTTGTTGATAGCACATTTAAAACATTTCACATCTCTCCTTCAGAGTTTCAGTTTTCTCATCAACAAAGACAATATTTCAAAAGACTCATCAGTTGGGATTTTTGGGTTTCAGAGTAGATTCGGACAAGTCTATTCTTTAGCTTCTAACAGGGAAGAATTCTCGTATCAAAAAAAGGAGTTATAGGTTAGGTCACCCCAATCTGACTCTCAGGCATTTAGCTTGTATAGTAGGTCTTCTGGTCTCCTCGATACAAGCCATTTTTCAAGGTCCTCTACATTATCGGGCATGGCAACCGCTCAAGATTCGCCATCTTTGAAAGGGTCTCAGTTATGGACACATCCTTCCTTTAGATCACGAGTCTCTATCAGTACTCCAATGGTGGTTAGATCATCTAGAAGTGTGGAATGGAAGAGCATTCTTCTCTGCAGCACCAGATTTAGCATTGAAATCTGATGCAAGTCGGATTGGTTGGTGCACAAGAACTGGCAGCAAATGGTACAAAAAGGAGTTGTCACTTCACATAAATTGTTTAGAGATGCTTACAGTTTTCTTTGCGATTCAGACCTTCACCACAAACAAGTTAAGTTGTTCCATTCTTCTTTGAATAGACAATCTATAGACCTTTCAATATATAAATCATATTGGAGGTACAAGATAAAAAACTCTGGCTGAGTTAGCCATGAACTTTTAGGAGTTTTGTCTACAGAGAAAGATTTTAGTTCAAACAGAGTATCTCCCAGGAAATCTGGATACTGTAGCGGACTGGTGTTCCAGACATCTTTCAGATTCAAGCGAGTGGCGTCTTCACTAAGCATGGGCGAAATTTGCAAATTCGCGATCCGTGAATTTGCGGATTTGCGAATTCGCGATCTGCAAAATTCGCGAATTTGTGCGAATTTGCAGATTTTTGTTCGCGAGGCGCTTTGCGTGTTCGCAGGTTTTTTTTGTGCGAGACCGCGATGCGCCCTCTGGTTCATCACTGCCACCCTCTGGTTTTTTGTGCCCTTCTGCCCTCTGTACCACTCATTTTTGTGCCTTTCTGCCCTTGCCCCACTCGTGTTTGTGCCCTTTTGCCCTCTGCCCCACTCGTTTTTGTGCTCTTCTGCCCTCTGCCCAACTTGTTTTTGTGGTCTTCTGCCCTCTGCCCCACTCGTTTCTGCCTTCTGTCCCACTCATTTTTGTGCTCTTCTGCTCTCTGCCCACTCATTTTTGTGCCCTTGTGCCCTCTGCCCCACTCGTTTTTTGTGCCCTTCTGCCCTCTGCCCCACTTTTTTGTGCCTTTCTGCCCCACTCGTTTTTGTTCCCTTCTGCCCTCTGCCCCACTCGTTGTTGTGCCCTTTCTGCCCTCTGCCCCACTCGTTTTTGTGCCATTCTGCCCTCTGCCCCACTCGATGTTATGCCCTTCTGCCCCACTCGTTGTTGTGCCCTTCTGCCCTCTGCCCCACTTGTTTTTGTTCCATTCTGCCCTCTGCCCCACTCGTTTTTGTGCCCTTCTGCCCTCTGCCCAACTCGTTTTTTGTGCCCTTCTGCCCTCTGCCCCACTTTTTTTTGCCTTTCTGCCCCACTCGTTCTTGTTCCCTTCTGCCCTCTGCCCCACTCGTTGTTGTGCCCTTTCTGCCCTCTGCCCCACTCGTTATTATGCCCTTCTGCCCTCTGCCCCACTCGTTGTTGTGCCCTTTCTGCCCTCTGCCCCACTCGTTTTTGTGCCATTCAGCCCTCTGCCCCACTCGTTGTTGTGCCCTTCTGCCCCTTGCCCCACTCGTTTTTGTGCCATTCTGCCCTCTGTCCCACTCCTTGTTGTGCCCTTTCTGCCCTCTGCTCCACTTGTTGTTGTGCCCTTTCTGCCCTCTGCCCCACTCGTTATTATGCCCTTCTGCCCTCTGCCCCACTCGTTGTTGTGCCCTTTCTGCCCTCTGCCCCACTCGTTTTTGTGCCATTCAGCCCTCTGCCCCACTCGTTGTTGTGCCCTTCTGCCCCTTGCCCCACTCGTTTTTGTGCCATTCTGCCCTCTGTCCCACTCGTTGTTGTGCCCTTTCCGCCCTCTGCTCCACTCGTTCTTGTTCCCTTCTGCCCTCTGCCCCACTCGTTGTTGTGCCCTTTCTGCCCTCTGCCCCACTCGTTATTATGCCCTTCTGCCCTCTGCCCCACTCGTTGTTGTGCCCTTTCTGCCCTCTGCCCCACTCGTTTTTGTGCCATTCAGCCCTCTGCCCCACTCGTTGTTGTGCCCTTCTGCCCCTTGCCCCACTCTTTTTTGTGCCATTCTGCCCTCTGCCCCACTCGTTGTTGTGCCCTTTCTGCCCTCTGCTCCACTCGTTGTTGTGCCCTTTCTGCCCTCTGCCCCACTCGTTAATATGCCCTTCTGCCCTCTGCCCCACTCGTTGTTGTGCCCTTTCTGCCCTCTGCCCCACTAGTTTTTGTGCCATTCAGCCCTCTGCCCCACTTGTTGTTGTGCCCTTCTGCCCCTTGCCCCACTCGTTTTTGTGCCATTCTGCCCTCTGCCCCACTCGATGTTATGCCCTTCTGCCCCACTCGTTGTTGTACCCTTCTGCCCTCTGCCCCACTTGTTTTTGTTCCATTCTGCCCTCTGCCCCACTCGTTTTTGTGCCCTTCTGACCTCTGCCCAACTCGTTTTTTGTGCCCTTCTGCCCTCTGCCCCACTTTTTTTTGCCTTTCTGCCCCACTCGTTCTTGTTACCTTCTGCCCTCTGCCCCACTCGTTGTTGTGCCCTTTCTGCCCTCTGCCCCACTCGTTATTATGCCCTTCTGCCCTCTGCCCCACTCGTTGTTGTGCCCTTTCTGCTCTCTGCCCCACTCGTTTTTGTGCCATTCAGCCCTCTGCCCCACTCGTTGTTGTGCCCTTCTGCCCCTTGCCCCACTCGTTTTTGTGCCATTCTGCCCTCTGTCCCACTCCTTGTTGTGCCCTTTCTGCCCTCTGCTCCACTCGTTGTTGTGCCCTTTCTGCCCTCTGCCCCACTCGTTATTATGCCCTTCTGCCCTCTGCCCCACTCGTTGTTGTGCCCTTTCTGCCCTCTGCCCGACTCGTTTTTGTGCCATTCAGCCCTCTGCCCCACTCGTTGTTGTGCCCTTCTGCCCCTTGCCCCACTCGTTTTTGTGCCATTCTGCCCTCTGTCCCACTCGTTGTTGTGCCCTTTCTGCCCTCTGCTCCACTCGTTCTTGTTCCCTTCTGCCCTCTGCCCCACTCGTTGTTGTGCCCTTTCTGCCCTCTGCCCCGCTCGTTATTATGCCCTTCTGCCCTCTGCCCCACTCGTTGTTGTGCCCTTTCTGCCCTCTGCCCCACTCGTTTTTGTGCCATTCAGCCCTCTGCCCCACTCGTTGTTGTGCCCTTCTGCCCCTTGCCCCACTCTTTTTTGTGCCATTCTGCCCTCTGCCCCACTCGTTGTTGTGCCCTTTTGCCCTCTGCCCCACTCGTTGTTGTGCCCTTCTGCCCTCTGCCCCACTCGTTGTTGTGCCCTTCTGCCCTCTGCCACACTCGTTGTTGTGCCCTTCTGCCCTCTGCCCCACTCCTGTTTTATTTTAGAATGGCGCCAGCAAGCTGCCAGCGCCATTCTAAAATAGTTACTAAGTTAGCTTCATCAGGAAGCACTAATAGATAAAATAAAGCAGGGGCTCGAGTTGAAGCTCGAATTCAGTTAACCCCTTCCCCGCGGATGACAAAGCCAGCTCGTCATGGGCGTTACCTGCGCTGCGCGGATGACGAGCTGGCTTTGTCACGTTACGCAGGATTTTTAAAAATGCCGTGCACAGCGGGAAAAGCCGCCGCGGCGAAGCGGTTAAACTCGAGCACCTGCTTCATTTTCTCTATTAGTGCTTCCTGTTGAAGCTAACTTAGTAACTATTTCAGAATGGCGCTGGCAGCTTGCTGGCGCCATTCTAAAATAGTTACAAGCTTAAAGCTTGAACTTTTGCCCCCCGTATCCGTTCCGCTCGCGGATTTGCGAATTTTCGGCAAATTCGCGGGAATTCACAGATCGCGAATTTGCCGAAAATCCACAAAATCCGCGAGCGGAACGGATTTTGCGCCCATGCTTAGTCTTCACCTGTCAGTATTCAGAGAGCTTATTTCCAAATTCGGTCCCTTGTAAATAGACCTTTCCGCGTCTCGCTTGAACACCCAACTTTCATATTATAGCAGTTGGGGACCACATCCTCTGTCTTGGGCGACAGATGCAGTTCTTCAGGACTCGTCCAGTCAGGTGAATTATGCTTTTCCTCCCTTTATTATGATTTTGTGAGTTCTGGCTCAGATTCAACATCGAAAAGTGAAATGTGCTCTGATTACTCCATTCTGGCAGGACCAACCGGGGTTCCCTACCATCTTGGAGTTATCTGCAGATCATACAACTCTTCTGCCATTACTTTCAATGTTACTTCAGAACCCTCAAAGTTCACTCTACAATATAATTCCCAATAGGTCCCTCACTCTAGTGCCATGGTTTGTTTCAGGTCTTCCTGTAGAACCCCAGGTATTTCATCAGAAGCCATCCAGCACTCTTCGGCCCCAGGGACATCCAAAGCATACAAATCAGCTTGGGGAGCTTGGAATAGAAGGTGCATGGGCAGGGTTGCAGAACCCTTTTCAGCAAATGTTACATGGAAAATTAATTTTCTAGCTCCTCTAGCTTCCCAAAGGAAAGCGTATAGATTGATTAACACATATAAATGAGCAATTTTGGCTGAACACATTATAGTGGATAGAAGACACCTGTGGGAAAACAGACATTGATATGTTGTCTGTTGAACGGAGTAAGATTTTCGAAACCTCTTTTTTATCTCTCAACTGCAAAGTTGACTCTTTTATGTTTAGTCTCTTTAAAACCATTTTCTGATGTCAAATCTCTAGATGTTTTTTCTGTGCAATTTGCCCCTTCTGGTTTATTCTTCCAGATTCATAGAAGAACTGAAACAAATTCAATGTCTGTGTATTATCCATATTTTCCAAACCACCCAAATTGTGTAGGAAGTTTTTTAAGAGAGTACATTTGAAAAAAAGTAGAATTTGAGGAAGCCATCTCCTCCCCAGCTTCTTATTTCCTTTAGAACTTCTCATAATCTAGTTTTATCTCCCACTCTTGCTCGTTGGTTCAAATAGATTATGAGTTTGGCTGGCATTGATGTTTCAGTTTTCAGACTCCATTCTACCTTTGGTGCTATGGCATCTAAGGCCTATTGGGCTTGTACAGGTTTGGATGACATCCTCAAATCTGATGATTTGAGTAATGTTTCTACTTTTAAAACGTTTTATTGCAAACCTTTTTCTCATATTGCTAATATAATTGTTGCATTGCTTTGAACTAGCATAATGGGAGCATTCGAGCCTTGTAATAAAATTGAGATTTTCTTAGCTTTAGTAAAAGAAAGTCTTGATTTTATTAAATACACGAAGGTGAGTATTATCACTCCACATATGTTTCTAACCCTTCCTTTGTTTTTCCATAGCATCAGTCATGGCTTCTAACCTGACATTTTGAGAAGCAATAGCAATTTTACACTCTTGAGTCTAGCGAATTTTCACCTGTTTCCAATCTGTTCTGCAAGCAAGGATATATGGATTTTTTAGATGACTTCGATATTCAATACCCACTTTTTCAGTGTGTTATGAACTATTTTGAGAGCTTTTGTGCTCTGCTTTTGGCTATTTCTATATTATTAATTATAGTTCCCCATATTTCAGTTTTCTTAACTGCTTTTGCAAGAAAAGAGGACTTATTGCTCCCAGTCAGGATAGTTCTAGGTCTGCCTTTTCATGATTGGCTATTTTGATCTTTATGACAGAATACTGTAACTTTTCTCTTTAAGTATGCTAGGATATGTAGTTTTTATCGACTGCTGTTAAAATATAGGCAAGAAAAGCTTGCATAACACTCGCCTCCGTGTCTTTAATAAAATCAAGACTTTCTTTCAATAAAGCTTAGAAAATCTCCATTCTATACTGCTCCTTTTGGAAATGTGTGATGGTCTTCAACGAGAGCAATTAAGTGAAGGACTACAGTAGAAACAACTGCTGCAAGGCATGGTGCCAGTTGTTTCCCCGGATGTAAACCTATTTAAGACTAATGAATTAATTCAATTTCTGTATAATAAATTGGAAGCTTCACTGACACTGCCATTTGGGAACATTATGTGAATGACTTGCTAATATGGCCATCAGAATACCTGCATACTATCTTGATGGTAGTAGTCCCTTCTTACTCTCCACAATACATTACCCAATTGGAGCACATTGTGTAGCGTTTACATGTACTGGCACAATGGTGTTGTTAATTTTGCAAAAAGAAGCAATGATAAAGGCACACTGTATTTGCCTCTGATTCTCAATTAATACTGAAGCCGAGATCCCCATGAGTGCCCGAATGTTCCTCTGGAAAGTGTTTTCATATGTTCATGAGTTCCACCCTCACGCACAGAGCACATGCCTTGGAGTTCAGAAGCGCGGGTGGAAATTGTGGAGGGAATCTGTTTAAGTCTGCCTGCACTGCTGCTGCAGTGGAATCACAAACTTTCTCTCCATCAACATTAACGGAGATTACTAAATTGAAAGGTTCATAGCTACCTAGTGGTACCTTGTGGATGAAAGCTAAGTGAATTCTGTCGAACTATCTGCAGTGGCTGCGAGGGGTATGGACAGTAATTGATTGATGCGATGAGACTCGCTTTTTTAGACTGATACAGAGTGATTATACACTGCCCCTTTTGGAAAAGGATGATGGGCAACAATAGGCGCAATCAAGAGAAGGACTTCAGTCAAAAACGACAGCTGCACGTCAGGCTGTAATTAATGGTCAGTTGTTTCCCTGGATGAAAACCTTTTAATGGGTAATGGATTGTTACATTTTTTATTTCTGTCAAAAGAATTGGAAGCATCACTGACACTGCCATTTAGGAAAATTTTTGGATGGACTTGCTGATATGGCAATCAGAATACCTATTGTTGATATTGATGGTAGTGGTCCCTTCTTACTCTCCACAGTACATCATCAAATTGGAGTACGTCATGTAGAGTTTAAATAAACAGGCAAAAGTTTGTTAATTTTGCAAGAAGAGGCATTGATAAAGACACACTCTGCCAACGCATTTGCCTATGATTCTCAATATATTCTGAAACAGAGTTCCCAGTGAGTGTTTGTGTATTCTTTTGGAGGGTTTTTATATCTTTTCTGAGTGCCCCCCTCATGCATGGAACACCTGCTTTGGAGTTCGGCTGTGCTGAAGTAAATTAAGGCTATAATATAAATATATATATATATATATATATATATATATATATATATATATATATATATATATATATATATATATATATATATATATATATATATATATATATATATATATATATATATATATATATATATATATATATATATATAGAGAGAGAGAGAGAGAGAGAGAGAGGGAACAACAGCTTCATTCTCAACATAAGACAGATTGCGTTTTTTACGGGAGGACAGGCGCAAGGAGTTCAGGACGGGGGAGAGGTCAGGGAAGAGGAAGAGGAGGCGCAAACAAAGGAAGGGCATGAAGGACGTTGAAGGGACTCAAGGAGACTTGACAAAGAGAGACACACGCTATCAGAAGGAGAAAGCAGGCAAGTAATGAGTAACAATACTACTATTGTAAACCTGAGCACTGCCACCCTAACAGACAAGGATTTTAGGACATTACAATTGGGATTTTTGTATTGCCATAAGATTATTTTGATTGCCCTAACACTAGACTCAACCTTTATAAATTTACTAGAAAACTTAAATTAACTAAGACACACATGCTCCATATGCGAACTAACAGACCCCATACCTCTGGAATGGCGGACATGGATGTACAAGAGACAGGCAATGATATGTCTGAGGATGCACTTCTAGAGAATCTTTTGGCCCTACAAGAGGAAGGAGGTTTGAATTCGGAAGAGGCAATGGATATAACTGAAGAAGGACTGATAAAAGGAGCAGGTATTACTCCATTTAGACCGAGATCTAGATTAATTCCCAACATACCCAGAGATAACATATATGTTTTTTCCGACACTATGATCAGGGAACTGCGAGGCACGAAAGTTATAAGGACTGCCAATACATTCAATGAGAGAGATAAAGACGTCTTTGAAACTATGGGGAGACTCAAACAAATGAATGAGGGTATTGTAAAACCTTCGGATAAAGGAGGGAACGTGGTCCACTGTGACCGAGACCTCTATGAAAAAGAAGCCTTGTCTCAATTAAATGAAAATAACTGCTTTATTGCTGTCACAATGGAACAATATGCATCTATCAAAGAGAGCGTTCATGAACACTTACAATTTTTCAAAGATTCGGGATTCCTGAGTTGGGATGAATATCGCTTTTTAAGAAAAGATCATCCTGTGATACCAGCATTCTATATGATCCATTAAGTCCATAAAGAAAGCTCCAGACCACCAGGCAGACGAATAATAGCAGCCCAAGACAGTATCTTTGAATCTTTGAAAAAACCTCTAAGTATATCAATTTATTTTTTAAACCAATTGCAAGTTCATTACCCTCTTTTATCAGAGATAACTCTGATTTCCTCAAACACATATATGACTTTAAATGAGTGATATGAGACTAATATTGTTAGCCGTCTCCACTCGATACACCAGCACCCAGCACACAGATGGCCTACAGGGGGTACAGCATTTCCTACAGATCAGGCCATTACGGATGAGGCCATTGGGATTTGCCTTACACAACAACATGCTTTTAGAAATGATACAATGGTGTCTCACAATAATATATTCATCTTTGATAAGCAACAGTATCAACAGCAGAGGGGACTGCTATGGGCACCTGCTTTCCCCCAGCTTTGCAAATCTTCACATGGGCTGGTGGGAGAAGCAGGTGCTCGGTGGCAAAGAGATGGACATTGGCTACAGCACACAGTCCAATGACTAAGGTATATAGATGACCTCTTTGTGCTGTGGCATGGCTCAGATAGGGAGACTAAACAGTGAGATTAATGTAAACAATCTTAACCTGAAGTTCATTGCCAAAATCAGATCCACCTCAGTAGATTTTCTAGATGTCTGCATCATGGTGGGACCCAACGGCCTTGAAACTACGGTATTCAGAAAGCTCACTGCAGGTAACACCATACTCCACACCAATAGCTTACACCCTTCACCACTTATCAGAAGTATTCCTTTTGGAGATCTGTATAGAGCCAAGAGAATATGCAGCAGACACTAATACAATGCTGCTACAGAAAGTGAGATGCTTAAGAGATTTAAACAAAGGGGGTACTCTGATAGAATTCTAGATACAGCCTGCAAGAGAACTAGAAGTATAAACAGGCAGAAAGCACTGTTTGATCCTACAAAAACAAGCATAAAAAGAAAGAACACCAGTAACATACCTAGATTTATTACAACATACAATCAGGAACAGCAAAAGGTTCATCAGATTATTTCACAACATTGGCATCTTCTGAGAGAAGATCCCAATGTAGGTTCTCGTATTCCCAATTACTTATAGGAAATTGAAGGCTATGAAAGATAATTTAGTCAAAAGTGATTTCGAAAGAAAAGCCAGACCAAAATCATGGCTGATGAAATATTATGGCTTCAGAAAATGCTTCAAATGCAAGGCATGTAGGAAGGGGGAGAGCCGGACATCATACAACAAAGTAATTAGGATAAGGAGCAATTTAACCGGCATCTGACTTTGTTGTATATATTCTGTGTAGGTAGCACCACGCTGCTGGCATACAAAAGAATATTGCAACACATCCGTGCTATCATACATAAAGATTGTAGCTACCCAGTCGCCCGTCATTTTTAAAAATTACAACAGGGTGACCTAACAGCTCTGAGATACATTTGTGTGACGCAAATACCCAAAAAGAAAAGAGGGGTGGGGGACCGGGAGAAAGAACTACGTAAACTCAAAACCTGGTTCATTTTGGAGCTAAATAGTGGGGAACCTGTGGGCCTTAATATGAATAAGGAACTGCACACCTGTCTCCTATGAGGGTATTAACTGAGTACATGGCAAAAGGTTACTTCAAAATAAGGTACATTTGTTCTTACAGTGATGTACTTTTATCCAACACGTTACTTTCAGAACTCAGGTTCTCAATTCAATTCAAAACAGCTTTATTCGGTGACAACAAGACAAGCACCATAAAAATATACAAACACCTATATATCAAGAAAAGAAAAATACAATCTGATTAATATTCAGCTGGTTCTCAATTCAAGAGCCATAGGCATATTTATCCTGTGTGTTATGGTGTATTCCAAGTATCTGAAGGGTATTTGTGAGCTTTGCTCCCCCATCCATACTAATATAATAAAGAGAGAGCCCAAACATTTGAGGCGGGTATTCTCAGGAACCACAGCACCAATCACAACACCCAATACAGTGTTGTAAATGGCGGTTGCAGCAGAAGGACATAGGCTATGCAGACGCCCACCATATACATTTAAAAGGTAAAAGAACCGTGCCAGCTAAGTAGTCCCTTGTGGGCGTGTCTGCGTTGTGCTATGGGTGTGTGCTGGTGACTTGACAAACACTGGGGGCATGTGGTACATTCTGCCCTTCATGCCATGTCTCATATCGTGTGCTAATCCCACCCTGCTCTCTTTAAAAACCCCTGCACCCCATAATCATAACCCACCCTTACTCCTTAAAATACCCCAACACCGTTAAACACTATTTTATTTTTTTATTTTTATTTATTTAATAAATTTATAGAGCGCGACTGTCACCTGGCAGGTATCCTGGCGCTGGTAGCTTACTCCTGGGTTAGAAGCAACGGGAGTTAATTAAGGGGGGGCGGGGGTGGAGGGCTGGGGGAAGAGCCATGTTTTTATTCGTTTCCTGAAGGGTAGGAGCTGAGGAATTTGGCGAATGTCGGCAGGCAGACTATTCCAGAGCTTGGCAGCAGCTACTCTGAAAGATCTTCCCCCGATCCTAGCCTTCTTAAATCTCGGTACTTTCACAAGGCAGGCGGTCGCGGATCGTAGCGTTCTGGTAGGGATGTACCAAGAGAACAGATGTTGAAGAGGTCTTGGTCCTGAACCGTGTAGTGCCTTGAAGACCAAGCAAAGGGCCTTGAAGGCTATTCGTTGCTTCAAGGGAAGCCAGTGCAACTCGGCCAAGGCAGCAGTGGCCGAGGATCTCCTGGTCCATCCTAGGGCCAGTTTGGCTGCTGCCGACTGGACTCGTTGGAGTCTGTCCAACAGTGTCGAAGGAGATTCAAGCAGGAGGGCGTTACAATAGTCTAGGCGACTTAGAATAGTGCACCTGACTATCAATGCTCGGGCTGGAGGTGGTAACAATGGAAGGATTTTGCGCAGAGAGCGCATAAGGGCTGAGCAGGTGGCGACTGTTCTTGTAACCTGTGTTTCCATGCTAAGTTTGTTGTTTAGCATGACGCCCAAATTGCGAATGCTGGCGACAGGTAGCGGATTGTTTCGGTTTTTCGGGGGCCAGAACTCCGCAGGCAGAAGGCGAGGTATACGGCTCGCAGGACAGAACAGTACCTCAGTTTTCGAGGAGTTGAATTGGAGGGAGTTCCGGTGTAACCAGCCTGCGGTGTCTCTTAGGCAGTTGTGGAAGGCTTCCAGAGGAATGGATCTTCGCCCTCCCAAGAGAGAATGAGCTGGGTATCGTCCGCATAATTTACTGTAGTCATCTTGTGGGATTTGATTAAAGTGACCAGTGGTTTTAAGTACACATTGAAAAGGATCGGACTGATAGAGGAACCCTGGGGTACACCGTGAGGGACAGGGGAGAAGGCAGATTGGAAAGGAGGGAGGGATACGGCCTGTTTTCTATCTCTAAGATAGGAGTGAAACCAGAGCAGGGCTGTGCCATCAACCCCAGCCTCTCTCAGCCTCTCAAGCAGGGTCACGTGGTTGACAGTATCGAATGCGGCAGACAGGTCCAATAAGATCAGTGCCACGGCTTGGCCCCTGTCTGCACGCCCTCGAAGTTCTTCCATGGCAGTAAGCACTGCTGTTTCTGTGCCATGGGCTGGACGATATCCGAATTGGAAATCGTCCAGAACGTGATGCTGCTCGAGGTGAGTTGAGAGGCAGGTGCTGACCCAACGTTCTATCACTTTCGCCGGAAAGGGCAGAAGTGACATGGGGCGAAAATTGGAGAGGCATTCTGGATTCAGAGTTGGTTTCTTCAGTAGCGGGGTGATGAGCGCTTGCTTCCAGGGGTTGGGAACGAGGCCACAACCGAGAGATTGATTACATATCCTCCGGAGGGTTTGGAATAGCTCATTCCCGCATGCTTTCCAGGTTTTCGGGGGCAGAGGGTCAAGGGTAAGCATGAGCGAATTTTGCGGATCTCGCGTTCGCGAATTTGCGGATTTTTGAACTCGCAATCCGCAAAATCCGCGAATTCTTGCGAATTTGCGGATTTTTTTTTTTTTTGTGTTCGCAAGGATTTCTGCCAGTTCGCGAGGGTTTCGTACCAGTTCGCAATTGCGAACTTACATTTCGTCGCGCAACGGTCGCGAATTATGTTGTTTCTACGTCTGGTTCATCATCACAGGTTCCCAGCACCCTCTGTTTCACCACTGCAACCCTCTGTTACATCAATGCCACCCTCTGGTTCATCATTACTGTAGATTATGGGGGGGAAAAGCAAGCACACCATCCCTGCTTCAACTCAGATGAATTAATTTGGGGTTAGTTTATTAATGTGTCACTGTTTTAAAATTCCAGTCTGGCACCTGCTTCCTTATCTGTAATTTTGCTTTCTGTTGCAGTGCATTTTTTTTCCCCAGGACCTTCTTTGTGGCCTACTTGTAGCTATTGTATGAGCCTGCTGTGAGGGTCAGAGCAGGGTCATACAATTGTTGCAACTAGCAACTGAATTCTGGAGGGGCCCCAGTCAGGAAGCACTACCGGGAATTGTTACTAATGATGAGTTTGAACTCTTGCCCCTGCCGAGTGCTTTCACTTTTGAAAAACTCGTTTTTCTGCAATTTCGCGGGGTTCGCGGGGTGCGAACACGCGCAAGATCGGATTCGGAAGCCGCAAATTCGTGCGAATATGCAATTTGTTTTTTTTGCAGCGTGTTAGTTGGCAAGGTTTTGTGCGTTTTTGCGAGCCGCTCGTAGCGCAAGACGCGAAGTTACCCTCGCGGTCGTGCAAGGGCGCAGCCATCTTGTTTGCCTGACGTATTTCCGTTTCCGGGCGCGAAGTGTAATCTCGCAAAGTCCGCGGTTTGCCAGTACAGTCTCGCGCGTGTTCGCAAGGAAAATCTCGCGCGAACTTACCCGCGCGGTCGTGAACGGGCGCGGCCATCTTGTTTCTCATTCATTGCTATGGTTCTGGGCATGGTCTTTGTATCCTCTGTCAATCTCTGCCATCCTTTGCTTGTTTGAAGTTTTTTTTTATCTATTTTACTTATTATCTATCCCTCTATTTTTCTAGCCCTATATTTTTGTGTTTACTGCTACTTTTGGTTAATTTTAAACTACTTTTGTAAACTCTTTTCTTTTCTTCTCTTCCCTATTCTATTTTCTTTATTCCTTTCCGCCCAGACCATGGTGAAGGGAGCCGGGAAGCATCCCGAGAAGGGGAAGGGTCCCGCACCCCGTGTCCGGCTCCCGTGCGGGCGTTTGAGGGGGGAGCTAGTGATGCCACGGGAGATCTTTACCCCGGAGGAGGTGGGCCAGCTCATTTTTTATGTTCAGCGCCGCCTCCCCAGGACCATCATGGGAGGCGGCAAGATCAGTGCCGGGTACGGGGCCCGGGAGCGCCGGAAGCGGTGGGAGAAGGTGTGCCAGGCCATTTACCACCACTCTCGGGTCTGGCGCACCTACAACCAGGCCACCCACCGCTGGACGGATGTCCTGACCCGTGAGCGAGATCTGCTCGACCTCCTTGGCCTTGAGATCCCCGGGCTTGGTGAGTAGTAGTAGCTATGTCTTTACTACTATGTTTTCTCCTGCTGTGTTATTATATTGCAAATTTTTGTTTTTTTTACAAGAGCAATAATGCTGCTCATTACATTGTAGGTACATTTTATTTCAAAATCTTCTGTGCATTTCAGGTACACTGCTCTCCTTCTCAGTAGTGTTGCTACTATGCTTATTTGTTTTAGATTTTGTGTTCATTTCATTGGCCTGTGAAATTATGTATGAGTGTAGTTGAAAGAACTGCGCAATGCTACACACTAAGGTTCAGATTTTTAATTACCGGCGCATCCCTGCAAAGTTGCAGGGATGCGCCAGTAATTGTGCGTCACGCCACCATCACCCATGGTGCGCCGTATTACAATGCGGCGCGCCATGGGCCCAAAACGTCACCAAAGCGTTACGCATCTGTGCCGTAAAGGTGGCGCATTGCTGGAGTTGCGTCGCAACGATGGTGCAGCTCCATCAATTCTCTGGGGTGCCCTATCTCCCCAATGCTGCGTCAAGCCGTACGTCTGCTTCAAGCAGGCGCAGGGTTTGAGTCACGCATCATTGTCCTCAAAGTGACTGATTGAAATCTTGTAGATTTCCCTCAGCCACTTTTAGGATGCGTTCCTGCGCAGGAACGCCCTCCCTTGCGCCGGAACACCCCTATTGGCGCAGGGCTTTACAACGTGATGCATCTCCCAGATGCGTCACGTTGTTAATATACGCCGCACCATTGCGCCTCTTATGTGCTGTCGCTGCGTCACAAAAGTCACGCAACAATGGAGCAAAAGAGCCGCAAGGGCCTTATAAATCAGCCCCTACAGACTCAAGTCCAGTCCTTCCTTTGTACACATGGCGATAAGAAGAAATAGTGGTGGTGGATTAATAGTTTGAGTATTTTAATGACTGGTGAATGTAGTAGGAAACTTTAGTGTTGTCGCTGATCTTCAATCACAATGGACTTTGGCTGTCACTTTGCGTGCTGCGGACTGCTGCCTGCCAATCCTAGGCAAACCTTTTTAGTACTTTGTTTAGTGAGTTACATAGGGTAGTTTCCAATTCGACGGTCCGCAAATCAAGCAATACTAAAGTAATGACGTAGTCGACCACATGAGATTGGTCAATAATATATCCCGTGGAGTCGTTCCCTATTTGCTATTTCGCAAAAATATTTTGTTACTTTGTTAGTTCTTTTTTAAATGTTTGATTTGGTTGAGAAATAAATATCATCCATGTTTTCTGTTTTTCTTTCTTTCATGTTGTACATCAGCTTCCCCCAGGGGCAAGAGGAGGACACAGGAGGAGGAGGAGGAGGGTGCTGTTGTCGATGCAGGCCAGGACCGGGCAGTCGAGGGCTCCTTTGCTGGCCCCAGTAAGTTTTAATTTTAATATAGAGTACTTATTTTTTCCTAGCGTTCCTCATTCGATTTTTTCTAAATCGTCTTTGATCTTCTTGTAGACAGGATCTAAATTCTTATCCCTATGACTCCGTGTGGTATTACTAGATTATTCTTATTAGTCTGTCTGTGTAGCTAACTAAGATTGCACATTTGGCATTTCCATTGGACTCCCATTCTAGTCAGCAATAGCTCTATGCACTGAGTGTAGTCCTCTGGGATTGTCCATATTGTCTTTTCAAGTATTCTAAATGTTTATGCTTTGACCATTGCCAACAATAAAAAGGTGAATGACCACCACCAAGAAATAATAAGATACTACTTTACTTTTGGTTTGGATAGGACAATCCATTCTACTACTGTTGCAGGGACAAATCTGCACAAACAGAACTATGGACACTAAATAATGCATCGCTTAGCTTATCAATTATAATAGGTGCTGTAACTGTTAGACTTTCCACATACCTCAGTGATAACAGACTTTGTAGTTGAACCCCGGCCCCAATCTCCTTACTGACTAGATAGTGTGGCAGAGTCATTTAGCTCCCAAAGTCACCGATGGCAGAGGCACGGACTCATGCTTGCAAAAATTCGAAAACCTTTAGCTCATCCACTCTAGTCTGGATGACCAAAAACCACAGACTCTATTTAAGTTTAAAAGCTTTATTAAAAGTAAACACATTTATTAAATTCAAGTTTGTCATAAAAGTGAACGTGTAACTGAAAATGGAAAAGTGCTTAGTGCTGACGATTAATTGGACACATTTCTTGTGGTCGAGCCGAGCTCTCACCTGGTTTGAACTTGATCCTGCTCGTGTTCTTAGAAGTCAAGGTTCTGTCTGTTAGGAGAAAAAGTGGTGCGTGTTAAAAAGTAAAAAGCAAACATTCATCAGTTGTGCCAAAAAGTGCAGCAAGACAACAGCCTTCCCTGGAAAAAGGGACCTTTTTACTCTAGAGTAGACAGTCAAAAATTATTAAATTGTACACTTTTTTCACATTTCTTTCTTCCTCCTAGACCAAATATTATATAGTAGTGAGTGGTGTATTCTAACATTATTAAATGTACTTTGTAGGTGGAACATCTGGAGACGGGGCCAGCGCGGAGGTGGTGGCATTGGACGAGGAGGACAACTCTGGGGAGGAGGCGGTGCAAGTGCCGGAAAAGGACATGCCTGTGAGGGTTCACACGGTGGTGGCGGGCAGAGGTAAGCTATACATTCCTTAGTCATTGAGATTGAAGACTGCAGAGTGTGCTTTCTGCACGGGTGTATTATAAAAAAAGCAGGTAGTAGCCTCCTCTAAATGTACTTCGACTTAGCTGTGAAGTTTTTGGCGAGAAGAATCCCAATCAGATCTGAGGTGAACTTGATGGATGGGATGAACGAAAAGCGAAAGAAGGGTGTAAGTAAGTGTGGAAGCACGAGAAATGTAATGATGACTGGCAAAGAAGAATGATATGTGTTTGCTTGGTCCCCGAGGTGGCTGGGAAGGTAAGAAAATGGTATGGTGCATGGCTGGGTGAATGATGAAGCAAGGATGGGTGGAAGGAGAACAGCCTGGGTGGGTGAGACAGAAACTGTATGTGTGCAATATACTTTGAATGGATGGATGCCTGGATCATTCATGGTACTATCTGACTCTTAGATAGCATATGTGAATCTAGAGAGAGTAGACGGTCACTGGATGAACTAAGTGTTACTTTGAAGAGCATGTAACACCGCACCCGCACGTCCGTTCCAGTGTAGGAAAGGCAAGGAAAAGAAGTTGTAACGTTGTCCAAAGACTACCATGAATAGTAGCAGTAGTTTGTATTGCAACTGCAAGCACAGCATATATCCAGTTATTACGGTGGGCACTCCCTACCTCCCTTAATAACTTTAGTTTAGTAGTAGTACGTCATTCATGTGTGGGGGTATCACTGTTCACTCAATAATAAGCAAAGCACCTAAAGTCATCCCATATGTCATCAAATACATCCCATGTGAAGTGATAGATAATCAGATAATTTAGCTTCTTCATTTTCCTTTTCTAATACTCATTTGCACTGTAGGGTGAAAGCTAAATTAATTAAGCAGTAGCCCTTTTAACAGAGTATTCTCAGTGCCACCCGTAATAGAAAAGTAAGAGCTTCACCACCTGCATGTACTGGACCGGTACAGTAACGCAAGTCTGTCTCACTCACCATGGTGTGCGTCTGTTTTTCTCGGGTGCAAGTTCACTGCGCTGGCATTATGCCGGCTTGCATAAGATAACGTACCAATTGTCCTAAACAAGAGAGAAGAAGAAGAATAAGAGTGGTGTACTGTCATAGTCGACTGTAATAGAAGTCCATAGTGCTCGTAGAATTTGTTCCTTAAACTCCCACTAATGTTAGAGCAAGGATGAAGAAGTCGGAGGTTACATAGATACTGTCCTCAATAGTTATGCACTGTGCTTTCAATTTGCTACTTGTACTGTGACAACTTTCTGCTCAATCATTTTGTGTTAATCTTAAGGAGCATTGGTTACAGACTATGTCTTTCTTTTTTCATGTAGTTGCTCCTTCCAAATCCAAGACACCATCAAGGAGGAAGGAGCAGGCTCGAATGGCCCGGCAACGGAGGCTGGATGCCACTGTTGCTGAATATCGGCGGCTGGTGGCCCTGGAGGAGGAGGAGACGCAGTCTGGAACAACAACAACGTCCACTGGGACAGCTGCCTCCTCCTCCGTGCGGGCTGCCAGCCAGCGCAGTGCTCCAGCGGTACGGAGCCGGGCTACCAAAGCCAAACGCCACCGCCCAGCAGCAAAGAAAGCAGCTGCCCCTCACAGGAATTGCAAGGCACACCGGCGCCGCTTATCCCTCAGACTGTCCTACCTGGAGCAGGAGGTCCATAATTATAAGAACGTGGTGGAGGGCCTCCGCTTCGAACTTGCCACCCTCCGCAAGGAGCATGATGCCCTGGCTGCTAATTCCAACAGCACCCTGCCATAGTGTCCCTTGCCCCTTTTTTAGAGACTTTTGGGGGGTGGGAATTGGGAGTTGTGATTTTTGGGGACTTTTGAAGGACAATCGTTGGGGTTAGGGAGGGTCTTGCGGGAGATTCTTTTGTTAGGGCTATAAAAATATACTTTTTGAAACTTTATCTGACCATACCTGTTTTTTACTGCTTTTGAGTCTGGTGGGTGGGGGTTTAACATAACAGTAAGTTTGTTTTCCTGAATAGTCCTAGGACTTTAGTAGTACTACCGTCAATCAAATCTCTCGTCTCTCCTAATACTCCATTATACTACCTCCAACCAAACGCCTATCTTACCTGTAATTTCTGTTTGCAAGTAGGGCTAGGCCCAGGGCTGGCTCCACGGGAAACAGCAAATAAGGTTGGCAATCCTGGGCGGATAAAATTTCCTCATAGCGGTGGTACTAGTGGTGTGACACAGTGGCAGTTGCTTGCCTATGAAAAAAAGAAAATGAAATCTGGTTTGTGCTCCTGAGCAATACAAAGGTACAATACAGAATATAGCAGGTGACAGAAGTACACTAGAACAGTGCCACGTTGTAGCCTAACAAATGTTAAAGTATAACTAATTCGGTTGAAGTTCTTTGACATTAGCCATGGGTCTTTGTCAAGCAGAGTAAGAATATATCATCGGATTTCTTCACCAGCCTGTTGCTATCACCTTATCCTCCCCAGCAAGTGTGTGGATTTATTGCTGTAATTTAGTCACACATCAATCAAAACCACACAGCCCGGGGGAAGAGGGTTAGGGTTTGAAAAATGGATGGGTACGGGGGTTTTTGGGAAAGGTTTTGGGAGACAAGAAAAAGTAGCACAGCATGGACGAACAATTGTGAACATAAACAAATCTTTGGGTACAAACCTATCCATCAATCTTTGAAAGTGCATACACTACTGTAACTGCATGCATGTCAGTTAAAAGTAATTAGTACTTTCGACAACTGTGGAAGAAAGAATGCGACAGTACAGGGCGTGGGTGGAAATATTGATAACTATATTCAACATAAGGTCTCTGTAGCCAGATACCTGAGAGCCTTGCTGGTCACTATAAATCCATTCACAACAACACTCAATGGGGTTGGTCTGGAAGGTGTCAGGTTTACTCCCCGTGATCCAGTCGATGCAAATATGGTTCCACTTCCAAATGTCACCAACACCCAGAAGTGTAAACACAGGGTGTTCGAGGCATTAGGCGGGGGAGAAAAATAACAAACTAAAATAAAAAATGTGGGATGGGTAAAGGTAGGGTCAGCAGGGAAAGGATACCTGTAACAGAAGACAAGACAGGCATCAGTGAAGTGCTGTCCTAACATACAAGGGTACTCTCATATAGTCTCACTAAATAGTCTGCAATTCTCCCGCCTACTCATGGGAAATGTAGTTTCATAGTACGGTAGGCGCTTAGGGGCTGCGTAACCTGACAGAAGGTATAGTAGATAGAAAAGGAGAAATTGCTTTTTTTCTAGGTGTCCCCTCACTCACCAGGGTTGCCCCTTGGTGACATGCTTCATCATTGGGGCCATCCCAGTCCTCTACGGCCTGGGGCGTGCTGCGACTTGCGAATTACGTAGGAGCACTTACAAATGACTATGTGTGGTGCAGATGTGATAGTGGAGTGGACTAAGTGATGTGTTAAGGGATCAATGTAGAAGCAGAGAGAGAGCCAAGAAATGCAGTCACAGTCAGAGAAAAAGGCAAGGGATACTGTATCTATGTGGTTGTAGTGGTCCTGTTGGAAGTGGTAAGTAAGTTGCCCGCAGAAAAAAAATCCTCCTATTAGCGGCACTCCTCCATTGCAGCCGACGCTTCGTCCATCGATGTTGGTCACCAGAAGACACCCTGTCCACTGCCTGCCTGATGCTGAATTGTGGCTCGCTACTGTGAAGCCTGACTCCATCCTTTTTTCCCCATTGCAGAGACTGAAACCCGGCCTGTAATTATTCAACGAAAAACAGGAAGTGATATAATATTACAACACCACTGATAAATAAATATAAGGCATGTAGGCTGTGGAGTGCAAAAAGTCACAATTTGTTTTTCCTAGTAGACAGTACAATGTTTTTGAAAGTGCGTACTCTGAGTCACCTTTTGAAGGATGTATGGGCAAATTAATGTATCGGATCTTGCCCCTCAAGCTAGGTGTACTGTAAACTGTGTTTTAGAACAAAATTAGATCTTCCTAGCAGTGCTTCCACCCAGACCCTTACTAAAGCCAGTCGCAAAAATGTAGAAGACCCCCAATCAAATCTCAAAAAACGAGGCCTAGCAGAAAACTGGTGACAAAACTTACTTTGAAAGTAAAAGTAGGCCGAAGTACCCTAATTACCCATTACCCACCGTGGATTGCATTCAAACCACTTGCAAGCAACCAAGCAAAAGTAGCCATAGCCAGCATCGCTCCAAGACTCGAAATCCCCCCCACTCAAACACATGCAATAGAAATACTGCTAACCCTAACGAACCCTAAGTTAAGAATAGTGGCAAAGGCTTTCTTTAACTATGCCAAATCCCCCCTTTCCCACCATGGATTTTCTTCAAATGACTTGCAACCAAAATTACACATTCTCACGAGTGCTCTAAGACCCCAGAACTCAGTTTGAAAAATCTAGAACACCCCGAAACACATGCAATCCTGCTGCTAGGGCTAACCCTAACGAACCCTAAGTTACAAAAAGTGCCAAAACTAAAGGCTTTTCCGCGCGGATTTTGTCCCAACCACTTCTACCCGGTATTAGACCTTCCCAGGAATGCCCCAAGACCCGGCAACCCACCCGCCAAGAAGCGTAACACCCCCAAACAGGCCAAAAGCAAAATCTCATACTTGCAATATTTCTGGGCCTTCGGTCCAAACGCGCTGCGTAGCTAGGCCATAAGTCGGGGTTGGCACGACGGATTTCCTGAAAAGCAAATGCAATCAAGATTAGAGTGTCCCAGCAGTGCTCCCAGACCACGAAACTCACCCGCAAACAGACGGAACCCCCCCTAAGAGCACCTCAAAGGCAAGCAAGTCATCAAAAACACAAAAAAAATTCCGCCTGGGATTTGGTCCAAAACACTTTTATCCGGTATTAGAGCTTCCCAGCAATGGCCCCAGAGCCGTCAACCCAGGAGAAAACGAGTAGAAGACCCCCAAACAGCCAAAGAGCAAAAGTACAAAAATGGGGACTTAGTCACTTTTTCACAAATTTCCCAAATCACTCCGCGCGCGCTCTGCAGCTAGGCCCTAAGTCCCCTCAGCCACCATGGATTTGCTTCAAACCTCTTGCAAAGTAAAGTATATATAGCCAGCAGTGCTCCCACACCACGAAACTCACCCGCAAACACCAGGAAGCCCCCCAAACAGGCCCCCGAAAACGCTACATAGAGCAAAATGTCAGAAATAGCCCAAAAAAAAATCGGCCTGGATTTTGTCCCAACCACTTCTACCCGGTATTAGACCTTCCCAGGAATGCCCCAAGACCCGGCAACCCACCCGCCAAGAAGCATAACACCCCCAAACAGGCCAAAAGCAAAATCTCATACTTGCAATATTTCTGGGCCTTCGGTCCAAACGCGCTGCGTAGCTAGGCCATAAGTCGGGGTTGGCACGACGGATTTCCTGAAAAGCAAATGCAATCAAGATTAGAGTGTCCCAGCAGTGCTCCCAGACCACGAAACTCACCCGCAAACACCAGGAAGCCCCCCAAACAGGCCCCCGAAAACGCTACATAGAGCAAAATGTCAGAAATAGCCCAAAAAAAAATCGGCCTGGATTTAGTCCCAACCACTTCTACCCGGTATTAGACCTTCCCAGGAATGCCCCAAGACCCGGCAACCCACCCGCCAAGAAGCATAACACCCCCAAACAGGCCAAAAGCAAAATCTCATACTTGCAATATTTCTGGGCCTTCGGTCCAAACGCGCTGCGTAGCTGGGCCATAAGTCGGGGTTGGCACGACGGATTTCCTGAAAAGCAAATGCAATCAAGATTAGAGTGTCCCAGCAGTGCTCCCAGACCACGAAACTCACCCAGAAACACCAGGAAGCCCCCCAAACAGGCCCCCGAAAACGCTACATAGAGCAAAATGTCAGAAATAGCCCAAAAAAAAATCGGCCTGGATTTAGTCCCAACCACTTCTACCCGGTATTAGACCTTCCCAGGAATGCCCCAAGACCCGGCAACCCACCCGCCAAGAAGCATAACACCCCCAAACAGGCCAAAAGCAAAATCTCATACTTGCAATATTTCTGGGCCTTCGGTCCAAACGCGCTGCGTAGCTGGGCCATAAGTCGGGGTTGGCACGACGGATTTCCTGAAAAGCAAATGCAATCAAGATTAGAGTGTCCCAGCAGTGCTCCCAGACCACGAAACTCACCCAGAAACACCAGGAAGCCCCCCAAACAGGCCCCCGAAAACGCTACATAGAGCAAAATGTCAGAAATAGCCCAAAAAAAAATCGGCCTGGATTTAGTCCCAACCACTTCTACCCGGTATTAGACCTTCCCAGGAATGCCCCAAGACCCGGCAACCCACCCGCCAAGAAGTATAACACCCCCAAACAGGCCAAAAGCAAACTCTCATACTTGCAATATTTCTGGGCCTTCGGTCCAAACGCGCTGCGTAGCTGGGCCATAAGTCGGGGTTGGCACGACGGATTTCCTGAAAAGCAAATGCAATCAAGATTAGAGTGTCCCAGCAGTGCTCCCAGACCACGAAACTCACCCGCAAACACCAGGAAGCCCCCCAAACAGGCCCCCGAAAACGCTACATAGAGCAAAATGTCAGAAATAGCCCAAAAAAAAATCGGCCTGGATTTAGTCCCAACCACTTCTACCCGGTATTAGACCTTCCCAGGAATGCCCCAAGACCCGGCAACCCACCCGCCAAGAAGTATAACACCCCCAAACAGGCCAAAAGCAAACTCTCATACTTGCAATATTTCTGGGCCTTCGGTCCAAACGCGCTGCGTAGCTGGGCCATAAGTCGGGGTTGGCACGACGGATTTCCTGAAAAGCAAATGCAATCAAGATTAGAGTGTCCCAGCAGTGCTCCCAGACCACGAAACTCACCCGCAAACACCAGGAAGCCCCCCAAACAGGCCCCCGAAAACGCTACATAGAGCAAAATGTCAGAAATAGCCCAAAAAAAAATCGGCCTGGATTTAGTCCCAACCACTTCTACCCGGTATTAGACCTTCCCAGGAATGCCCCAAGACCCGGCAACCCACCCGCCAAGAAGTATAACACCCCCAAACAGGCCAAAAGCAAACTCTCATACTTGCAATATTTCTGGGCCTTCGGTCCAAACGCGCTGCGTAGCTGGGCCATAAGTCGGGGTTGGCACGACGGATTTCCTGAAAAGCAAATGCAATCAAGATTAGAGTGTCCCAGCAATGCTCTCAGACCATGAAACTCACCCACAAACAGACGGAACCCCCCCTAAGAGCACCTCAAAGGCAAGCAAGTCATCAAAAACACAAAAAAATTTCCGCCTCGGATTTGGCACAAACCACTTTTAGTGCTTCCCAGCAATGGCCCCAGACCCGTCAACTCACCTGCAAAGAGGTAGAACAACACCCCCACAAGTGCTGAGTCTTTCTTCATTGGGCGTAAACCAGCCCTCTGCTTTGATGGAAATAGGAGTCTGGAGGAGGAGGATAGAGGAGCATGTTCTTCTGAACTTGTGAACCTGAGGAATGCAGACTGCGGCACCTTCAAATAAATTAGCAAACAAGTGAAGACAGTTCTGCTGATGGGCTTGTCTTTGTGATTATCTGATTAAAGTTTGAATTATATTAACTGTGCACAACAAAGAAAGACAGACACACAGGAATAAAAGTGAATAAGGATGAAAAAGAAAGTTATTGATTCGTTGTCTCATTTTCAGGGCTCGAAGTCGGAATCACGGTCCAGGAATAAGAATAAGGCTTCGTCATCATACTCTGCGAATTCAGCCCGGGTGAGGTCAGTGCCACCTGACAGAGTAGAAATTCCCTCATCTATGGTGCTGGCCACCTCCTCTTCATCCGGCACGCTCTCTCGTACTCTTATATCTGGTGGTATGAGGTGCTGATTCATCTTGATCATTGTTAACCTCTCCACATTTTTGGGCGAGAGGCGGCTCCGTTTGGGAGTTACAATCCCACCAGCCGCACTGAAAACCCGTTCAGAAGACACACTTGCGAGTGGGCAAGACAAGTAGTTTAAAGCCAGGTTGGTGAGCTGTGGCCACAATTCTTTTTTCCCATGCCAATACGCCAATGGGTCAGAATTAACATAGACCTCTGTGGAGTCATTCAGATAGTCCTTCACCATCGACTCAAGGTCCTCCTCCAAGGTTCCTCCACTTTGCGTAGCTCTTGCTGTGCCTCTGGCCTTTTGAGAACCAAACCCACGCAGAGCTAGCCAATCCTCTTCAGCCTCCAATGTTTCTGCTGCCTTTCGTGCAGATGATGCGGTTGCCGGTGTCTTTAACGGCTGAGAGGTCACTTGTGCCACAGCCACAGGTGCAGAAGTGGATTGTTTTGACTGGGGATGGCCTGCTGATGTACTGCCATTTCCTTCAATTTCCAGCCGTTCTGTTTCAAACTTCTTGGCTGACAAGGCTAGCCAACGTTTGTACTTTGTAACATCTTCATCAGCAAAAGGAAAGAATGCTCTGCCTGCCAGCGCCTTTTTGTAGCGTGGATCCAGAATAGTAGCACAAATGTAATGCTGTTCTGAGTGGATCTTTTGAAGACGTTCATCACCTTGTAGGAGCTCTAATAATGTCTCAGCCAGAAGCAAAGAGTCTTTCTTTTTGTCATCTTTTCGAAACACAGAACACACCTCCTTCAGTTGGTCCTCCAGCATGTACAACAATGGGATAGCTTTTCCCAAATTAGAGTCCTCCTTGCTGACTGCACGTGTGAAGACCTCAAAAGGACGAAGCATGCGTGTTAGGCTTTCAACTATGTTCCATTGCGGCCCACCCATCCTCAGCTCCTCTATACCCTCTTTCAAGAAAAATTGATCGAGTTGCGTATACTGCTCATACAGACGCTCAAGCATGTAGAAGGTTGAGTTCCAACGTGTTACCACCTCCTGGATGAGTGCTTTCACTGGCATTTGACTTTGATATAGCATGCTCCTCAGCTGCTTGCGGGCCTTAAAAGAATGCCTGAAATGCTTGCAAATTTTTCGGCAGTTGTCCAATACACTGTACGCTGCACTGCGTTTATTACCCAAGAATTTTTGGACAACCAGGTTTATACAGTGCGCCAAACACGGCACTCTGAAATAGTAACCGTCCCTCATGGCCTTAACTATATTGGAGCCATTGTCTGTGGAAACATAACCAACCTTGCGTTTTAGTGGGGACAGACAGTTAAGGACCTTTGTGTTAAAGACATCCAAAATGTTTTCTGCTGTGTGACGTTTCTCCAAACCAAACATGGCTAGTGTTGCATGTTTCCGAGCACCTTTAAAAACAATGTTAGTGTCAACACCTGAGTTTAGCTTTGCTTTAGCCCCTGAAAAAGAGACCCAGTGTGCAGTGATGCACATGTAATCAGCGCCTGCGCCACTGGTCCACATGTCTGTTGTCAGATGTATAGTGTGAACAGCACTCTTCTCCAAAGCTGCCCCAATCAACTTCAGAACATCTTCATGTAGTGCTGGAACCGCAACTCGGGCAAAATAGAACCGGCTAGGAACCTTCCATTTAGGGCAGAGCACTGTCACTAATTCTAGAAAACCAACCCCTTCTACAAAAGAAAAAGGGAGAAGGTCCAGAGCTAGCATTTTAGCCAGCTTAGTGTTATACAGACGGGTCATTGGGTGGTTGCGTTCATATTGCGCTTCTGTAAACAACATCTTTTTAATGTTGCCCTGGACCAATGATTTACGGGATGATGATGATCTCTTCGACCCAGTTACGCTCGCTGATGAACTTTTCCGCATTGATGTCTCACTCTCTCCCACACTCTTAGTGTGGCTCCCATGGGGTGTGCTGCTGACATGGGAACTGGGTGTAAGTGAAGTGTTTGAATCGTCTTCTTCTACCTCCTCGTCATCAGCAGATGACAAATCAACGTTTTCATTACGTGCAATTCCGGCTTTCTTGACCGCCTCTAGGTGCGGAAACCATTCGACAGGGTGCCTTCTCTCAAGATGACCTCTCTGGCCTCCGGTACCATAGTTAGAACCAAGCTTACCACGACTATATCGAAGCTTACAAAGGCTACAAATGGCTACGTTTTCCTTTTTTGGGCAAACACTAAAGAAGTCCCAAACTGGAGACTTGAAATGTCTTCGGGGGCCGGAGGAGGCGGCGATACTGGTGGTGGTGGTCCTGCTGCTAATGACAGATGAAGTGGAGGATGTGGATTGCCGAACTTCAGTACGTTTTGCACTTTCACCACCACGAATTGAGGTCGAGGACGAGGTGGGTACCTTCTTGCGAGGAAGAAATATGGAAGCGGTAGGTTTTGGTGTACTACTTAACTCCAAATCTAATGATTCCATTTCCATTGCCTCCTCGCCGACATCATCATCACGCTCAGCAGCTTCTCGGGATAGGGTCAAAATGTCTCTTTGCTGCATGCCCGGTGGGGCTGCAGTGACCTTTGTGATGACTGCCTCGTCGTCATCGTGAGAGGCTTCATCACCAGCAGTATCTGTCACTTCTTGTTGAGCCTCATCACACTCCATAGGTTTGAGTTTTTGGACGACCTTCCTTTTACGCTTAGGTACCGGTGGCAGATCATGGTGTGCCTCTGCCTCACTGTCAGACCGCAGTTGTCGTGGTTCCCAAGACAGATCACTTGCACCAGAACGAGGTGGGCTTGAAGAAGATGTAGACACCCCCCTTGATCTTTTCCTTGCTAGGGATGTGGAAGACAATGAATGATCATCAGGAGGAGTGGCTTCCAATGATACCTCAGCTTCATTGTCGATTTCCAAATGTGCCCCTACTTCGGGAGGAACAACTATTGTGGGCACTTGTGAACGTCCATGCACCTTTGCTTGCGCATCTCCTTTTGCTGCCTCTCCTTCCACATGTACTTGGGCGTGTACTTGCACATGGTGTTGTTGTTGCGGCTGTGGTTGTTCAACACTTGTCAGATGAGTTACAACAACCTGTGTTGATTCAGGGACATTGCTGCTACTTTCTTGCGATGAGCCAACATCACTGGTCGATGGTGATTGGAGAAGTACACTGACTGCCTCTGAAGCACTCAAGGGCTTTGACTTAAGTTGGCGTGGTGGTGGAGGCACTGAACCCAATGGAGCAGGGGTGCTGCTCTCAGGTTGGTCCCCAGCAGATCCTGCTGCTGCAGGCGTACTTTTTTTTTTGCTCCCAAAAAAAGTGGTGGGTGGCACACCAGCCTCCTTGGTAACTTGCTTCTTCTGCTCCTTACTAGCAACTTTCTTGCTAGAGGAGCTACGGAGAAGTTTCTTTGGGGCCATCTTCTTCAGAGCAGGTCAGACAGCAGGCCGCAGTTGCACGAATTGTAGAGTTGTCTGAGGCCAGACGTGACGTCGCGTGACGTTATGCTGCACACACACACCGCTGCAGGACTTCTTCCTGGCACTGGTGGTTCTCTTGAGTCTTGTGCACCTAAAAAAAATGGAAGACAGAGGAACATCAGTTCAGTTATAGAGCACAAAAAAATCGAAAAACACTGCAAAATCAGCACAATCCCAATCCATCCATGCCCTCCATAATGTTTAAATTCAAGACAACCCACAGAAAGACTAGGCCCATGCAAGACTCACTACCCCTGGGCATAAATAAAGGTTGAAAAGTAGGCAAAATGGTTGGAGGCCTAACAACAAAGCCTGCATTCAAAATGGCCACTTGCCTGCCAGCACATGGCCAGTGCCTGTAGCTGCACTCAAAATGGCCACCAGCCACATGGCATGTCCCTCCCCATGAACACCCCCAAAAATCGAAAAACACTGCAAAATCAGCACAATCCCATTCCATCCATGATGTTTAAATTCAAGACAGCCCACAGAAAGACTAGGCCCCATGCACCACTCACTACCCCTGGTCAAGGCCCCAACAACAGGTCAAAAATCGAAAAACACAAAATTTTACAAAAAAAAAAAATCGAAAAACACAGAAAAATCAGCACAATCCCAATTCATCTATGGCCTCCATGATGTTTAAATTCAAGACAACCCACAGAAATACTAGGCCCATGCAAGACTCACTACCCCTGGCATAAATAAAGGTTGAAAAGTAGGGAAAATGGTTGGAGGCCTAACAACAAAGCCTGCATTCAAAATGGCCACTTGCCTGCCAGCACATGGCAAGTGCCTGTAGCTGCACTCAAAATGGCCACCAGCCACATGGCATGTCCCTCCCCATGAACACCCCCAAAAATCGAAAAACACTGCAAAATCAGCACAATCCCATTCCATCCATGATGTTTAAATTCAAGACAGCCCACAGAAAGACTAGGCCCCATGCACCACTCACTACCCCTGGTCAAGGCCCCAACAACAGGTCAAAAATCGAAAAACACAAAATTTTACAAAAAAAAAAAATCGAAAAACACAGAAAAATCAGCACAATCCCAATTCATCTATGGCCTCCATGATGTTTAAATTCAAGACAACCCACAGAAATACTAGGCCCATGCAAGACTCACTACCCCTGGCATAAATAAAGGTTGAAAAGTAGGGAAAATGGTTGGAGGCCTAACAACAAAGCCTGCATTCAAAATGGCCACTTGCCTGCCAGCACATGGCAAGTGCCTGTAGCTGCACTCAAAATGGCCACCAGCCACATGGCATGTCCCTCCCCATGAACACCCCCAAAAATCGAAAAACACTGCAAAATCAGCACAATCCCATTCCATCCATGATGTTTAAATTCAAGACAGCCCACAGAAAGACTAGGCCCCATGCACCACTCACTACCCCTGGTCAAGGCCCCAACAACAGGTCAAAAATCGAAAAACACAAAATTTTACAAAAAAAAAAAATCGAAAAACACAGAAAATTCAGCACAATCCCAATTCATCTATGGCCTCCATGATGTTTAAATTCAAGACAACCCACAGAAATACTAGGCCCATGCAAGACTCACTACCCCTGGCATAAATAAAGGTTGAAAAGTAGGGAAAATGGTTGGAGGCCTAACAACAAAGCCTGCATTCAAAATGGCCACTTGCCTGCCAGCACATGGCAAGTGCCTGTAGCTGCACTCAAAATGGCCACCAGCCACATGGCATGTCCCTCCCCATGAACACCCCCAAAAATCGAAAAACACTGCAAAATCAGCACAATCCCATTCCATCCATGATGTTTAAATTCAAGACAGCCCACAGAAAGACTAGGCCCCATGCACCACTCACTACCCCTGGTCAAGGCCCCAACAACAGGTCAAAAATCGAAAAACACAAAATTTTACAAAAAAAAAAAATCGAAAAACACAGAAAAATCAGCACAATCCCAATTCATCTATGGCCTCCATGATGTTTAAATTCAAGACAACCCACAGAAATACTAGGCCCATGCAAGACTCACTACCCCTGGCATAAATAAAGGTTGAAAAGTAGGGAAAATGGTTGGAGGCCTAACAACAAAGCCTGCATTCAAAATGGCCACTTGCCTGCCAGCACATGGCAAGTGCCTGTAGCTGCACTCAAAATGGCCACCAGCCACATGGCATGTCCCTCCCCATGAACACCCCCAAAAATCGAAAAACACTGCAAAATCAGCACAATCCCATTCCATCCATGATGTTTAAATTCAAGACAGCCCACAGAAAGACTAGGCCCCATGCACCACTCACTACCCCTGGTCAAGGCCCCAACAACAGGTCAAAAATCGAAAAACACAAAATTTTACAAAAAAAAAAAATCGAAAAACACAGAAAAATCAGCACAATCCCAATTCATCTATGGCCTCCATGATGTTTAAATTCAAGACAACCCACAGAAATACTAGGCCCATGCAAGACTCACTACCCCTGGCATAAATAAAGGTTGAAAAGTAGGGAAAATGGTTGGAGGCCTAACAACAAAGCCTGCATTCAAAATGGCCACTTGCCTGCCAGCACATGGCAAGTGCCTGTAGCTGCACTCAAAATGGCCACCAGCCACATGGCATGTCCCTCCCCATGAACACCCCCAAAAATCGAAAAACACTGCAAAATCAGCACAATCCCATTCCATCCATGATGTTTAAATTCAAGACAGCCCACAGAAAGACTAGGCCCCATGCACCACTCACTACCCCTGGTCAAGGCCCCAACAACAGGTCAAAAATCGAAAAACACAAAATTTTACAAAAAAAAAAAATCGAAAAACACAGAAAAATCAGCACAATCCCAATTCATCTATGGCCTCCATGATGTTTAAATTCAAGACAACCCACAGAAAGAATCAGTCCACCCACCACTGAGTACCCCTGGGAAAAGGCCCCAAAACAGCCCAAAAATCGAAAATCCCAAAATTTTAGTTGCAGCAACTGTAATGCCCCAAACAAACTTACTTGTAAAATTTCTAATCCAACAGTGATCCAAAGAAAGTCAAAAAGGCCTCAAATCCAAAGATCCAGCAGCATCCACAAAAGGTAATCCTTCCAGGTCCACATCCGAATGAAAAGTGACCAGGAGATGGACAAAGCACTGGGAGGAGCCTGCTGAACAGGAACAGGAAGTTGAAGACTATGGGGCACTTCCTTCCTCCCACCCCCCTGCCCCCCTCCCCAAAATGGACTCCTCGCTAAAAAAGTGCAGGCAAATGTCAAACTAAGGAGTTATTCACATAAAAATCATCATTTCTAGAAGGTTTATGCTGCTTGCTGGTGGATTTCTTGTGCAGAATTGCAAATTTATATTTTCGCGCGCCGCATCTCAAATCTCGCAATTTGCGAAGTACCGCGAGACGTGATCTCGCCGTACTCGCGTTGACAAACTCTCGCTGGCAAGCCGCGATGACGTAATCGCGCTCGCCAATTCCCGCGGGATCACACAGCAAGATCCAAAATGGCGCAGCACTCGCAAACTATCGAAAAAAACAACTCGGCAAACGATGATAAACGCCGCGCGCCGCAAAAATTGTATCACCAACGCCGCGCGCCGCCAAAAAAATCCGCTGCGTGCGAATTTGCGGATTTTGCGGGAAATCCGCAAATCTCGCGGATTGCGGATTTCCCGAAAATCCGCAAAATCCGCGAGCGGAACGGATTTTCCGCCCACGCTTAGTCAAGGGGGATCCCGAGGTAATGCCCAGTGCCAGTTTCTCAAATTCAGCTTCAGGGATCTGGGGAAAGGCCAGGAGACTTTCCCTAGGAGGGCATGCTGAGCTTAGAGGATCAAGGTTAGCGGAACCAACTCCGGGGGGGGTTGGAGTGTTATGTGCTGGGGAGTTGCCAGGTTGTTGATGATGGTCTCGATTTTGTCCGTGAAAAACTGTGCGAGATTGTCACAGAGGATCTGATATGGGGGAATAGATTTCTTGGCGCAGTCCGGATGTAAAATATTATCCAGAATTTGGAATATGCTTTTAGGACTGTTAGCTGCATTAAGTATAGTGGAGCAGTAGTAAGTCGATTTGCTCTCTGAAATGGTAGATTTGTAGTCACGGAGTGTATTTTTTTAAAGGGTTTTATTATTGTCGCAGTATCCATGTCTCCACTTTCTCTCGGCCTGTTTACAGGCTAATTTAAGAGTTTTAAGGGAGTCATTGTACCAGGGAGCCGGTGCTCTACCTTTGGGTTTGCAATGTTTTAGTGGGGCAACAGAGTCAGTGATGGAAGTGATTCTCGAGCGGAAGGCCCAGTAGTTGTTTTCAACCGAGCTGGTAGGAGAGAAGCTATCCTCCACATCAAAGACTTTGGTGGTGGCGCTGAGTTTTTCTAGGGCTTTCCAGTTTCGGTACGAAAATTCAGGTAGAGCGCTATTATCGGGCTTTCTTATTGTGGTGTTGGTAATGTAGAGTTTAATGAGTGAGTGGTCGGTCCAGCTCATAGGCAAAATGTCGCCTACTTGTATTAGATCAGGGCTTGAAAAAATAAGGTCGAGTCGATTGCCTGCAGAGTGAGAGGGATCCTTGATCAGCTGGTGAAGCCCCACGCTGTCACAGGACAGCAAGAGGTTGTCTAGACCTGTATCTAGGCTGCCATTTGGCCAGAGATTGAAGTCTCCTAGAATAACTAGTTTGTTGTGGGAGGTTGCCATGTTTGTAATGATAGTAAGAAGAGCTTGCTGTTGCGGGATGGAAAAAGCCCCTGGAGGTCGGTAACAGATGATCACCGTGAAGGTGACTCCTGGGTGGCAGTTTATGGCCAAACCAAAGAGCTCAATTCCAGGCACTGGGTCTATGTCTATGGTGTTTATTTGCCATGAGGCTCGGAAGATAATGCCAACTCCGCCGCCGCGGCCTTTGGGTCTGGGAAGATGCAGGATGTTGAAGTTTAACGGGCAGGCAGATGCTAAATCGATATCACAGTCGGCATGTGTCCAGGTCTCAGTTAGGAAAAGGACATCTAGATGGTGGGAATCTATGAGGAGATTGATTTCCGTGGCATGTTTAGGTAGGGATCTGACGTTCAGCAGACCTCCTACGATTAAGCCCTTATGGGTGAAGTCAGGTAGAGGAAAAGCTGTCTCTTCAAAAGAGAGCTTACCTTCATGTGCAGACCCTCGTAGATTGAGCAGTGCATCCCGGGTGTAACGTGGGGACTGTGGGCCGGATTGGGCATAGTTGGTGGTGCTAGGCGCGTCCTCGTCGCGGACGAGCGCAGACGAGCTTGCCTTAAGGGCGCCTTCGGCGCGCAAACGGCGCGCCCGCTGCGCTCGTCCGCTGCGCTTCCTAAAGTTGCACATTTATATATGTGCCTGTGGAGGTGGAGGTGGGGCGTGGCCTAGAGTGGGCGTAGCCAGCCACCTCGGTGGCGATGAGGGCGGGAGGAAGAGTCAGGTGGGTCCACCTAACAGTGTTGAATCCGCTGTATGGCGCCGAAAATTGCACACAAGAAGTACATTTTAAAATACAGTATTTATAAAACAGATTAAACTGCAAATAGTCCTTCTCCCGGCTTCCGCCTCAGGAGCTTTAAACTAAACCGAGCGCTAGTGATCAGCGACTAATAAGCTATGAGGACGGAGGGGGCGTGGCCTAGAGTGGGCGTGGCCAGCCGCCTCGGTCGCGATGAGGGCGGGGGAAGAGTCAGGTGGGTCCACCTAACAGCGCTGAATCCGCTGTATGGCGCCGAAAATTGCACACAAGAAGTAACCCATCTTAACCCTATAAATATACCCTGTACCCCAAAACACAAACCTATCGCTAAACCCTAAAAATACCCCTGTACCCCAAAACCCAAACCTAGCCCTGAACCCTATAAATACCCCTGTACCTCAAAACCCAAACCTACCCCTGAACTCTAAAAATACCCCTGTACCCCAAAGCCCAAACCTAGTCCTGCACCCTAAAAATACCACTGTACCCCAAAACCCAAACCTACCCCTGAACCTTAAAATACCCCTGTACCCCAAAACCCAAACCTAGCCTTGAACCCTTAAAATACCCCTGTACCCCAAAACCCAAACCTACCCCTGAACCCGAAAAATACCTCTGTACCCCCAAACCCAAACCTAGCTCTGAACCCTAAAAATAACCGTGTGCCCCAAAACCCAAACGTACCCCTGAACCCTAAAATACCCCTGTACCCCAAAACCCAAACCTAGCCCTGAACCCCAAAAAATACCTCTGTACCCCAAAACCCAAACCTAGCCCTGAACCCTTAAAATACCCCTGTACCCCAAAACCCAAACCTACCCCTGAACCCTAAAAATACCCCTGTACCCCAAAACCCATACCTATCCCTAAACTCTAAAACTACCCATGTACCCCATAACCCAAAACTATATCTGAACCCTTAAAATACCCAAACACCCCAAAACATATGCCTCAGTACCCCAAAACATATACCCCTATTCCCATACTTACCTTAACCAAACATAAAAAAACATGCTTTTACCATTCATGCATATACTACAAATTTCATTGTAAATGTATGCGTGGTAAAAGCATACAAAATGTAATGCCTTGCGTTATAATGGCATTGCGGAGTCATGGTACTTTCGTAATGAAAGTATGCGGAGTGATGGTACTTTCGTAATGAAAGTATGCGGAGTGATGGTATGCGGAAAGAAAGTTGCGAAATAATGGGTGTTTACCCTCCGCCGGTAAGTACAATGGTGGCACGGCGGCCCACATCTCCAGCAATAAATTTTTTCACCACCCATTTGAAAAATGCACAGGTCTCTCTCATGGCCAGCACCGACATACACTTTTAGACACACCTCCTGCCACAAGTGTTAGAATTGCGAACTTTAGAGCTGGGGAGCTACGTTTGAATCTCGGCATCAGCTCAACATCCTGTGATTCCAGGCAAATCGCTTTGTCGCCCCGTGCCTACCACAAATGAATGTGTTCTTCTGTAATGTAAATTGTGCTCATGCCATGTTGTCGCGTTCGCGCTATATATAATATTGCAAGGAAAAATAAAGTAGGAAAACTCGAGTTCACACACTACTGAACGCGCACTCTTAAGTGCATCAGCAGTGCACTGTGAATCGGAGCGTTTCAAAGTCCTGTCACAGATAAGAAATGCTATCAAAACGAAATCCTACAAAACAATATACTACTGGCCAGCAGCAATTCATACCCGGACAACGTCGGGACGGGCTTCTAGTATGTATATATTTGTATGTATGACCTCTTTTTCAAATTCGGTATTCTTTCCTTTTTTCTTATCTCTATGGCACCCACTCCACTATATTAGAGTGTCCGATGACACTATGAAGGGATGCCACATATCTATTACCCACTTATTACTTTGAATGAATTGGTTAGGGCGCATTCCTGCCCTTAGTTGGATTTGTAAATATTTTTGTTTTTTGTATTCATTTTACACTAGTGCACTGTATGATATGTGTTATACACACACCATATTACATAGGGGCACTTGCCCACAAAAAGCATTGTAGTCATTCAACGGTGGATAGCTTTGTGCTGGACAAATAAGTAATATAGCACTACCTCAGCAAGGGTCAGTATACAGATTACTCTCTTTCCATGGTAAGGACAATATATCTGTAAATTAACATTTTAGTTACCTGATTGTTCAATGCAAGTAATTGACGTCACTGTGATTTGGTGACATTTTTAATTGCATGAACCAAGCTGGCAATTACGGAAAGCCCTCCGACTTTATTTTAATTTAATTTAATTTTGCCAAAGTGTGCACACATTGGCAATTGGATATGTTTTCTATGTCCTTTGCATCTTTTGTTTATGTCTATTATTCACTTACTACCCTATATATGTTACGTGAATAATGGCACCTACTGTTGTGATCAAGGTTGCTGTGAGCAGTTGAAACACATAGATAGTCACTCTGCAAGCTTTCTAATAAACCTTTACTGAAACATTTTGCTGTGGAGTTCGTCCGTATCCTGTGATCACGTGCTGGGATACATTGTTGCATATATGTATATATATATATATATATATATATATATATATATATATATATATATATATATATATATATATATATATATATATATATACATTACCTACTGGCGGTCGCCAGTAGGTAGTTATAGTTAGGATTTTTTTCAATGTTAAATCTCAAAATTCTATTTGGAATAACTTTGGCACCGGTTGACGAATCTGCCTGAAAATTTCCTGAAAATGGCCTCGTCGAGCTCCGGTCCTTCCTTGAAAGTTTGGGGGGGATTCGTCAAGCGGGGGCCGAGATAAAAGGGGGGTCCCAAAACACATTTTCCCCATGTTAATTTCCATAGGGCGGTCGATTTCACTTTTAGCCCGAACGGCTGAATGGATTTGCACGAAACTTGGCAAAATTGTAGGGACTGGTAGCCCGATGTGCCTTTGCTATGTCTCAAGATATGTGCTCCAGTGGATTTTGAGTAATTTAGGTTCAAAAAAATATATATATCTATAGGCGCTCTCCGGTGCGCGCACCGGAGTGCGCTCCCGGCGCGACACGCGACTTGCGCGCAGGAAGCTGATTGGCTCTCAGTTGTCTGTAAACATTCTAAACAGTCCGGAGCGGCCGCCATCTTGTGTCTCGGTAGGATCGAGACACGAGAGGTGGCCAAAACAAAGGGGGAAATGACCATAAGGGGGCAGAGTAGACACCCCCTGTACCCCTAGGTTTGATGTGGGGGCCATTAAAGGGCCCCGCGGGGTCTCACTTTTTTTTCGATTTTCGCGGGGGAAGCGCCTGGTACGCGCACCGGGGAGCGTATCGAGGAGGGTACTATGGAAAAATAATGACTTCAAAAAATTGTATGTTTATGTTTTTTGTTAATTTTTTTATTTTAAGTAAGTACCTACATGTAGGTACTAATGAAGAGACTTAAATTTAATGTTCACCATTTTCTTTGTAGACATCTTGCATGTTGTTATTGTATTTTTTGTGATATATGGAATTCATAACATAGTCTGTCTGGAAAGGAGAAACAGATCTTATAAGCACTCCCTGCGAATTTCTAGGGGATCATGAGTAGTCTATCCTGCTCCCTTATGAAAATGAGGTGTAAAATATTCATAGGAGATAATATAGTGGGAGAAAGGTAGTAACTATGAGTAAACTTACTATGTAACAGAAAAATAGTTGAACAGTATACTATAAGTCTCACTTTATATTTTAAACATTTTTGGTAATACTTTATGAATTACATATAAAAATGAATATTGTCTGAAACAATTTGAAATTATTAAATATAAATTTATTCCTCTGATTCTTTTTCATAATTTAATAAAATTTCTAACATAATATTGTCCGGAATTTCCTCATAATTATAAGTACATGATTCCATTTCTTCCAAACATTCTATTAACTGTTCATCCAAAGAGTCATCCATGAAATCTACTTCATCTTTTTGGTCTTCTTGTTTTTCCACCTTTATTTTGATAGAAGTAACATTTCCTTGATTTTCTCCTTCCATTTTCTTTCTGAAAATTGCATACAAATTAACTATATTAGTAGAGTTAGGGTACTGTATACCAGAGAAGCCTAACTCAATCCATAACTATTACAGAGAAGTCTATCTCTATCTATAATTTTTACAGAGGGATAGTATATAACTAACAGAATATTTTTTCTGAAATTAACTTAAAGTGTACAATATACTTCCATAATAACAATTTACCTTGGAGAAATCAGGTGAAGTTGTCAGTGTAATTTGTTCTCAAATGTACTTCTGGAAGCAGTAGTCAAAATGGCTGTGTTTCCCTCTCTTCTTTTATATATATTCTTGTACTTAACCAATGAAACGTCAGAAAATAGTCGTAGAAAATGAAAGAAAGTTTTTAATAGGTTGTAAATTCTAACATTTCATATGTGTTTTTGTCATGTAATTTACCTCAGGATATTTAGTCAGGCCTACAGCATAATTTTCTCAATGGAATTCCTTCAAATTTGGGTAAATGGTAGGGACTGCTATGTAGTAGGGCCTATTCTATATTTGATGAAAGTGTCTCTAGTGGTTTTTTTGTAAATTGCTTTCCCACCTTTTTTTATCGAGCGCTTACTGGTGCGCGCTCCTTTACGCGCACTGGCAGCGTTACGGGAGTCCTCCATTTTGTGTTTCGGTACAATCGAGACATAAGATGGAGGGTAAACAATGTTCGGTATGGGTAGAAGGGGGCACGGTAGAGACTTTTTGACCATCTAGGTTTTCTGAGGGGGGCTTAGGAGGCCTATAAAGGTTAAAAAAAAAAAAAAATTCTTTCATTTTCCACGGGGGGAGCGCCTGGTACGCGCACCTTTAAGCGTACCGGAAAGCGTAATTTGGTGAAAAATAGTGAAAAAAGTTAGAAAAAGATAAACGTTTTGAATGATCAGAGGTAGGGTAGCTCTGAAAAGAGCTTTTGGGTTTTGTGGTTGATTTAGGTACCTACAAGTAGGTTCCAATGCACATTCTTAAATTCAGGAGGAATATTCTATTCCCTTCATCTGAGAAGTGCACACCATCTCCTCTGTAGATGTCTTGCAAGTTGTAACACAAGTTATTATTGTATATTGAACCCATTCCATAGTCTCTCATGTAAGCAGAAACAGATTTATTCACATGTTTCCGTGCTTTCTCAAATTGTGGACAAAATTGGTTGGACCAGTTCCATTTCTGTCTTTGGCATATATTAGAAAATACCAAGGCAGTTTGTGGAAAGAGTGTCATTAATTGATCAAAGGTGTCCTTTAAAAGCATTTCCAGACCAACCCCAGTCATAGTGCCTAAATCATTTCCTCCACAGTGCACTATTAAGAGGTCAGGTTTTGGCAAATGCATAAAGGTTTTCACCAATGGTATCAATTGGTGACATTTTAATCCTCTCTGGCCAATCCACTTGATTTCCACATTTGATAAATCAAGGTTGTGAAAATGTCTGCTGTCTGCATACCTTTGAGCCCAGTGGATGTAGCTGTGTCCAAGGATCCAGAGAGAAAACATGATGAGAGATGGTTCTGATGCAGTCAGATGATGTCTGGGAATGAAATGGCAGTTGGAACAGTAGGAGTTTACAAAAAAATAATTGTGGAGTTTCACTGCTTTTGAATCAGAAGCAATGATTGGTGGATTCAGATAGTTGAAAACTTAAAGTTAGGGTGCATGGTTGTGTTGTGTTAAAGAAGCAATTTGAATGGTTAAAAAAAAGTCACTAAAAGCTAAAATACTCTGGATAGGCTGGTGTATTGAGAGGTCAAACAGCCTTGCTGAGTTAATTTGCAACATTGTACAATAAACTTTTGAACCTGAGAGTTCAGTTAGGAGGGAGTTGCTATGGAAACAGATAGAAAGATCTGAGAGGGGGAAGGGTGTTGGTTTCAAAATAGTGAGGGAAAACTTTTGATTGGTTGAATTAAGGCATATGTGTACAAAGTTAGAGATTTTCTATGCCAGTCTGTGGTTTCAGTGTATTGAGTGCACACTTTTTGCTCTGTTAAAGAGAAATTGGTGTGTGTGTCTGACACTGTTTTCAATCTTCCAAAGCTTTTGTAAAGGTAAGTAATGATTTATTTAATTTACATAGAGACTTGTTTGCTCTATGGAGAATATTTATAAGCAGATAGTTATGTTTTAGAAGTCAAATGGTATGCTAGTATATAAGTTCTGTGTTGTGTTTCTTATATGTTATTGAAAAATCAATTTTTGGGTGCAATTGATTGGTATTTGCATTTGGCCCTTTTTTATGATTGCCTTGTGCAACTGGTGCATTATTTTATACATGGGTTATAAGTGACGCACTGGTGGCGCAAGGCCTTTATAAATAAGGCCCTGACTTTGTTTGCTGATATTGAGTGGTTGTACATAGGTTCTGCGCAGTGATTCTTACATGTTATTCAAAAATCGATTTTTGGGTGCAATTGATTGGAATTTGCATTTGGCCCTTTTTTATGATTGCCTTGTGCAGCTGATGCATCACTTTAAACATGGGTAATAAGTGACGCACTGGTGGCGCAAGGCCTTTATAAATAAGGCCCTGACTTTGTTTGCTCATATTGAGTGGTTGTAGATAGGTTCTGCGCAGTGTTTCTTTCATGTTATTCAAAAATCGATTTTTGGGTACAATTGATTGGTATTTGCATTTGGCCCTTTTTTATGATTGACTTGTGCTACTGGTGCATCATTTTATACATGGGTAATAAGTGACGCACTGGTGGCGCAAGGCCTTTATAAATAAGGCTCTGACTTTGTTTGATGATATTGAGTGGTTGTACATAGGTTCTGCGCAGTGTTTCTTTCATGTTATTCAAAAATCGATTTTTGGGTGCAATTGATTGGTATTTGCATTTGGCCCTTTTTTATGATTGCCTTGTGCAACTGGTGCATCATTTTATACATGGGTAATAAGTGACGCACTGGTGGCGCAAGGCCTTTATAAATAAGGCCCTGACTTTGTTTGCTGATATTGAGTGGTTGTACATAGGTTCTGCGCAGTGATTCTTACATGTTATTCAAAAATCGATTTTTGGGTGCAATTGATTGGAATTTGCATTTGGCCCTTTTTTATGATTGCCTTGTGCAGCTGATGCATCACTTTAAACATGGGTAATAAGTGACGCACTGGTGGCGCAAGGCCTTTATAAATATGGCCCTGACTTTGTTTGCTGATATTGAGTGGTTGTACATAGGTTCTGCGCAGTGATTCTTACATGTTATTCAAAAATCGATTTTTGGGTGCAATTGATTGGAATTTGCATTTGGCCCTTTTTTATGATTGCCTTGTGCAGCTGATGCATCACTTTAAACATGGGTAATAAGTGACGCACTGGTGGCGCAAGGCCTTTATAAATAAGGCCCTGACTTTGTTTGCTGATATTGAGTGGTTGTAGATAGGTTCTGCGCAGTGTTTCTTTCATGTTATTCAAAAATCGATTTTTGGGTGCAATTGATTGGTATTTGCATTTGGCCCTTTTTTATGATTGCCTTGTGCTACTGGTGCATCATTTTATATATGGGTAATAAGTGACGCACTGGTGGCGCAAGGCCTTTATAAATTAGGCCCTGACTTTGTTTGCTGATATTGAGTGGTTGTACATAGGTTCTGCGCAGTGATTCTTACATGTTATTCAAAAATCGATTTTTGGGTGCAATTGATTGGAATTTGCATTTGGCCCTTTTTTATGATTGCCTTGTGCAGCTGATGCATCACTTTAAACATGGGTAATAAGTGACGCACTGGTGGCGCAAGGCCTTTATAAATAGGGCCCTGACTTTGTTTGCTGATATTGAGTGGTTGTAGATAGGTTCTGCGCAGTGTTTCTTTCATGTTATTCAAAAATCGATTTTTGGGTGCAATTGATTGGTATTTGCATTTGGCCCTTTTTTATGATTGCCTTGTGCAGCTGATGCATCACTTTAAACATGGGTAATAAGTGACGCACTGGTGGCGCAAGGCCTTTATAAATAAGGCCCTGACTTTGTTTGCTGATATTGAGTGATTGTACATAAGTTCTGCACAGTGTATCTTTCATGTTATTCAAAAATCGATTTTTGGGTGCAATTGATTGGTATTTGCATTTGGCCCTTTTTTATGATTGCCTTGTGCAACTGGTGCATCATTTTATATATGGGTAATAAGTGACGCACTGGTGGCGCAAGGCCTTTATAAATAAGGCCCTGACTTTGTTTGCTGATATTGAGTGGTTGTACATAGGTTCTGCGCAGTGATTCTTACATGTTATTCAAAAATCGATTTTTGGGTGCAATTGATTGGTATTTGCATTTGGCCCTTTTTTATGATTGCCTTGTGCAGCTGATGCATCACTTTAAACATGGGTAATAAGTGACGCACTGGTGGCGTAAGGCCTTTATAAATAAGGCCCTGACTTTGTTTGCTGATATTGAGTGGTTGTATATAGGTTCTGCGCAGTGATTTTTACATGTTATTCAAAAATCGATTTTTGGGTGCAATTGATTGGAATTTGCATTTGGCCCTTTTTTATGATTGCCTTGTGCAGCTGATGCATCACTTTAAACATGGGTAATAAGTGACGCACTGGTGGCGCAAGGCCTTTATAAATAAGGCTTGACTTTGTTTGCTGATATTGAGTGGTTGTACATAGGTTCTGCGCAGTGATTCTTACATGTTATTCAAAAATCGATTTTTGGGTGCAATTGATTGGTATTTGCATTTGGCCCTTTTTTATGATTGCCTTGTGCAGCTGATGCATCACTTTAAACATAGGTAATAAGTGATGCACTGGTGGCGCAAGGCCTTTAAAAATGAGGCCTTGACTTTGTTTGCTGATATTGAGTGGTTGTAGATAGGTTCTGCGCAGTGTTTCTTTCATGTTATTCTAAAATCGATTTTGGGGTGCAATTGATTGATATTTGCATTTGGCCCTTTTTTATGATTGCCTTGTGCAACTGGTGCATCACTTTAAACATGGGTAATAAGTGACGCACTGGTGGCGCAAGGCCTTTATAAATAAGGCCCTGAGTTGCTATTGTATAAACTTAAATATGTTGCAATTTATTGTTTATATTGTTTGCTTTTTAACATTACTTTGTTGTTTACTAATAGTGGTCTTTCATGTGTTTTTTTAACAGAACAACAGATTCAAATCAACTTCTGAAAAGCAAGCAAAAATGCCTTCAAGGCAAAGAATTATCAAAAATACCATACGGAAAAGGAGAACATCAACAACAGAGTTTATGGAATCCTCTTCAACAACTACTTCAGAAAACACCAGAAAAGTTTCTGGTAAGCCAATTAAGTCTTTTCTTCGCAACATATGTCGTAGAAAAAAAAATGATATTGCTAATGTGAATATACAGAAAAAGTCAACAAATCTAAAAAGGAAGGAGAGGCCCACAAAAAATGTCTCGATTGGAGCAGGAGAGAAGAGAATGGATAGCAATAGAAGGGTAAATCTTTTTAGGGACATTCGTAGGTGAATGTTTCGCAATAGGGTAGTTTTAAATTTGCTAAAAAATGATAGGAAAAGTAAACTGAGAGCTGCTTTTTACAAGAAAAAGAAAAGTGTAGAAAAGATTGTGGATCAGGCTTTTGAAGTTAAGAAAAAATTATTTATTTTAATAATCAATAGAATTAGGATACTTAATAAGGCCATTGATGTTTTCAAATCGAACAGTAGATGGAAAAGAATTATTAATCGGAGTAATTTTTGTGAAGTATTTTCTGGTGAATGGATACATAGTTCAAGTTCTGAGCCTTTTTTCAATGAGGAGAGTTACTTTCAGGAAAATGATTTGGTGCATGCAGTTGACACCAGTGGTCGAGCATATGAAGTGAAAGATGGTTGTGTGATGGAAAAAGAGAAACTTGTATCTAGAGATGCAGAAGAGGTGTTAGCTGATGAAGTTTTAGGGAGACGTACTAAGGGTCCAGTGTACACATGGAAATGCAGTAGTATTTGTAGTGTGCGACAGGAATCAATCGATTTGCTTAGAAATTTCTTACGTACATATAGTAAGAAAAGTCTCAAACAAAAAATGAAGATTCTGCAAGAGTTAGATCCTTGTAGAGTGAGAGAAAGCACAGGATTGCATGGGCATTCACTAGCTTGTCTTTCTAGAAAAGTTTGTCGGAGTGTTTTTCATCATTTTAGGATGTTAGCAGTGCATCATAATAACGTGAGGAAATTAGTGAGAAAGTTGTATTATGCAAAAAGTCCCGCACTTAAGCTTAAACAGTTAAACAGTGCTCTTTTGCATGGATCTGAAGTGGATGTGAAGACTATTTGTGAAGAAATTGAGTTTTGTTATTTTGGGAACAAAGAGGACAGTGTAGAAATAGATATAGTAATGGATGGTAATGCAGAAGATAATGGACAGATTTCAAGTATTGAAAAGTTTGATGAGGAAATTATCAAGTTTAAGGTGAAAGCAAGTGAAAGGCCTAATTTAACTTGTGTGTGTTGTCGACGGACTCATTATAAAATTCAGACTAGGTTAGTTGATTTATATGCAAAAAGTGAATTGGAAAATAATAGTGAATGGAAGGATTTTGTAAGTTATTTGTTGGTGGAGAATACATTTGATTTGAGTTTGGATCAGCGTATTTGTAATTATTGTTTAAATAAATTAAATGAAAATAAAATGCCTGCTAGAGCAGTTTATAATAATCTTCAGTTGATAGATATTCCTTCTGAATTGATGGATCTAAATACTTATGAATCTATTTTGATTCAATGTGTCCATCCTTTTCAGGCTATTGTATGCATGGAGCCTAAGACAGGGAAATTGCCTCCATCAGATTTACTGAGAGGATTAAAGGGAAGAGTTGTTTATTTGCCTCTAGATGTAAAGAAAAATATTGATACAATTGGTGTAGAAAGAGTAGAAGAGGATCCTCTAGTTATTCTAGTTAATGGAGTTCCAACAAAGAGTAAGAAAATCTGGCAAGATTTAGTGGATGTTAAAAAAGTCAAAAAGGCAACGTTGTATTTGGTCAAAAATAATGAGTACTACAAAGATGTAAGTGTTGGAGCAGAGGAAACAGCTATAGAAGAAGATAGTGATTCTTCAGTTGGCCAAATTGAAAAAGTTGATGTGTCTAGAACTGAAGAAATATATGAACATTATACTGTTCATCCTTTGCATTCAAAAGAAGTAATGGGAAATGCAATTGACTTGTTTCAAATGAAAGCAGCAAAAGGAAGTCCCATTAGTGTATGGGAAGAAAGTTTGGAAGCTCATTGTTTTCCACAATTATTTCCAACAGGTTGTGGTGGACGATATGATGATCGACCAGTTCAAATTCCTGCAGCTGAATACCGGACTCTAAGATTATATGCTGAAGATCCAAGGTTTCGTCAATGTATTCCATATTTATTTCATCTTCTGTTTGAAAGTGATTTGTCTGGGCTTTCTTATGCAGTTAATCATATATTGAAAAGTGGAGCTCATTTTCAAAATCTTTGTGCAAGGGACTTTATGGAGAAAGTTAATCTGCAAGACAGTATTTTGGAATCTCAGCTAATCAATCTCATGGCATGTCAACGTGGAACCAACGAGTATTGGTTTCGTCGTCATGGAGAATTGAAATGTATGCTAAGAAACTTAGGAACTCCTACATGGTTCCTCACTCTTAGCTGTGCTGAGTATGCATGGGACGATTTACTTCAATTTCTACGGGAGGCAAATGAAAACATACCAAATATAGAATTGAAAACACCAGGAGAACTGTGTTCTTTAGATCCAGTGAATGTTTGCAGATATTTTAATCATAGATTTGAAGCTATGATGTCTTTTATTACCAACAAAAAAAATCCTCCCCTTGGAGAGTTTTTGGATTTCTTTTGGAGGAAGGAATATCAAGCAAGAGGTGCTCCTCATATACATATGTTGTTGTGGATTAAAGATGCACCCAAATTTGGATCAGATTCAGATGAAACAGTGATGAGTTTCATTGAAGAGTATTCAACATGTGCTGTTCCAAAATCTACTGAAGAAAACAATTTAAGGCAACAAGTTTTACGTTTTCAATCTCATCGTTGTGGAAAGTACTGTCGTCGAAAATTTAAAAACAAGGAAAAGTACTACACGAAATGTCGTTTTGCATTTCCTCGACCAGTGATTTCTAAGGGAAGAGTAAATAATTTAATGTCATCTCTACGACATACTGTGACGAGGAAATCTCCCAAAAATACATATAATTTGAAAAGAAATGAAGAATCTAAGTACATCAACGATTACAACCCAGTGATTTTGTCCATGTGGAATGCTAACATGGATATTCAGTTTGTTGCTGACAATTCTATTGCTGTGGCTCGATATGTGACATCTTACATCACAAAAAAAGAAAAGACAGAACTGAAGGAAATGTGGGAGGACATTTCACATGAAAAGAGTCTAAGCAAGAAATTATACAGTTTCAGTCTGAAGATGTTGTCGCATCGAGAAATTGGAGCATATGAATGTTCTGATCGGTTATCATCAGCAAGTCTCTATGCCAAATCAAGAACAATCATTTGGGTGAGTCTTGGTCTTGCTGCAACACGAAACCGAGTTTTGAAATCTGTACAAGAAATTGAATATTTGGCGGAGAAAGAACCAAACAGTACAGATATTTTGAAGACAAATATGTTGGATACATACTATCCAAATAGAAGTACTCACCTTGAGAACACTTGTTTGTATGAAGTTCTTCAAAACTACAGTTATAAGAGGAATATCACAGAAGATATCAATAATGGAAAATATGCACTCATTGGCTATGAAGGATGTCTAGTAAAGCAGAAAAAAAGGCCATTTGATTAATCATCGAAAATTGAGTTGTGAAGTTCCAGACAAAAGAGAATTTTACTATTTAGCTCTTTTGCAACTCTTTAAGCCATGGCGTACAGAAGAGGAACTACTTGGAGATTTTCTCTGTTATGAAGACTCTTTTAATGCAACTAAGGATACCATAGAATGTCCTATTTTTCTAAATTATCTGCAAATGTTGAATGCAGAAATGGAGCAAGAAACCACAATTGCTGAAGAGATAGCTAGAAACAGTTCTCAAGATAGTCAGAGTTCTACTTCATTGAGCCAGGATCCACTAGGAGGACCAATTATCCAAAATGAAGCTGCCACTGCCATGGATGAGGTGGAAAGAGCTATGGAACAAACTCAAGAGGATGGAGTTAACTTAGAAGATTTGGTAAAGCAACTAAACATTGAGCAGAAAAAGATATATGATGAAGTCACAGAGCAGATTGAACATGGATTCAGACATGAGGAAAAAGAGTGCTCATGTATGTCGTTTGACCCTGTCCGACTGTACGTAAGTGGAGAAGCGGGGACAGGAAAAAGTTTTCTAATTAAAGCCATTGCAAGTTATCTGCAGAAAAGGACTGATTCACCACTGTCTTGTGTTGTAACTGCTCCAACTGGTCTGGCAGCACATAACATTAAAGGGATTACTCTACATCGTTTATTGATGCTGCCAGTTGAACATGATAATAAATTGCATTACAACAAGTTATCTGGAGATGCGTGTTCTGAAGTTTCAAGAGTCTTGAAGAAAATGAAACTTCTTATCATTGATGAAGTAAGCATGGTCTCAAATCTAATGCTTGCTTTTGTGCATTTGAGAATGCAAGAAATTCTTAAAACAGAGTATGATGTGTTATTTGGAGGAAAACACATTATTGTTTTTGGAGATCTATTGCAGTTGACTCCAGTAAAAGGACAACCAGTGTTTAAAATGCTCACACATGAAGATACCAGGAAGTCCCTTGGAAGCATTGGAAATGTTAATATATGGCTAAATTTTAAATATGCTGAACTGGTTCAAAATATGCGACAGGCCAAGGATGAAGATTATAAAAATATTTTACAAGATGTAAGAATTGGAAAAGTGACTGAGCTTGGGAAAAAAGCTTTGCATAGTCGATTAATTTCAAATTTGTATCCAAATGAAAACATTCTTCCAGAGAATATTTTTAAAAAAATGACTGAGAAGAAATCTGGGATATGTTTGATGCCAACTCTGCAAGAATGTTCCATCTTCAACAACAAAATGTTAGAGTTAGAAAATGAAGAGATTGTGAAACTGGAAGCAATAGATAAAATAGAGCATATGGGTGCAACAATTGTTTTGTCTGAAAATTTGAAAACTAAATTGGATTCATTGGAGAAAAGTATTTCAAAAACAGCTGGTTTTGAAAAGACTCTGAATGTGTGTTTAAATTGTCGTATCATTTTGAGAAGGAATTTAAATGTTGAAAGAGGTCTGGTAAATGGAGCAATGGGTTATGTTGTTGATTTTGTGAATTACAGAAATAGAGATGGAATTGAATTTTTAAAAATAAAATTTGATGGCATTGAACAAGTACAACAAATAAGTCGTTGGTCTGCTAGATTTTTACTTGTAAAAGACTTATATGTTCGCCGAAAACAGTTTCCTGTTTGTTTGGCGTATGCAGTGACAATTCATAAATCTCAAGGTTTAAGTGTAGATGGTGCTTTAGTGAACATTGGAAGATCTGTGTTTAAAGAGGGTATGGCATATGTGGCATTATCACGAGTCAGAACTTTATCAGGATTGTACTTGATTGCGTGTGATGAGACAAAGATTTCTGCAGATCTAGATTGTGTTAAAGAATACAATAGATTAAGAAGAGAATATGCTCCACATTTGCCTCAATATCCTCTGTTTGAAAAACGTGTGGTAGGCCGAAAAAGAAGAAATGAGGATAATTGTAGTGAGGTAGTTGCAAAAAGACAAAAAGTAGAGAAAACTGTAATTGAAAACAGGAAGAAAAAGAATTGTGGAGAAAATGTTGTTGGATTTCAGTTTGAAAATAGTTCTGGTGTCAACTGCTATGCTAATGTAGTGATTAATGTTGTTTTTTTTCTTAAAAGTTTACAAGAACAGATTGTTGAAAATCGGGATCAAAGATTGTGTGGTTTATTGAATTCTGTGTTTAGAAATGTAGCAGTGGTACAGCACAAATAGAAAGTGTAACAGAAATTCGAAATATTTTAGATATGTGTTCTGGTCAAGATAAATTTTCACAGAACATTCAGCAGGATTGTCAGGAATTTTTAATGTATATGTTTGGTGTTTTGGAAGATGAAGGTGTATATGTAGATAATCTTTTCAGTCTTTCTTATCAATGGCAGCATGACTGCCACAATTGTAGTTCATCAAGTACTACTAGAATAGACACTGAAAGATTTATATATTTGACTTTACCAGACTGTAAATCAGTGTCATTAAAAAATCTAGTTAAAGCAGCAGATCATAATATGGTGTGTACCCAATGTAACTATCCAATGGTATCCACAATATTTATACAAAGTTATGGTCAGTATATCATTTTAGTTTTCCAACGATGTAGACCTGATGGAACTAAATTGACAACTTCTATTAAAAATTTTGTAGCTTCTCAGATATCAATTTCAGGAAGAACCTTTACAACTGAAGCTATTATTTATCATGATGGATCTTCGACAACCTCAGGACATTATACATGCTACTTAAAATCTGAAAATGGATGGAGTTACTGCAATGATTCTCATTTAACTTATAAACAACGTTTGCCTTATGACTCTACAAATTCTTATCTAGTGTTTTTAAAACCAAAGTTTTAGTAAAGGGAATTGGCCTTTGAAGACGGGAATAGATAATAAAAGTTAGTTAGTTAGTTAGTTAATCTAATATTTTAAATTATTAATCTCATGTAGATACTTTAAGTGGATCTCAAAGTAAAAAATACTGATATATCTGACACAAATTGGCCGTGAGGAAAGTGTAAGATATGATGTTGTTAGATCTTTTTTCATAGGAAGTCGATGAAATCGAAGTTATAGAGCACAGCAGACTTTTTTTCCACCAAAAGGACCTTCACTATCTGCAATCTCATGTAGATACTTTAAGTGGATCTCAAAGTAAAAAATACTGATATATCTGACACAAATTGGCCGTGAGGAAAGTGTAAGATATGATGTTGTTAGATCTTTTTTCATAGGAAGTCGATGAAATGGAAGTTATAGAGCACAGCAGACTTTTTTTCCACCAAAAGGACCTTCACTATCTGCAATTTGGCCTCACGGAAAAGTAAGTGAATCAAAGATTAGTGTACATATATGAGATGTATGTTTGAATGTTTTTTTTTAAACACAATCTTTTAGATTGTGTTTTTTTTTCCCGCTGTTATATGATGAAGACTTTGATCTCACTAATTTAAGTGAAATTCAATATATTCTGAGAACAGCAAAAATAAATAATGTAACATATTGTAGAAGTTATTGTGTAGTTTGCATTGTGTAATTTATATTGTGTTCACATTGTCTTACACTCATTTTCTTTTTCACCCTTATTTACCTCTCTTTACTAATTTACACTCTTTTTTCATCGCTGTTTCTTTAGTGCACTTCATTCACAACTTCTCAATCTAATAGGAACTGTCTGCATTTCCTCTGTTCCTTCCACCACTTTTTATCTTTTTCATATTCTCACAGTACCACTGCTTTAGTTTCCTAACCCTCTCTTTCTTTTTCTCCATTTTTTTTTCTTTCGCACTCATTGTACTGTAGTTCACTTAGTTCTACCTTTTGTCTTTCTGTGTACTTACTCTCTCACTCCTGTTTTATCCATCGTTCTATACTAACTTCATTCCTTTCATCCCTTCACTCTGTGACTTCACTTCACTCACTCTCAATCATCTTCTATTCCTCTTTTTTATTTATAGTTTCTCAATCAGACTTCTCTCCTTTTCACTCATTTTTCTTTTATTTTCTTATCTTTACTGATTTTGATTTGATATCTTACATTCTTTTAGTATCTTATTTATCTTTAGGAATTTGTTTTCTTTCTATTTCTTTTTCCTTTTTTTTCTCTTTCTACATTACTTTCTTTCTGTTTTTGTATCCTTCACTATTGCTTCATTTCTTAGTAAACTTTTGTAGATTTTTAAACCTCATGAACTGTTGCTTCTATTTTATTATATATTTTTAAGTAATTATAACGTGTTTTTTCTTTTATCTTTCACAGATACAAGTTTGCATTGATTATATGGTAAGTGTGTTTACAAAATCTTTTTTGTTATCACCTTTGGTTTTATTTTCACTATTTTTCTCTCACCCTACCTCACCCCTGTTTCCTTACTTTGCTTTTCTCACTTATTCTTTTCTTCCATGTTTACTTCCTACCACATTCAACTTCTTTCAGTACCTCTGTCTATGCACACTCCTTCACTTACCTTTTTTACTGGTTCACTTAGTCCCTTTGTGACACTCCTTCTTTTACTCTCTTTCTTCTTTCACTCTATTATTCCCCATGTCTTACCCTTATTCACTTACATGTACCCTGTTTCACCCCTCTTTGCTTATATTCACTGCTATTTACTTTCCCTCCATCACTACTATTCCTTTCCTCTCATTCCGTCACTACCTGTCATTCACATGCTTAACTGTCCTTCCTTTTACTTTCATCATCCATTTACATTCTCCCAGAACCTCTGCTTTAGTCTTCTTCCTATTTCTTCTTTTCTTTTGCTCCCTTATTCATTTTTTTTCTCAGTTATTTCCTCTTACACTTTTTATCTGTCTTACTATCTATTACACAGTCCCTCTGTGTTCCTCCCTTTAGCTCTCTTTCTCTTAACACCACTCTCTCTGTCCCCATTCCTTATGGTCACTCCTTCATTATTTTTTTTTTATTTTTTTTTGTTGGTGCGCTGACGGTGCGCGCACCATGGCGTTCATCGATATGCGCACCGGGAGCGCTCCAGAGTCAAATATAAAAAAAAAGGAAAAAACTATTTTAAAATAAAAATAGTATCTTAATATACATTATAGGGTTCATTTTTAGAAAAACATACCTTTCTCAGCTAAAGACATTTGCGAAAAAATAAGCTTAGAAATTCAATAAAAAGTACATAGGTATGAAGCCCTACAAAAAGTTAAAAATTAGCATTAAAAAAACCTATGAAATTCACTGAAAAAACCATAGGTTTCACACCAGTTATAGTTAGGAATTAGCATTTAAAAAACCTATGAAATTCACTGAAAAAACCATAGGTTTCACACCAGTTATAGTTAGGAATTAGCATTTAAAAAACCTATTAAATTCACTGAAAAAACCATAGGTTTCACACCAGTTATAGTTAGCTGGAAATTTTACTGATATAAAACCATTGAAATTCCCACGTTATAGTTAGTCGGACTCACTATAACTTGCGCGTGCAATGCACTGCTGATTACATCACATATTACATCACTCATGACATGGTCAGTGACATCACTCATGACATCACTGATGACACCATCCTTGTGACACAGTGACAGACCTCCTCTCACTGTAAAGTAACCTTTGAAACACATTTTGAAAAATAGAAACTAACATTTTCAAAAAATTGCATATACCCATACCAGTTACAACAACCAATTCAGTAATTTCACCATCTATATACAAATTCACACATTCACCAACAGTTTTATGTATTCACTCATACATATACTCATTCATCATATGTAGTGATACCCCTATTCATTCTGTTACACACCGACAGTCATCAAAAACTTACTCATACATATACTCACACATGCAAATAAACTAATAAACATCCATTTATTTGCATATACAACTATACACACATTAGCACATTACTTCTAAGGAAACTTACACATACTTACTCTCTTAAACAATGACTTACAGAAACACATACTTATTTAAACAGGAACTCTTTCAATCTCTCACTCTCACATATACTTACTTATATATATCAATGCTCATATATACAAGATTAAAACATATGTAGTTACTCATAAAGACACTAGTGAGAGAGGCATTCGCTCACTAACACACACATATACACACTCATCCACCCATACAGTCCTGCACATATGCTGTCTTTAAAACACATATAAATAATGAGTTTTGCATTCATGTATCTATGTGGTAAGTAACACCCCACCAAACCATACAGACACTCATACTGATACTAAAAAAACATCTAATAACCCATATGCACACACATGTAGCTACTCACCAACCCATGCAGCCACTTGTACACAAAGTAAAACACTGATACATATATTTAAATATTTAAACATTACTCGCTAATATATGTATTCACTAAGATACACTTAATAAGCCAGTTAACCAATCAATTTTTTTTTTAAAAACATCCATTTAGACACTTATTTAAACATTTATTCTTCCATTGACCTTAACATATACATGTATAAAATATATATTTTTTTCAGAAACATACACATTCACTGGACGATGTCATCAGTGATGTCATTTAAGTTGTCATCAGTGATGTCATCAGTGATGTAACTGACCATGTCATGAATGATGTAATATGTGACATCATCAGCAGTGGATTGCGGGTGCGCGATATATAGTTAGGGCAACTAACTATATATGAAATTTCAATGGTTTTGTGTGAGTAAAATATGGTTTTGTGAATGCTAATTCCTAACTATATATGGTCTATAACCTATGGTTTTTTCAGTGAATTTCAATGGTTTTTTAAAAGCTAATATCTGTAGCTGTAAAATGTCTTTTTCTTTATATCCCAAATTGTATTTTATATGTTTATGATTAATTTTTTAAAAAATATGTTTTGGGTTCGCTCCTGGTTCGCGAAGCGGGAAGCTTTCCGTTAGCTCAATTTGATGCCGCGACCCGGTCCGCTAACCCGTAAACGTTCCGTTTGCGCAACTACCGCATCAGAAATCAACATCGTGACGCGTCGCGGAAACCCGACATATCACATTGTCGCGTAATGCGTCTTATGACGCGCCGCGTTAGCGCTCCCGGAAGTGCTCCAGACCGCGAACCGGGAGCGATCCGGGGCGCGGCGTGCACCGCGTAACGTGAGCGGAACAAGTCATGTGACTTGTGTATAAAAGTTTTCATTGGTTCATTTCACTTTTGGTTTCCTAATGATGTAAGACTAGGTCATGTGACCTAAAAATAACACTTTTCATTGGTTTAGAACTATTTTTTTTCACAAATGATGAAAGCCCCCACCTTTTTTCTCACTCTGACTTTCAACTTTGAGAAAGGAAGACCTGATCATTTGCTCTGATTAAAAAATGGCTTCAATAGTAGCTTCAGCTGGTGCACCCCCACCACCACCACCACCATCTCCTCATAGGAAGAGAGGACCACCTGCACAGTTTCAAGGAAACCCAGAGGAGGAGGAGGAGGAGGATCCAGAAGAGGGAGAGGAAGATGAGGCACCACGATTTATCAAAGAGTTACCCCGGGTATCTCATCACAAAAATAGCTTTATTTGGCAATTTTTTTCCATTCCACCAGGAGAGAAAAAAGTCAATGCACGATATGCTACGTGCCTTATATGCAAAGATAAATTATCAAGGGGCACTGATAAAAAGTACAGCTATGGAAACTACACGATGCACCGACATATGCAGAGGTGGCATCCATTAAATTATAGTCGGGCAGAGATGCGTGAACTACAGGAGAACCCCCCAACTCCGGTGGCCAGAACATCTACTGATATTTCTCCCACAGTTGCAGAGGCAAACGAAACCGTGCCAAATATTCAAAAAAATGTTGTCCATATGAAGCTTACTTGCTTATATTGTGGGACATTAATTTCATGCGCAAATATGAGTGTGAAATCAATTAATTTAGCATTCGAGAAACACCGATGCTCTAAACGCCCCAAGTTTTAATTTTTTTTTTGCTCCTGTTGAGCCCTTTTCAATGCCTCTTTTTGTTCTTTCCCTTTGAAAAAAACAAAAAAAACAAAAAAGTGTTCAAAAAATACAAAAAAAACAAATAATGTTCAAAAAAGAAAAAAAAATATAAAACAACAAAAACATTAAAAAAAAGTTCTTTTCAGAACTACCTCCCCTTTTTACAAAAATTGCTAGAAAGTGTAACACTCTGGCAAGCTGTTTTTTTTTAGTTCGCTTTCCGGTTCGCTCGCCGGTTCGCGAACCGGGAGCTAACCCCAATTTTTTTTTTAAAAAAATAAAGGAGTAAGTACAAGGGAAGAAAACAGAGAGCAATGTTAAAAGAAAGACAGCTATAGGGACTAAACCAGAAATGGTGTTTAATAGATTTATTTACCTAAGAAAAGAAGGAAGAGGATATAATTGGGGAAAACAAAATACATAAGGAAGTGAAAGAATCAAGCATTGAAAATGCAATAGGTTTCACAATAGAAGAGATTGTTCCTTTGGTTTTGCAAATGGATGAGTGGCGTTGTGTGGATGAGAGGCATTGCGTGGATAATTGGCGTTGTGTGGATTATTGATGTTGCGTGGATGAGTGGTATTGCGTGGATTAGTGGCATTGCGTGGATGAATTGTGTGTGTGAATGGCGTAGTGTGCGTGAGTGACGTTGTGTGCGTGAGTGGCATTGTGTGTGTGAGTGGCGTTGCGTGTGTGAATGGCGTTGCGTGTGTGAGTGACGTTACTGTGAGGGGGGGGAGAGGAGAAATGCACACGGCAGACAGGAGAGGGGACGAAGCGGGGACAGTAGAATGAGAAGGTAAAGCAGCCGGGGCGTTTATAGTGAAGCTAAACTTCACTTCAAAGGTGTGTGAGGAGTACGCCTGAGGAAACAGATGGCGATTTGGTAATGTGCACACACATTTTAGGTCAATACACTTGTGTATTGAACCAAAACCCACGGGCACAGCTCCAAATTTGCACATTTAAATAATCTTTGTTTAAATCTCTATAGTCTGAAGCCCTATAGTAGGTGAATGTGATTGAAATGTAACGAAAAGAGTAGAAAACATTTACCTTATAATTCTTGTTAACTTTTTCAATTCTTTTTTCATACTTTCAATCTGTGAAAGAGAGAACAAACATTTCAAAAATATTAAAACATGTATTTAAAAATTAGAAAAGACAAGGGAAAAGGTTCAAGAACAAACAGTTTTTCAACAACTTTGACATTTACAGAAGCCTCTGCTTCTCTACGTCCCCTACACAGTCCTAAAGATATATATTTTAAACAAACAGTATCTTGATGCTGATGAAGTGAGGCCTATTTTGGAACATGGTGCATCTTTTGCACTGCTGATGTCTCACAATAGTGATGCAATGGCAGCGCAAAAGAGATGTAAAGCCATCATAAAATTGTCTCTAACATTTTAAATAATTGTTTCAGGATGCAAATAAGATGTGTCCTTTCCAGAGGTTTGTTTGAGGGGAGGCCTATTCAGGTTTAAAAAAAAACAGTACCCAGAAGTGCAGCACTGTAAGCATTAACTTTGACACTTACAGAAGCCTCAGTTTCTCCATATCTACCTTACATTTCTAAATGTATATCATAAGTACAAAAAGTAGAGAATTAATTATACATGTTAAATGGTTTATTTTTGCTGTTCTCAGAATGTATCAAATTTTACTAAAACAGTGACTTGAAGGTATTCATCATGTAACAGCGGGGAAAAAAAACACAATCAAAATGATTGTGTTTAAAAAACCCATACAACATAAGAAATCTGAATTCAAAACTCATAAAAATTAACTTACTTTCCATGACGTCGAAGGATGTCCTATGAATACCTTACACTCCTTTGTGCTATTAATATTTTCAGCCTGCCACTTTCTGAAAGAAAACCTCCATCGTTTTGAAAAATATGTTACATACATGTTTCCACATGGCCAAATCATGTTAGAGCGATTTACAACTTTTGGAATTCTTGTACCCAAATCCCGTCATTTTCTATTTTCGCAACTTTCAGAAAGAAAACGTTTAAGATTACTTTCACAATCCTGGACTACTAATATTTTACTCTTCTTGCTCACTCATGTTCTACTTTTCCTATCACACTGATACTGCTTACTATGAAGCAGACTTACTTGCATCAGGTTTATATAGTTGGATTTTTAAAATGACATTATAATCAAAATTTTGGACCAATAATCTAGACAGCATTGCAGACTTACATTCCCTCTACTCCATGAACCTCTTGAAATTCCTCAGAGCACATCCCGAGATTCTTTCCCTAAAATTTTGGTTTTAAAAACACCAGGTAAGAATTTTTAAGGTCATACGGCAATTTTTTTTTGAAAGTTATAACAGAATCGTTGCAGAATGACCAGCCGTTTCTGGACTTTAAATAAGCTGTGTAATGTCCTGATGTTGTTGAAGGACCGTCATGATAGATTATTGCTACAGTTACAAAAGTCCTTCCTGATATTGACAACTGCGAAGCAACAACATTTTTTATTAAAGTTGTCAATTTTGTTCCATCAGGCCTACATCGTTGGAACATTAAAATGACATACTGGCCATATCTTCGTATAAATAATGTTGACATCATTTCAGATTTACATTGGCTACACTCCATGTTGTGATCAGCTGCTTTTACTAGCTTATTAAAGGACACTGATTTACTGTCTGGCAAAGTTAAATATATAAATCTTTCTGAGTCTACACTAGTAGTACTTGATACCATACAGTTCTCGCAGTCATGCTGCCATTGATAAGAAAGCCCAAACAGGTGATCTACATCTACACCCTCATCTTGCAATACATCAAGCATATACATTAAAAACTCCTGACAATCCTGCTGATTATTTTCAGAGAAGTCTGTTTGACCTGAACATTCGTCTAACAGATAACGAACTTCAGACACACTTTCTACTTTTGTTCGATCAGTGCTACATTTCTCTAACACAGAATTCAACAAACAGCATAAACTTTGTTCCGAATTGAACACAATCTGTTCTTTTAAAGTCTCTAGTGAAAAGAGAACATTAACCACTACATTTGCATAGCAGTTGACACCAGAACTGTTTTCAAATTGAAAACCGACAACATCTTCAACAGAATCCGTTTTCTTTCTGCTTACAATTTTCGGTTCATCGACTTTTGGGCTTTTTGCTACAACCTCCCTACTATTACTAATATTTCTTTGTTTCCGGCCTACCACACGTTTCTCAAACAAAGGATATTGAGGCAAATGTGGCGCATACTCTCTTCTTAACCTATTGTATTCCTTAACACAATCTAGATCCGCACAAATGTTTGTGACATCACAGTCAATCAAGTACAATCCCGATAAAGTTCTAACTCGTGACAATGCCACATATGCCATACCCTCCTTGAACACAGAACTGCCAATATTCACCAATGCACTATCTACACTTAAACCTTGCGATTTGTGGATTGTCACCGCATATGCCAAGCAAACAGGAAACTGCTTACGGCGAACATATAAGTCTTTAACAAGCAAAAACCTAGCAGAACAACGACCAATTAGCTGTACTTCCTCAATGCCATCAAATTTAATTTTTAAAAATTCAATTCCATCTCTACTTCTGTATTTCTCAAAATCAACAACATTACCCATTGATCCATTTACCAGACCTCTTTCAACATGTAAATTCCTTCTCAAAATGGTTCGGCAATTTAAACACACATTCAAAGTCTTTTCAAAACCCGCTGTTTTAGATATTGTCTTATCTAATGCATCCAATTTTGATTTCAAATTCTCAGACAAAATAATTGTTGATCCCATATGCTCTATTCTGTCAATAGCTTCCAGTTTCACAATCCCTTGCTTTTCTAAATGCAACATTTTGTTGATGAAGATGGCACATTCTGCAAGAGTTGGCATCAAACATATTCCGGATTTCTTCTCAGTAATTTTCTGAAAAATATTCTCAGGCACAACGTCTTGTTCTGGATATAAATTTGACAGTAATCGTGCATTTAAAGCTTCTTTCCCATGCTCGGTCACTTTTCCAATTCTAATATCTTGTAGAATATTCTTGTAATCTTCATCCTTTGCCTGACGCATATTTTCATGCAGTTCAGCATAATTGAAGTTTAACCATATATTGACGTTGCCAATGCTCCCTAGGCACTTCCTGGTATCTTCATGCGTGAGTATTTTGAACACAGGTTGTCCTTTTACTGGTGTCAGCTGCAGAAGATCTCCGAAAACAATGATGTGTTTGCCACCAAATAACACATCATACTCAGTTTTAAGAACTTCTTGCATTCTCAAATGCACAAAGGCAAGCATGACATTGGAAACCATGCTTACTTCATCAATAATAAGAAGTTTCATTTTCCTCAAGACTCTTGAAACTTCACAACAAGCATCTCCAGATAACTTGTGGTATTGTATTTTGTTGTCATGCTCCACTGGCAGCATCAGTAGACGATGCAAAGTAATACCTTTAATGTTATGTGCTGCCAGTCCAGTTGGAGCGGTAACAACACAAGACAGCGATGACTCAGTCCTTTCCTGCAAATAACAAGAAATTGCTTTAATGAGGAAACTTTTTCCAGTTCCCGCTTCTCCACTCACGTACAGTCGGACAGGCTTCAACAACGTACATGAGCACTCTTTCTTCTCATGACTTAATCCATGATCAATTTGCTTGGTAACTTTGTCATATATTTTCCTCTGCTCAACGTTGAGTTGTTTTTCCAAGTCTTCTAAGTTAACCGCATCCTCCTGAGCATGTGCCATGGCTCTTTCCACTTCATTCATAGCAGTGGCAGCTTCATTTTCGATAATAGGTCCTCCTTGTGGATCCTGACTCAATGAAACAGAACTCTGACTGTCCTGGCAATCTCAGCTGCAATCGTTGCTTCCTGCTCAATTTCCAAAAGTCAACATTTCTTGATATTTGGGAAAAGCAGGACATTCTATGGTCTCCTTGGCGTCAGTGAAAGAGTCTTCGTAACACAGGAAATCTCCAAGCAGTTCCTCTTCTGCATGCCAAGGCTTGAAAAGTTGCAAAAGTGCTAAATAGAAAAACTCCTTTTTTTCTGGAGATTCGCCACTCAATTTTCGATGGTTTACTAATTGGCATTTTCTTTGCTTGACCAGACATCCCTCACTTCCAATTACAGCATGCACTCCTTTCTCAATATCTTCTTTGATGTTCCTCTTGAATATGTAATTTTCTAGAACCTCATACAAACAAACATTCTCAAGGTGACTGCTTCGATTTGGATAATATGTATCCAACATGTTGGTCTTCAAAATGTCGGTACTGTTTGGCTCCTTTTCTGCCAAATACTCAATTTCCCGCACAGGTTTCAGAACTCGATTACGCGTTGCAGCAAGACCAAGACTCCCCCAAACGATACTCCTGGATTTGGCATAAAGACTTGCTGAAGACAACCGGTCAGAACATTCATAAGCTCCAATTTCTCGATGCGACAACATCTTCAGACTGAAACTGTACAACTTCTTACTGAGGCTCTTTTCATGGGAAATGTCCTCCCACATATCCTTCAATTCTGTCTTTTCTTTTTTGGTGATGTAAGATGTGACATACCGAGCCACAGCCATACAGTTGTCAGCCATGAACTGTATATCCATGTTAGCATTCCACATGGACAAAATCACTGGGTTGTAATCGTTGATGTACTTGGACTCTTCGTTCCTTTTCAAATTGTATGTATTTTTGGGTGATTTCCTCGTCACATTATGTCGCAGAAAAGACATCAAACTGTTCACTCTTCCTTTAGAAATCACCGGTCGTGGAAAGTTGAAACGACATTTGGTGTAGAACTTGTCCTTGTTTCTGAATTTAAGACGACAGTACTTTCCACAACGATGGCTTTGGAAACGTAAAACTTGTTCTTTTAGCCTTTTCTTCTCCGTTGCGTTTGGAACAGCACACGTAGAATACTGTTCTATGAAACTCATCACTAAGTCATCTGGATCTGTTCCAAATTTAGGTGCATCCTTGATCCACAGCAGCATATGTATATGAGGAGCACCTCTTGCTTGGTACTCCTTTCTCCAGAAGAAATCCAACACCTCTCCAAGAGGTGGATTCTTCTTATTCATGATGAAAGACATCATAGCTTCAAATCTATGATTGAAGTACCTGCATACATTCACTGGATCCAAAGAACACAGTTCTCCGGGTGTCTTGAATTCAATGTTTTCAATGTTTCCATTTGCCTCTCGTAGAAATTCAAGTAAGTCTTCCCAGCCATACTCGGCACAGCTCAGAGTGAGGAACCATGTCGGAGTTCCTAAGTTCCTCAGCATACATTTTAAATCACCATGACGACGGTACCAGTACTCATTAGTACCACGCTGACACGCCATGAGATTAATTAGGTGAGAATCCAAAATACTGTCTTGGACATTGACTTTATGCATAAAGTCACTTGCCAAGATGTTTCGCATCTGTATACCACTTTTCAAGATGTGGTTCACTGCATATGACAGTCCAGACAGATCGCTTTCAAACAGGAGATGAAACAAATAGGGAATGCATTGACGAAACCTAGGATCTTCTGCATACAAACGTAAAGTCCGGTATTCAGAAGCAGGAATTTGATGTGGTCGCTCATCATATCTTCCTCCTTGACCTGTTGGAAATAGCTGTGGGAAACACCGAGCTTCCAAACTTTCCTCCCAAACACTGATTGGACTCCCTTTGGCTTGTTTCATTTGAAACAACTCAATAGCATTCCCCATGACTTCCTTGGAATGCAAAGGATGAACACTATAATGTTCATATATTTCTTCACTTTTAGAGGCTTCTACTTTCTCAATTTGGCCAGCACACAAATCGCTATCGTCTTCATCACTTACTTCCTCTTCTGCAACATATACATTCTTATAGTACTTATTATTTTTTTTCAAATACAATGTTGCCTTTTTGACTTTCCTAACATCCACTAAATCTTGCCATATTTTCTTATTCTTTGTCGGAACCCCATTAACTAAGATAACCAGAGGTTCCTCTTCCACTTTTTCTACTCCAATTGTGTTAATGTTTTTGTTCAAATCTAGAGGCAAATAAACAACTCTTCCCTTTATACCTCTCTGTAAATCTGATGGAGGCAACTTCCCTGTCTTTGGCTCCATTCTTACAATAGCCTGAAAGGGATGGATACTTTGAATCAAAATAGATTCATAAGTATTTAAATCCTTCAATTCAGAAGGAATCTCAACCAATTCCAGATTATTATGAACCGCCCTAGCAGGCATCTGGTTTTGGTTTAATTTGTTACAACAATAATTACACACACGTTGATCCGATCCCAAATCAAAACAATTTTCTACCATCAAGTATGTTGCGAAATCCTTCCATTCATTATTATTTTCCCTTTCACTTTTTGCATATAAATCCACTAACTTAATCTGATTCTTATAATAAGTGCGTCGACAACACACACAAGAGAAATTAGGCCTCTCACTTGATTTCACCTGAAACGTGGCAATTTCCTTCTGAAAATTATCTGTACTGGAAACCTGTACATTATCTTCAACATTACCCTCTACTTCTGGGTCAATTTGAACATTCTCATATTTACTTCCAAAGTAACAAAACTCAATTTCTTCACAAATATTCTTGACATCTATTTCAGAACCATGCAAAACAGCAGCACATAATTGTTTAAGCATAATTGCTGGACTCTTAGCATAATACAACATTCTGACTAATTTCCTCACTTTATTAAGATGCACTGCTAGCATCCTGAAATGATGAAAAACACTCTGGCATACTCTCCTGGAAAGACAAGCCAGTGAATGACCACGCAAACCTGTCACTTCTTTCACTCTGCAAGGATCTAATTCTTGCAACAACTTCATTTTCTGCTTCAAACTTTTCTTATTAAATGTCCGTACAAAATCACAAAGCAAATTGATGGAATCCTGACGCACACTGCAAATAGAACTACACTTCCAAATGTACACAGGACCTTTAGGACGTCTTTCTAAAACCTCATTACCTAACACCTCTTCTATCTCTGTTGTCACAAGTTTTTCTTTTTCAACTGGACAACCATCCTTCACTTCATAAGCTCGACCACTGGTGTCAACTGCAAGCACCAAATCATTATCCTGAAAATAACTCTCCTCATTAAAAAATGCCTCACAACTTGAACTATGCATCCATTCTCCGGAAAAAACTTCACAAAAATTACTTCGATTAACTACTCTCTTCCATCTACTATTTGATTTGAAATCAGAAATTACCTTGTTTAGTTTCCTAATTCTATTGATTACCAAAATAAATAACTTTCGCTTAATTTCGAAAGCATGATCAATAATTTTCTCTACATTTTTCTTTTTCTTATAAAATGCCACTTTCTGTTGGCCTTTCTTAATATTTTTTAATAAATTAACTATTATCCTGTTGCGGAACATTCGTTTTCGAATGTCCCTAAACTGTTGTTTCCTTCTACTATCATGCACAGAGTTATCTCTTGCTCTAGCAGTAACATTTTTGATTGGTCTTTCCTTTCCGTTTAAATTGCTTCTCTTTTTCTGGACTGAAACATTTTCTGTAGAAATACTTTTTTTACTACAAATATTTCTTATGAATGATTTCGTGGTCTTACCCGGAGCTTTCTTGGTGATTTGACAAGTTTTTTTGGGAGAGGACTGCTGCAGTAATAGCTGAACTTGCTGTCTTTGACGTTTTCTAGCCTTTCTAATTCGATTCTTAGTTGGCATTTTCAAATTTTGAAATGATCTGCAGTTGAATCTGTGATAAAATATAAAAAAAAATGTTATTAACCACTATTACCAAACAGTAAATGAATAACAGTCATCAAAAACTTTACACCCTACTTATTATTTAACATAGCAAATCTTTTGCACCACCACTGCGTCACAAAAGTGACGCACAGTGGTACAAAACAGGCATACACCTATCATAAATCTCTCCCTAACATTTTAAATGATTGATTCAGGATGACGATAAGGTGTGGCCTATCTAGAGGTTTGTTTGGGCCCAGATCTTTGGACTGGGGTGAATGTGTGACATTGATCCACATTCGGTCCATCACCTGTTTTGTTTGTTTGAGGTGAGGCCAACACACGGTTGCAGATGAGATTTTCGCTTGTTGAAGAAAACAAAGGAGATAATACATGTGAAGGCCTACCAATGAAGTAAGTCATGTCCACTTCACTCTTGAACAAAGGGCAGACCTCTTTTGAATCTGTGGTCAGACCTAAACTTCATCTGCACAATGTCATTCATAAACTTAGGAAACACTAGTGATGTAATTGAAAAATGTGGAGTTTCTTTTCCTCATTTCAGAATTACATCACCTGTGTTTCCTCATTGACTTTAAATGTCCTTAAGACACATGAAAGCGTTTTTTGATTGCCCTTGCACCATTTTTGGGTCATTTTTAACATGGCTATGTAACTCCCATAATCAAAATCTAAATTTGCCAAGCACAGGTGGGAGCATATTTACAAGAAACTTGCCCCATGGAGAAAGCTCTTCAATTAAAATGGGAAAAATAACATTAGAGACACTCAAATGCCTTATAAATATGGCCCAAACAACCTATGAAGCTCTAGCAGAACATATCCAGAAATGTAATTGTTTTCAAAAATCGTTTTTAAACACAACATATCTGTTTCAGCTTACATGAGAGACCATGGAATGGGCTCCATGTACAACAATAACTTGTGTTACTGCATGCAAGATTTCAACACAGAATATGCATTTACAATTTCTCAAAGAAACAAAATCTATTTGTATATCACTTGAGACAAAGCAACATTTTAAAAACACAGCTTTCTTCATCATTTTCTCCTTAAATTATACTATTCTCTATCTAAATTAAATAAATCTTTTCTCACCTTAGCAAATACTTTTTGAGTTTCAAAACAGTCTCAGAAATACACCAAATTGTCTTCAGCAGAACAAAGAGGATGCACTCCAGAGGCTGCAGCTATAGAAAGCACAGAAATGCTGATATTCATTACACATATCTCTCATATTAGCCAATCATAAATCTTCCCTCACTTTTTTCAAATCAAAACCCTTCCCCCCTCTGCCTTTTTTGCTTAGCAACCACCTCCTGAAAGACCTCTCATGTTTGCAAGTTCACACAACAATGTTTCAATTGAACTCTGAACTCTCAGTGCACCTGCGTATCCAGTGCAATCTTTCATTAAATGTTTTTTCCTTGACCATTCAAATTACATCTTTCAAAGAACACATCCATGCACCCTAACTTTCTGTTTTCAGAAATGGAAATGCACCAATCACTGCTAATGAATCATTAGCACTGGAAATCCACAGTTTTTTTTCTTTACAAACTCCTACTGTTTCAACTGCCCTTTCATTACCACACTTCATCTGACTGCAGCACAACCTTCTCTCACCATGTTTTATGTCTGGATTGTTGGACACAGTTACATCTACTGGGCTCAAAGGTATGCTGAGAACAGAAATTTACATAACCTCAATTTACAAGATGTGGAAATTAAGTGGTTGGGCCAAAGAGGATTAAAATGTCACCAATTGATACCATTGGTGAAAACCTTTATGCATTTGCCAAAACCTGACCTGTTAATTGTGCACTGTGGAGGTAATGATTTGGGCACTTTGACTGGGGTAGGTCTAGAAATGCTTTTAAAGGACACCTTTGAGCAATTAATGGCACTTTTTCCTCAAACTGCCTTGGTATATTCAAATATATAGGTAATTTATCAAAAAGGAGAAACAGACACTTGTTACACATCAGACCATTGGTAAGGAAAGTTTTTAGAGTAACCTCAAAAACCCTATGCTGATGTGGTTGTGCGGTATATCTGGTTCATCCGCCCCGCATATGGGTTGTTGGCAGTTATCATTGGTTACTCCAAAATAGTGATGTTGCCAGCCTCAGCCCGAGGCACCTCTGGTCTATAGTGCAGTGTCCAGAGAAGTGAGAAAAAGTGTGTCAAAATTAAATTCTCGAAAAAAGGAAAAAAGGTTTAAAAACTGGAAAATCACCCTGAGAGATTTTTATTATTGGTGTGATTTCCAGGTTGATTAAAATAATTTCGGTACTACTAGATTGATCGAGTTACTGGATCAAAGTAGTTTTAAATCTACACAAACGTTGACATGTTTCAGCTCTGTCGGCCCTAGGGGTCTATAGAGCTTTCGTCAGGACTAACACATAAACAGACAATGGACTTTTTACTCACACCATTTGTGTTGTTTTTAGTAGTAACCTGTATAAATTCCAGGGATAAAGGCTCCTCCAGTTTCTGAAATAGAATGGGGAGAGTACATAGAGAAATACACACTTTTTTTGAAACATCCTGATTCAGGTTTGCGCATTCAATTGAATAAAATTATTATTCATTCGTTCCAGAGACTTTACTCGATGGGGGGAGGGGTAACGGGGTTGAGTTTATTCACAAAGGTGACATAGTTGTTAAACTGGAGATTCAGTTGGACTGAGTAACCAATGATAACTGCCAACAACCCATATGCGGGGCGGATGAACCAGATATACCGCACAACCACATCAGCATAGGGTTTTTGAGGTTACTCTAAAAACTTTCCTTACCAATGGTCTGATGTGTAACAAGTGTCTGTTTCTCCTTTTTGATAAATTACCTACTTACCCTGGGGAATGAAACAGATATTCCAATCCCTAATCCCCCCTATTGAATAATTGTTGTATATTCAAATATATGCCAAAGACAGAAATGGAGGTGGTCCAACCAATTTTGTCCACAAATTGAGAAGTCGAGGAAGCATGTAAACAAATCTGTTTCAGCTTACATGAGAGACCATGGAATGGGCTCCATGTACAACAATAACTTGCGTTACTGCATGCAAGATATCTACAGAGGAGATGGAGTTCACTTCTCAGATGAGGGCAACAGAATTTTCATTTTGAATTTAAGACTGTGCATTGGTACCTACTTATAAGTACCAAAATGTACCATAAACCCAAAAGCTCTTCTCAGAGCTACCCAACATCTGATCACTCACAATTATTATTTTACTCTAACTTTTTTCTCTAAATTTCAACAAACTACGCTCCCCGGAGCGCTACCCGGTACGCGAACCGGACGCTAACTGCGCAAAATTTAAAAAAAAAATGTTTTTTTCCCGCACATATGGGCCTCCTCAGCCACCCTCAGAAAACCTAGGGGGTCAAGATACTTGTACCGTGCCCCCTTCTACCCATTCTGAACATTATTTGCCCTCCATCTTGTATCTTAATTCGACCAAAACACAAAATGGTGGACTCCCGTAACGCTGCTGGTTCGCGAACCGGACCGCTTCCCGGGAAGCGGTCCAAAAAAAAAGGTGGGAAAGTAATTTACAGAAAAACGACTAGAGACACTCTCACCAAATATAGATTAGCTCATACTACATAACAATCCCTTTCATTTTCACAAATTTGATTGAAATTCCATTTAGCCATTTAGCCTGTAGACCTCTCTAAATACCGTGAGGTAAATTACTTCACAAAACACATCTGAAGTGTTGGAATTGACAACCAATGAAAATGTTACTTTCATTTTCTACTTTTATTACCTGACATTTGATTGGTTATATACCTGAATATATATAAAGGAAGAGAAGGAAACACAGCCATTTTGACTGCTACTTCTTGTTGTACATTTCAATTGAATTATCACTAAACACTTCAACTTGTTTGTAAAGGTAAGTTGTTATTTTTAAAACTGAAGTATATTGTGCACTATAAGTTAATATGGTAAACTTTTTCTGATAGTTATATACTATCCCTCTGTAGTAGTTATAGATTTAGATAGACTTCTCTGTTATAGTTATGGATGGAGTTAGGCTTCTCTTGTATAATTATGAATTTACTTACGTTAAATCACATACACTTTTTTATATTCCTACTTCCACTCTGATACTATACACTGCCAAAAGATAAATTCACTGATAAAAACTGCCTATCTAAAATTAATCCCAGCAGTGCCCTATCTCTACTAATATATATTTTTTTTATCCAAATTTCAGGCAAAATGGAAGGCGAACAGAAAGTTGAATTTCAAATTGTCCTGCAAGAGAGCAGCCAAGAAATCATTGATCCAAATGAAATTGAATTTATGAATGAAACTTGAAACCAAGAACTACTGCAATGTGTGGAGCAGTAGATGACCTCCTTAAAAATGAGGACATTTTACACCCTCAGAGACTACAAACTATGTTCAATGAAAATAATGACATTTCTGACAGTGAAATGTTAGAAAGTTTATTAAATTATGAAACACAATCACAATAATAAAAATTACTTAAAAAAAGAAATTAAAAAATAATCAACAATACCAACAATCAATTAACATACAGTATTTGAAAAGTCTATCATTCTTTTTTCCTTATAGTACGCTGCCCAGAACGCTTTCCGGTTCGCGAACCGGCCGCTCCCCGCGCAAAAAAATAAAAAAATTTTTTTTTTTGCCCTGCTGGGCCCTTTTAAAACCTCCACATAAAACCTAGGGGGTCAACGAGGATCTACTATGCCCTCTTATGGTAATTTCCCCCTTTGCTTTGGCCTCCTCTTGTCTCTCGATCCTACCGAGAGACAAGATGGCGGCCGCTCCGGACTGTTTAGAATGTTGACAGACACTGAAGAGCCAATCAGCTTCGCATCGCAAAGCTCCGTTACGCGAAAAGTACGCGAACCGGAACGCTGCCCGGAGCGCTGTTACAGATATATATCTTTTTTTGAACGTTAATTTCTCAAAATCCACTGGAGCACATATATTGAGACCTAGCAAAGGCACATCGGGCTAACAGTCCCTACAATTTTGCCAAGTTTCGTGCAAATCCATTCAGCCGTTCGAGCTAAAAGTGAGGCCAACCGCCCTATGGAAATTAACATGGGAAAAACGCGTTTTGGGACCCCCCTTTTTTCTCGGCCTCCCCTTGACGCCCCCCCCCAAATTTTCAGGGGCTGCTCAGAAACAAAATGTGCCATTTTCCAGAAAATTTCACCCAATTCTGTCCACAAACGCCAAAGTTATTAGACATAGAATTTTCAAAAATCCCATAGGGAAAAAATCCTAACTATATATACCTACTGGCGACCGCCAGTAGGTAATATATATACAGATATATATGTATATGTAAATATATATATATATTCACTGAAAAAACCATAGGTTATAGACCATATATAGTTAGGAATTAGCATTTACAGAACCTATTTTACTCACACAAAACCATTGAAATTTCATATATAGTTAGTTCCACTAACTATATATCGCGCACCCGCAATCCACTGCTGATCATGTCACATATTACATCATTCGTGACATGGTCAGTGACATCACTGATGACATCACTGATGACATCTCAAATGACATCACTGATGACATCACTGATGACAACATCCAGTGACTGTATGTTTCTGTAAAGTTAAAATATGTCTTACATATTGATGAATGAGTGGATGTATAAGTGTCTGGATGAAGGATTTAGTAGGTGCATGACTGACTGTATGAGTAAGTGATTAAATGTGTCTCACTGAGTGCATGGGTTAGTGACTAAACTGTCTTAATTTGTGCATCATTATGTCTGTTGTTCTGTAAACTGCTGCATGTGTTGATCAGAAGCTATATGAGTAACTATATGGGTTATTAATTGGTTGCCCAAGTATTTGTATGGGAGACTGTGTGTGTGGGTGGGTGGCTGGAAGGTGTGTGACTCTGTGCATAGATGTGTGAGCAGTTGATTCACTAGATGTATGGGTTCAGAAGTGCATGTGGAAACAGCTGTATGGGCGGTTGACTGTGTGCATGAGTTTATTGGTGAGTGAATGGATATCTCAGTGCTACATGTCAAAGTAAGTACATATGTAAAACACAGTACATGTGAGAGTTGACATATATAAATAACTGTGCATAAGAGCCAGTGAATGTGTGAGTGGCTGTATGGATCATTGTGAATTTGTATCAGTGATTGTATAAGAGAGTAAATATGTGTTAGAATATGTTTGAATAAGTAAGGTGTGTATAACTGTATAGTTGAGGAAATGGAGGTGTGATTGATTCTTTGCATGACTGACTAGGTGTGTGAGTAATTCCATGGATGAGTGACAGTCTGTGAGTGTCTGTTTACACTGAGTGTATCTAAGGTTATATTAGAGTCTGAAGAGGTTCATCGTATTATCACATGAATGATGTCATCAATGATGTCATTTGAGATATCATCAGTGATGTCATCAGTGATGTCATTTGAGATGTCATCAGTGATGTCATCAGTGATGTCACTGACCATGTCATGAATGATGTAATACGTGACATGATCAGCAGTAGATTGCGGGTGCGCGATATATACTTAGTGGAACTAACTATATATGAAATTTCAATGGTTTTGTGTGAGTAAAATAAGGTTTTGTAAATGCTAATTCCTAACTATATATGGTCTATAACCTATGGTTTTTTCAGTGAATTTCAATGGTTTTTAATAGCAAATATCAAAAGCTTTAAAATGTCAAGTACGTGGTAGGTAAAAACATTTTTGTGTCTATGCACGCTGATGTGCTTTGAACGCTGCCCCCCCCCTTTTTTTCTTTTAGGAGTATTCTCTCTTTGCAGATAGTGAAGGGTAGGTAATGCAGGCCTTTGCCCTCGTTGTAATCCGTTGTGCCTACTTCTCTCTCCATTTGATTGATTGTTATCCAAGCATTTGCTGTTTTAGAATTGGTTCTCTTTGGTTCATTCTCTAATAACAAACAAGCACAGAGTCGCAATACTCTGTTTAGTCTTTGCAGTTAGTGAAAAATTGTTTAAAAAAACAAAAGGAATCGAGCAAAATCAGTAGGTCACTAATGGGATCTCTTTTTGACCTCGCTAAAATAGAAACATTAGGAACAACCCCTCATGAGAAATACGAAACTAGTGAGATGAACTGAGCTCGACGCCATGATGGCTGCAAGACAGCTCGGCTCCGCCACCCACCCCGCCCAAATTCTATCAGTTCCGGTGGAGCCCCAACGTGAACAGGTAGAGAAGAACTTGCCCTCCCCTCTTTGACTGAAGGTTCTTGTTGCCTGTCCCTTCTGTTGTAATTTAACAGAACTTTTTGGACTACTGAAAGAGGTTGTGTTCCGACCGCTGGTTGGTGGAGACATTTTGACTATATTCTGGACCTGCGTTGTCGCGTAATGCGTCATATGACGTGCCGCGTTAGCGCACCCGGAAGTACTCCGGTGCGCGAGGCGCAGCTTCCCGGAAGCGATCCAGAGCGCAGCGCGCAGCGCGTAACGTAAGCATAACAGGTCATGTGACTTGTTAATAAAACTTTTCATTGGTTCATTTTACTTTTGTTATTCTAATGATGAAAGGCTTGGTCATATGACCTAAAAATAACGCTTTTCATTGCTTTCGAACATTTTTTTTTCTTAAACATATATGTTATAATGTTCCAGGCTAATGTATTTTCCTGGAAAATTTACAACTGTCCTGCAAGTAAAATATATTCCTTTTTCGAGAAAAAGGGCGTTTCTTCATCCCATGAGGGAGCCGTTGAGCAAAAGAGGCTCGGCCTGCTGTCTTAGTCGCTGATAGGAATGAATATCAGATTCTTATTGATCACTTTATGTTGCAGGAATAGAAAACACAACAGCCCTTGACCATTTATCTTTACTGCGTTCCTGCGTATTATACCTTTTATCCGTCATGTAATTGGACTGCTTTATTTCACTTGCCTTTTACTGATTCGAAAACAGTGGCTATTATTCAAAACGTTACCAATGTAAGTACTACTACCATGTTTTGTTTTAAAAACCTTTATTGTGAAAATGTCAGTATACAAATACGGGCCTATAACCACGTGGGCCGGCCACGGAGCAAACTGGAATCGTATATGATGAGGGAACATTTACACTGTAGAAGAACGTAACGGGCGACCCATTAGATTGCAAGAACTAAGGTGTCTAACATTTGCGGAATCGGTGGACGTACATTTTATAATTAAAGTACGACAGGGCCAGTTACAATAAAATTATCTAGATATACATTTGCGGGCAAGTACCATGGGTGACGTTAATTCGAACTTTCAATAGTACAGTAATCAATAACACATCAGAACTTAATATCAATAGGGATGTACAAATGTTCAATCAATTCTCGTCCCCGCCCGCTATGTGCTTCAAAACTGCATACGTATCTCGTGATATCAAGGTTGGGCAACCAGTACACAACAAGGAGGTACGAGTCCCATTTATACCGGCGCCATTTTGGGCGAAGGAGGGCAGGTCCAGGATATAGTCAAAATGTCTCCACCAACCAGCGGTCGGACCAGAACCATTTTCGGCAGTCCAAAAATGTTCCGTTAAATGACAACAGAAGAAATAGGCAACAAGAACAATCAGTCAAAAGAGGGGACGCTTTCGTTAATGGGGCCCATGCCCTAGCAGGCAAGCGTCCGAGTTCCAAGGTGTCCCAGAGCCATTTTAGTGGACCAGGCCCAAATCCAAAGAGCTGGCCGCCATTTTGAGAGTCTTGTTGCAGCCGGCTATCGCTGCACCACAAGAATAGCCGCAATTCAGCTAGATGGCGGGTGAGCCACTGTACCGCAAAAGCGGGCGGAACTCAGCCGAAAAGGCGAGTGAAACGCTAAGAGGCACCCCACTGCAGATGAGGTGCCTCCACCTGGGGAGGAGGGAGAGGCCCGTTTGCGCTGCCTCCCCCCCCCGGGCACCCCACGCCGTCTTTCGGCGCAGCATTGTAGGATGGCCACACCAGTGCGGCAACTTGCTGGACACCACCTCGGTGCCATCCGGATCTCGGAGCGTTCGAGACACTGTACCGCAAGAGCGGGAGAAACTCAGCTGGACACGCCGTCTTTCGGCGCAGCATTGTAGGATGGCCACACCAGTGCGGCAACTTGCTGGACACCACCTCTGTGCCATCCGGATCTCGGCGCGTTGGGCTGCCTTCGGCGTACTGTAGCAGCAAGAGTGACCGCAACTCAGCTGGACACGCCGTTTTTCGGCGCAGCATTGTAGGATGGCCACACCAGTGCGGCAACTTGCTGGACACCACCTCGGTGCCATCCGGATCTCGGCGCGTTGTGCTGCCTTCGGCCTATTCACACATCGGTCCGCTATTGACGCCGCCTCACAGGCCAACTGATTTTGCAGGCTTTTTATAGCCCAAAGCCGCATAACAGGTCATGTGACTTGTTTATAAAACTTTTCATTGGTTCATTTTACTTTTGGTTTCCTAATGATGAAATGCTTGATCATGTGACCTAAAAATAACACTTTTCATTGGATTAAAACATTTTTTTTCCCAAACGATGAAAGACCCACCTTTTTTTTTCTCACTCGGCAATCCAAAAAGGTTCCGTTAGATGACAACAGAGGGGACAGGCAACAAGAACCATCACTCAAAAAAGGGGAGGGCAAGTTCTTTCCTACCGGGTCACGTTGGGGCTCCACCGGAACTCATCGAATTGATAGTCTACAGTGTTTCTGGATGTTTCAGACCGAAGCTGGCGTCAGCATGAGAGCACCACCATCTCGTAGCTCCGTTGTGGCCAGTCCGCAAGCAATCATGGCAGCCGCTCCCCACCGGAAGCCTGTGGGAGTCGGGGGCCCCCAAGACTTTTGTAGAATCTTCAAAGCTGAGGGGACGCTTTAGAGAATGGGGCCTAAGCCCTAGCAGACAAGCGTCCGAGTTCCAAGGTGTCCCAGGGCCATTTTAGTGGACCAGGCCCAAATCCGAAGAGCCGGCCGCCATTTTAAGAGTCCTGTGGCAGCCGCCTATCGCTGCACCACAAGAGTGGGCGCAACTCAACTACATGGTGAGCGAGACGCTGTAGCCGCAAGAGCGGGCGGTAAACAGCTGAATGGCGGATGAGGCACAGTGTAGCAAAAGCGGGCGGAATGGCAACTGAAACGGTAAAGGGACGCCCCACTACAGCAGACGAGCCTCCACCTGGGGAGGCCCGTTCACGCCGCCCCCCCCCCCCTCCGGGGCGCCCCACACCGTTTTTTCGGAGCAGCATTGTAGGATGCCAAAACCAGTGCGGCAACTTACTGGACATCACCTGGGTGCCGTCCAGATCTCAGCGTGTTCTGCTGCCTTGGGACTATTCGCACAACAGACCGCTACTGATGAGGCACAGTGCAGCAAAAGCGGGCGGAAAACCCCTGAATGGCAAGTGAAACGCTAAAGGGGCGCCCCACTACAGCAGACGAGCCTCCACCTGGGGAGGCCCGTTCACGCCGCCTCCCCCACCCCCCGGGGCGCCCCACGCCGTTTTTCGGAGCAGCATTGTAGGATACCAAAACCAGTGCGGCACCCAGGTGACATCACCTGGGTGCCGTCCAGAACTCAGCACGTTGTGCTGCCTTCGGACTATTCGCACAACAGACCGCTACTGACCATTGTTGCTTCTGTTGAATTTTTTTTTTTTTAATATGTTTACTGTTTTTGTTGCTTGTATATATTTATAATTTATTAAAGCGTTATAATTCTACTACTTTGTTGGAGTGCTATATATTTTTAATGTGACACATAATTGTGAAGACTTTGATGTACAAAAAGGCATCCCTGGAATCTTCTGCTTCAGGCTCGGTCCCACACACCCTCACAGTGAGAATCCCCTCCCCAATCACAATACAGGATGGTTATCAGATAGTAGGAACGCGTGTGGTGTGACGGATCTCATCGGGTGGGGGCCTTGATCTACTGTAACTCCTTTGAATAGGGGTGATTCTTTACAGTTAAGGCCATAAACTACATCTGCAGGGCTAGGTGATAGCCTGGGACCGGCCTGGACAATCAGACACAAAGGAAGAGGAATGTCAGAGGGTGCGGTAGTGAATAGGGTGAAAGGATGGTGTCGGGCGGGCACAGGGTGTGATTCTCAGGGAAGAGCAGCGCAGATGGGGGAGGTTTATGGCCCATGCATAAGACAGAGAGCGGGGGTGACCAGATGCTTGCGAGGGTGGGGAGTCATGCTGTGGATCGGCGGCGTGCAGAGAGTGGGTCTGGTCAAGGCATCTAAAATGGCTGCCGTGCACGACAAAAGTGTGGCATTGGAAAAAAAGCAAGATGGCGCAGACAATGTTTATCAATACGAATAAATTTATAACATTTATTTTTAACAATATATTCACTCGCAGTGTCAAAATGGCGGCCAACACTTCCTGATTTCCTTCGAATCGAACGTTAACAGACGTCACGATCGGCGGCGTGCAGAGAGTGGGTCTGGTCAAGGCATCTAAAATGGCTGCCATGCACGACAAAAGTGTGCCATTGGAAAAAAAGCAAGATGGCGCAGACAATGTTTATCAATACGGATTAATTTATAACAATTATTTTTAACAATAGATTTACTCGCAGTGTCAAAATGGCGGTCAACACTTCCTGATTTCCTTCGAATCGAACGTTAACAGACGTCACGCAGCAAAAAAAAAAAACGCTCAACCGCAGCCGCTGGAAGACAAGTATCAACATATATGAGCATCCTCAGCCACCCTCAGAAAACATAGGGGGTCAGGATACGTCTCCCGTACCCCCTTATACCCATTTTTCCTCCATCTTGTAATTTAATTAAATCGAAACACAAAATAGCGAATTCCCGTTTCGCGTCCTGGTTCACTACCCGGTTCGCGAACCGGAAAGCGCTTCTACCGCAAAAAATCAATATTTTTTTATTTGCCCCACGGGACCCTTTAATAACCCCAACATCATTCCTAGGGGGTCAAGAAGGGTCTACCTTGCCCGCTTTCATTAAATTCCCCCTTCGTTTTTCTCCTCCTCTTGTCTCTCGATCCTACCGATAGACAAGATGGCAGCCGCTCCGGACTGTTTAGAATGTTGACAGACACCGGAGAGCCAATCAGCTTCGCTACGCAAAGTTCCGTTACGTGAAAAGTTTGCGAACCGGAGCGCTATCCGGGACGCTGTCACAGATATATCTGTTTTTTAAAACGCTAATTTCTCAAAATCCACTGGAGCACATATATTGAGACCCAGCAAAGGCACATCGGGCTAACAGTCCCTACAATTTTGCCAAGTTTCGTGCAAATCCATTCAGCCGTTCGAGCTAAAAGTGAGGCCAAACGCCCTATGGAAATCTCAATGTTAAAAACGCGTTTTTGGGACCCCCTTTTTTTCTCGGCCCCCCCTTGACAAAACCCCCCCAAATTTTCTGGGGCTGCTCAGAAACAAAATGTGCCATTTTCCTGAAAATTTCAGCCGATTCCGTCCACAAACGCTAAAGTTATTAGACATAGAATTTTCAAAAGTCCCATAGAGAAAAAATCCTAACTATATATACCTACTGGCGACCGCCAGTAGGTAATATATATACTATATATATATACTATTTATCACATGAATGATGTCATCAGTGATGTCATTTGAGATGTCATCAGTGATGTCATCAGTGATGTCATTTGAGATGTCATCAGTGATGTCATCAGTGATTAAACAAACAGGTAGGACAAGTGCACAACCTCCAGTTTTTAACAAAAGTTATCCTGATTTAGTAATGTATTTTAAGAAGAGTTTTAAGGTTGCTCCCTTGGGTACGTTATCCGTCCAGTACAACGTAACTTTAAATCATAACTGTGTGTTTCCAAATGACGTTTGGTCACAAGCCCAACAGGGGCACTCCTTGTAAGTGATCACAATAAAGGCTTCTTGTTTTCACTCATTGAATTTTATTCATTCAAAAGAAGAGTTCATTTCCTTCAATTGATTCTTAGTTCATTTTAAATATTCCAAACACATCCTGAAGTTTATATTTCAACCTCCAATGCATTTCGAGCGGGTAATCCGCTCTTCATCAGGGAGTGCATTCTAAAAATAGATACAATACAACCAGTAAATTCAGGTTCAACATAAATTCAGGTTCAACATAAAAAATAAACATTTAAAGATACATGAATGCAGAGAACTTCACTCAATTGTAAACAACACATAAACTGCGGCGTGGGTAATATGCTGGGGTGACCTTATAACCCAAAGTGAAAAACGTGCTAAATGAAAACCATGCAGTAGCTCAAACTACTCACATAATCAAATTTGTAAGATTTGTGGTAAATCTAGAAAAGGTAATGAGAAGTACGTGTCAGACAAGTAATGGACTGACATAAAAACGGAGGATTCAACTCGCGTTTCGAGAAATACCCAAAGCGCTTCAAAAATGTGCAGCGTAACGCTTTCAGGACTTCTTACCTGAAAATAAGATGAAAGACGCGCGTTCAGGGAAACGTCCGGTTCACCGTGGTGATGTTAGTAGCGATCGGGTTACTGTCTTTTAAACGCGAGGGTTTGGAAAAATGGTCGAAGTAGTAAGACGGACTAGGATTAGTTAGTCACATGATCGAGAGCAAAAAGGTGGCGGCCATCTTAAGGTGGTGAAATTCCAGCATATAGGACTACAGTTCTAACCAATAGTAAAATAACAAAATAACAAATGTAAACTTGAGGCATCATACGTTCAGAAGATAAAGAGCAATATAGACAAATATTAAGTAATACTATAGATAGCAAGTGAATTCTGTTCGTTCATTTAAACCATTCAGTTTCAAAGCCTGTAGGTAGTAAATCCAGTAATTCTCTCTGCGCAGTAGTTCTTTGTTGTTATCTTTTCCCTCAGATTTCTCAACAATTTCCAGTATAAGGAACCTCAGTTGCGCAATGTTGTGTTTAGATTCATTGAAGTGGGTAGCCACTGTAGATTTTGCATTCTTTGTCCTAATATTGGATTTGTGTTCATTGATGCGCAAACGAATTTTGCGTTCGGTTTTCCCTACATAAATTTTCCCGCAGGGACATTTCAGGAGGTAAATAACATTAGTGGTTTCACAAGTGGCTGATACTCTCAGTTTGATTTCCTGACCCCGCATTGGGTGATGAATAACATTACCACGAATGATGTTATGGCAGTTTTGACAGTTCAAGCAAGGCATCGTGCCTGTGTACGTCTTTTTTCTTGGTTCTTTTCTCTAAATGATTTCTCCTAGGTTTCTGTTCCTGGTGTAGGCAAAAAGTGGAAGTTCAGTAAATGAAGTTTTAAAGTCAGGTTCCATGATTAACATTGGCCAATGTTTATTGATGATTTTTTTGAAAGTCTGACTGGACGTTGTGAACTTCGTAACTACCACCATCCTGGTGGTTTCTTTTCTTTTGCTTTTAGTTAGAGTTTCATTCCGTGTAACTTGTTGGCATTTTAAAGACGCTTTTGAAATGATGGTTGTGGGATATCCTCTTTTGTTGAATCTGTCAGACATTTCTTTGATTCTTTGTTCAACTTTGTGTTCATCAGATACAATTCTTTTTATCCTTAACATTTGAGATGTAGGTAAGTTATTCTTTAGGGAGTGTTGGTGATGACTTGAGTAGTGGAGAATACTATTTTTGTCAGTTGGTTTTCTGAAAATGTCAGTTTCCAAGCAATCACTTTTTTTTTATATGAGTACATCAAGGAACGTGATCTGAGTATCTGAAATTGTGTGAGTAAATTGAAGATGTTCATTGAATGAATTCCACGTTTCTATTGCCATTCTTGCGCTTTCCTCATTACCTTTCCATAACATGAAAATGTCATCAATGTAACGTTGATACATTAGGATGTGGGGCATCCACTCTAAGTATGATAAGATATGATCTTCCTCGAATTTTTCCATTACCAGATTAGCATACGAAGGGGCCATACAATTTCCCATGGAAGTACCGCTTAACTGGAATATCATTTGGAAACACACAGTTATGATGTCATCAGTGATGTCACTGACCATGTCATGAATGATGTAATATGTGACATGATCAGCAGTGGATTGCGGGTGCGGGATATATAGTTAGTGGAACTAACTATATATGAAATTTCAATGGTTTTGAGTGAGTAAAATAAGGTTTTGTAAATGCTAATTCCTAACTATATATGGTCTATAACCTATGGTTTTTTCAGTGAATATATATATATTACCTACTGGCGGTCGCTAGTAGGTAGTTATAGTTAGGATTTTTTTCAATGCAAAATCTCAAAATTCTATTTGAAATAACTTTGACGCCGGTTGACGAATCTCCCTGAAAACTTCCTCAAATTTGCCTCGTGGAGCTCCGGTCCTTCCTTGAATGTTTCGGGGGGATTCGTCAAGCGGGGGCCGAGATAAAAGGGGGTCCCAAAACGTGTTTTCCCCATGTTAATTTCTATAGGGCGGTCAAACTCACTTTTAGCCTGAACGGCTGAATGGATTTGCACCAAACTTGGCAAAATTGTAGGGGCTGGTAGCCCGATGTGCCTTTGCTATGTCTCAAGATATGTGCTCCAGTGGATTTTGAGTAATTTAGGTTCAAAAAAATATATATATCTATGGCAGCGCCCCGGTACGCGCCCCAGGCGCGACACGCGAGGTCCGCACGGAAATCTGATTGGCTCTCGGGTGTCTGTAAACATTCGAAACAGTCTGGAGCGGCCGCCATCTTGTGTCTCGGTAGGATCGAAACACAAGAGGTGGCCAAAACAAAGGGGGAAATGACCATAAGGGGGCAGGGTAGACCCGCCCGATCCCTTAGGTTTGATGTGGGGGCTATAAAAGGGCCCCACGGGGCAAAAAAAATGCGTTTTGCGCGGGGGGAGCGCCCGGTACGCGCACCGGGGAGCGGACCAGGGAGCGTTCCATGAGGAAAAAAGAATGACAGAGTTTTTTTAAAAATGAAGCCTTTTTTTTATAAATTGGAGGTAGTTCTGAAAAAAACTGTTTTTTTTCTTCTTTTTGTTTTATATTTTTTTTATGTTTTTTGAACATTTTGTACTTTTTTTGGCTTTTCAAAACAGTTTTATATTTTTTTTGTATTTATTAGATGGAGAAACAAAAAAAAGGGAATTGAAACTGGCTCAACTGGAGCAAAAAACAAAAAAAGAAAAAAATTACTTCTTTTTGGGGCACTTGTGATTGTCACCTGCAAGGACAATGAGCTTCACGCTCTTTTCACCATAGGCGATAAGCTTGCCACATGCAGTACAAGTGATTTTAAAATCAGCAAATCGTTGCTGAATACAAGGCATCATCTCTGATGTTTCTGGTCCCGGTGAAGTGGGTTTGTTTCTTTGGGAGGTGGTCCTTGATGACTGGGGGGGATTACTGGCCAGTTCCCTGAGCTCTGCACGAGAATAGTTGTTAGGGTGCTTACGGATCATATGTCGAATCATGGTATTGTTACCAAATGAATACTTTTTGTTTGGGTTACCCCTTGAGAGTTGTTCCTTACAGATTAGGCAAGTTACCTTTCTTCTTTCCTTCTGGGAGTGAAAAAAACTCCCATACAATGTGTGACTTGGGCTTGTATGGGGTATTTTGTTCAGGCAGCCATCTTCTCCCATCCTCCTCTTCCTCTTCCTCCTCCTCCTCTTCTTGACCACCAATGTACTGTTGTGGTGGTCCTCTTGGTGGTGATGGTGGTGGTGGTGGTGCAGATGCTCCAGCTGATGCAGCTACAGTAGCCATTAGAAAGTACAAAATAGTTCTCTCTCTATTACTGAAACAGGTCTTCTTCAGTCAAAGGACAAAGTCAGAATAAGGAAAAAAGGTGGGGTCTTTCATCATTTGGGAAAAAAAAGGCCTGAACCAATGAAAAGTGTTATTTTCAGGTCACAAGACCAGGGATTTCATCATTATGAAAGTAAAACTGTTCTGCACCAATTAAAAGTGCTATTTTCGGGTCACATGACCGACGCGCTTACGCGATGCGCCCTGGGTCGTGTTGCGTAAGCGCATCGAAAGTTTACTTTGCGCGATCGTATTTGCTCGAGTGCTTCTGGGTGCACTTACGCCGTGTGTATCACACGGACGCGGCTACCCGATACGTCACGATCATGTTTTCGTTTGCGACATTGGCGCTAACGGGACGCTTCCCGGTTCACGCACCGGGGCGCTTCAAACGACTAAGCTCTCCGGGGCGGTCACCGGGGCGCGCCCCGGGAGCGCTCCAGGCTAAAAAAAAAAAAAAAAAAAGAAATTGTTTAAAATACAAATAAAATATAGGATTCATTCATTTTGAAAAATATTACATTTCATAGCTATAGACATTTGCTATTAACCAAATTTTGAACTTCAAAGAAAAAAACATAGGTTTGGGGCCTTATATATAGTTAGGAATTAGCATTTAAAAAACCTATGAAATTCACTGAACAAACCATAGGTTTCACACCAGTTATAGTTAGGAATTAGCATATAAAAAACCTATTAAATTCACTGAAAAAACCATAGGTTTCACATCAGTTATAGTGAGCTGCAAATTTTACTGACATAAAACCATTGAAATTCCACGTTATAGTTAGTTGGACTCACTATTACTTGCGCGTGTAATGCACTGCTGATGACGTCACATATTACATCATTCATGACATGGTCAGTGACATCACTCATGACTTCACTGATGACACCATCTTTGTGACAGAGTGACAGACCTCCTTTCAGTGTAATGTAACCCTTGAAACACATATTCCAAAATATAAATTAACATAAAAAAAAATGGAGATATCCATACCAGTTACAACAACCAATTCAGTAATTCCACCATCTATATACACATCCACTCATTCACCAACAGTTCTATATAGTCACTCATACATATACTCACTCATCATATGTATTGATACACCAATACATCCTGTTACACACCGACAGTCATCCAAAAATTACTCACACACATACTCACACATGCAAATAAACTATTGAACATCCATTTATTTGCATTTACAACTATACACACAGTACCACCTTACTTCTAAGGAAACTTACACATACTTACTCTCTTAAACAATCACTTATAGAAACACATACTTATTTAAACAGGAACTCTTCCAATCTCACATATACTCACTTATAAACATCAATACTCACATATACAAGATTAAAACATATGTCGTTACTGATAAAGACACTAGTGAGACAGTCATTCACTCACTAACACACACATATACACACTCATCCACCCATATAGTCCTGCACATATGCTGTCTTCAAAACACATACAAACAGTGAGTCAGTCATTGATGCATCTATGTGCAAAGTAATACCCCCACCAAACCATACAGACACTCATACTGATACTAAAAAAACATCTAATAACCCATATACACACACATGTAGCTACTCACCAACCCATGTAGCCATTTATACACAAAGTGAAACACTGATACATATATTTAAATATTTTAACATTACTCGCTAATATATGTATTCACTAAGATACACTTAATAAGCCAGTTAACTACTCAAATTTTTTTTAAAACATTCACTAAAACATTTATTTAAAAATGTATTCTTCCATTGACCTTTACATATACATATATAAAAAATATTTATTTTTCAGAAAGATACACATTCACTGGATGGTGTCATCAGTGATGTCATGAGTGATGTCACTGACCATGTCATGAGTGATGTAATATGTGACGTCATCAGCAGTACATTACACGCGCAAGTTATAGTGAGTCCAACTAACTATAACGTGGAATTTCAATGGTTTTATGTCAGTAAAATTTGCAGCTAACTATAACTGATGTGAAACCTATGTTTTTTTTCAGTGAATTTAATACGTTTTTTATATGCTAATTCCTAACTATAACTGGTGTGAAACCTATGTTTTTTTCAGTGAATATATATATATATATATATATATATATATATATTCAATGAAAAAACCATTGGTTATAGAACATATATAGTTAGGAATTTGCATTTACAAAACCTTATTTTACTCGCATAAAACCATTGAAATTCCATATATAGTTAGATGCGCTTATACATCCACTCATTCTTCAATATGTAAGACATATTTTAACTTTACAGAAACATAGTCACTGGATGTTGTCATCAGTGATGTCATCAGTGAAGTCATTTGAGATGTCATCAGTGATGTCATCAGTGATGTCACTGACCATGTCATGAATGATGTAATATGTGACATCATCAGCAGTGGATTGCGGGTGCGCGATATATAGTTAGCGCATCTAACTATATATGGAATTTCAATGGTTTTATGCGAGTAAAATAAGGTTTTGTAAATGCAAATTCCTAACTATATATGTTCTATAACCAATGGTTTTTTCATTGAATTTTCAAGGTTTTGTAAATGCAAATTCCTAACTATATATGGACTATAACCTATGGTTTTTTCATTGAATTTCAATGGTTTTTTGAAAGCTAATATCTGTAGCTGCAAAATCTAATCTTTTTTAAATCTTTAAATATATTTTACATGTTTTTAATACATGTTTTTAAAAAATATTTTTGTTCCGCTCCCAGTTCGCGAACCGGTCTGCTTTCCGTTAGCTCATTTTAAAGCCGCTCCTAGTCCGCGAACCGGTAAACGTTCTTTCAGCGTAACTGTTACGTTAGAATGACGTTTTGCGTTGTCGCGTAATACGTCATCGGACGCGCCAAGTTAGCGGACCCGGAAGCGGACTGAAAGCGGCGCAAAGCGCGAAACGTAAACACAGCAGGTCATGTGACTCGGTAATAACACTTTTCATTGGTTCATTTCACTTTTGGTTTCCTAATGATGTAATACTAGGTCATGTGATCTAAAATTAACACTTTTCATTGGTTTAGAGCTTTGGCTTTTCCCAAATGATGAAAACCCCTCCTTCTTTCCTCACTCTGACTTTCATCTTGGTGAGAGAAAGACCTTTGTACAATCCAGAGAAATGGCTTCTGTTGTTGCTTCTGGTAGTGTTCCCCCACCACCACCTCCACCTCCTCATGGAAAGAAAGGACCACCAACTCAACCAATCTTTCAAGAAGAGGAAGAGCAGGAAGAGGAGGAAGAGCCTGAATATTTGCCTGAGGAGCCCAGGAGGTACAACAGGAAGGAAAATTTCATTTGGCAATTCTTTAAATTTCCACCAGGGCAAAAGAAAGTGAACGCCAGGTATGTCTTTTGCCGAATCTGTGATGATCGTCTTTCTAGAGGCACGGACAAAAAATATAGTTATGGGAATTTCACTATGCACAGACACATGAGCAGGTGGCACCCAAATAACTACAGTGCAGCTCAGCTTCGAGACGAACAACAGAATTCACCAGCAATAGCCAGAAAATCGGTTGTGCCAGAAGTTACGGGACCTGAAGCAAGGGAGCTGATCCCAAATATTCAAATGGACATGGGGGAAGTGAAACAAGTTTGTGTGAGGTGCAATCAAATATTATGCTACCGCGAAAGTAGCATAACTCTTATAATTAGAGCCATCCAAAATCATGTATGTCCAAAACGCCCCCAAAAATAAATTCTTCTTTTTTTTGTTGCTCCTGTTGAGCCCTCTTCGATGAATCATTTTTGTTTCCCCCCTCCCCCAAAAAATAAAAAAAATACAAAATGTTCAGAAAAAAACAAAAAAATATAAAAAATGTTCAGAAAACTAATAAAAAAAATTTAAAACAACAAAAACAAAAAAAAAGTTCTTTTCAGAACTACCTCCCCATTATTAAAAAAAATTGGTAGAATTCTTTGAACTCTGCCAAGCTCTATTTCTATTAGTTCGCTCCCAGTTCGCACTCCGGTACGCGAACTTTGAGCGAACCAAAAAAATTTTTTTTTAAAAAGAACAGTAAGTATAAGGAAAGGAAAAAGACAGTTATGTTACAAAAAAGACAGCTATAGGGAGTAAAGAAAAGATACTGTTACCCGCAATTCACTTCTGATCATGTTATATATTACATAATTTTTGACATGGTCAGTGACATCATCAGCAGTGTATTGCGAGTAACAGTTTTTTTTGTTTACTTCCTATAGCTGTCTTTCTTGTAACATAAATGTCTTTTCCTATCCTTATACTTACTGTTCTTGTTTTAAAAATTTTTGGAGATCATTCAGAAACAGTAACATTAATAGAGACAGAATTAGTGAATAATAATGAAGAAGTATGAGAAGAGAGGGAGTGAGAAAAATACTGGAAGGAGTAGAAATATTAAGTAATAGAGAAAGGAATGAGAGAAGTAGCAAACACAGGAAAGTAAAGATTAAAGAAATGAAGCAGTAGAACTAATAGATGTTAAATGTGATAGAGTAAATGATTGATTGAGGGTGACGATAAGGTGTGTCCTCTCTAAAAGTTTGTTTAAGGTGAACCGTACTCTGGGTTGCATATCAAATTTATGCTTGTTGAAGAATACAGAGCAGATAATAGATGTGAAGACCTACAATTGTAGAAAAACATGCCCACTTATTACATCATCCATAACATAGTCAGTGACATCATCAGCAGTGGAATGCGGGTTACAAAAGTAGAAAACATTTACCTTATAATTCTTGTTAACTTTTAAAGAAAATTTTTCATACATTCAATCTGTAAAAGAGAGAACAAACATTTCCAAAAATATTAAAACATGTATTTAAAAATTAGAAAAAAGAAGGGAAAAGGTTCAAGAAGAAACAGTTTTTAAACAACTTTGACACTTACAGAAACCTCTACTTCTCTACGACCCGTACACAATCCTAAAGATATTTATTTTAAACAAACAGTATCTTCATGCTGATGAAATGAGGCCTATTTTGAAACATAATGCTTCTTTTGCATTGCTTATGTCTCACAATAGTGATGCAATAGCAGCGCAAAAGAGATGTAAAGCCATCATAAAATTGTGTCTAACATATTAAATGATTGTTTCAGGATGCAAATAAGATGTGTGCTTTCAAGAGCTTTCTTTGAGATGAGGCCTATTTCTTTTTTTTCAAAAAAAACAGTATCCAGAAGTACAACACTGTAAGCATCAGAATTAACACTTACAGAAGACTCAGTTTTTCTATATCTACCTCACATTTCTAAATGTATATCATAAGTACAAAAAAGCAGAACATTAATTATACATGTTAAATGGTTTATTTTTGCTGTTCTCAGAATGTATCAAATTTCACTTAAATCAGTGATTTGAAGGTATTCATCATGTAACAGCGGGGAAAAAAAAACACAATCAAAATGATTGTGTTTAAAAAACCCATACAACCTAAGAAATCTGAATTCAAAACTCCTTAAAATTAACTTACTTTCAATGACGTCAAAGGATCTCCTATGAACAGCATGCACTCTGTTGTGCTATAAATATTTTCAGCCCGCCACTTTCTGAAAGAAAACCTCCATCATTTCGAAAAATATGTTACATACAAGAAAAGACTTCTCACATTCTAACACATGTTTCCACTAGGCCAAATCATGTTGCAGCGATTCGCAACTCTTGTAATTCTTCCAATCAAATCCCGTCATTTTCTATTTTCGCATCTTTCAAAAAGAAAACATTTGAGATTATTTTCACAATCCTGGACTACTAATATCTTACTCTTCTTTGTCACTCATGTTCTCCTTTTCTTATGACACTGATACTGCATCAGGTTTATATAGTTAGATTTTAAAATTGACATTATAATTAAAAGTTTTGGACCAATAATCTAGACAACATTGCAGACTTACATTCCCTCTACTTGATGAACAATTTCCAATTCCTCACAGGAAATCCCAAAATTCTTTCTTTAAAATTTGGGTTTTAAAAACACCAGGTAAGAATTTTTAAGGTCAAACAGCAATTTTTTTTTGAAAGTTACAACAGAATCATTGCAGAATGACCAGCCGTTTCGAGACTTTAAGTAAGCTGTATAATGTCCTGAAGTTGTTGAAGGACCATCGTGATAGATAATTGCTACAGTTACAAAAGTCCTCCCTGATATTGACAGCTGAGATGCCACAAAATTTTTTATTAAAGTTGACAATTTTGATCCATCAGGCCTACATCGTTGGATCATTAAAATGACATACTGGCCATATCTACGTATAAATAATGTTGACATCATATCACATTTACATTGACTACACTCCATGTTGTGATCCGCTGCATTTACTAGCTTATTAAAGGACACTGATTTACTGTCTGGCAAAGTTAAATATATAAATCTTTCTGAGTCTACACTAGTAGTACTTGATACCATACAGTTCTCGCAGTCATGCTGCCATTGATAAGAAAGCCCAAACAGGTGATCTACATCTACACCCTCATCTTGCAATACATCAAGCATATACATTAAAAACTCCTGACAATCTTGCTGATTATTTTCAGAGAAGTCTGTTTGACCTGAACATTCATCTAACAGATAACGAACTTCAGACACACTTTCTACTTTTGTTCGATCAGTGCTACATTTCTCGAAAACAGAATTCAACAAACAGCATAAAATTTGTTCTGAATTCAACAGAATCTGTTCTTTTAAACTCTCTAGTGAAAAGAGAACATTAACCACTACATTTGCATAGCAGTTGACACCAGAACTGTTTTCAAATTGAAAACCGACAACATCTTCAACAGAATCCACTTTCTTTCTGCTAACAATTTTCGGTTCATTGACTTTTAGTCTTTTTGCAACAACCTCCCTACTATTACTGATATTTCTACGTTTCCGGCCTACCACACGTTTCTCAAACAAAGGATATTGAGGCAAATGTGGCGCATACTCTCTTCTTAACCTATTGTATTCCTTAACACAATCTAAATCCGCACAAATGTTTGTGACATCACAGTCAATCAAGTACAATCCCGATAAAGTTCTAACTCGTGACAATGCCACATATGCCATACCCTCCTTGAACACAGAACTACCAATATTCACCAATGCACTGTCTACACTTAAACCTTGCGATTTATGGATTGTCACCGCATATGCCAAGCAAACAGGAAACTGTTTACGGCGAACATATAAGTCTTTAACAAGCAAAAACCTAGCAGAACAACGACCAATTAGCTGTACTTCCTCAATGCCATCAAATTTAATTCTTAAAAATTCTATTCCATCTCTATTTCTGTATTTTTCAAAATCAACAACATTACCCATTGATCCATTCACCAGACCTCTTTCTACATGTAAATTCCTTCTCAAAATGATTCGGCAATTTAAACACACATTCAAAGTCTTTTCAAACCCCGCTGTTTTAGATTTAGTCTTCTCTAATGAATCCAATTTTGATTTCAAATTGTCTGACAAAATAATTGTTGATCCCATATGCTCTATTTTGTCGATAGCTTCAAGTTTCACAATCTCTTGCTTTTCTAAATTCAACATTTTGTTGTTGAAGATGGCACATTCTGCAAGAGTTGGCATCAAACATATCCCGGATTTCTTCTCAGTAATTTTCTGAAAAATATTCTCAGGCACAATCTCTTGTTTGGGATATAAATTTGACAGTAATCGTGCATTTAAAGCTTCTTTCCCATGTTCGGTCACTTTTCCAATTCTAATATCTTGTAGAATATTCTTGTAATCTTCATCCTTTGCCTGACGCATATTTTCATGCAGTTCAGCATAATTGAAGTTTAACCATATATTGACGTTGCCAATGCTCCCTAGGCACTTCCTGGTATCTTCATGCGTGAGTATTTTGAACACAGGTTGACCTTTTACTGGTGTCAGCTGCAGAAGATCTCCAAAAACAATGATGTGTTTGCCACCAAATAACACATCATATTCAGTTTTAAGTACTTCTTGCATTCTCAAATGCACAAAGGCAAGCATGACATTGGAAACCATGCTTACTTCGTCAATGATAAGTAGTTTCATTTTCCTCAAAACTCTTGAAACTTCACAGCAAGCATCCCCAGATAACTTGTGGTATTGTAATTTGTTGTCATGCTCCACTGGCAGCATCAGTAGACGATGCAAAGTAATACCTTTAATGTTATGTGCTGCCAGTCCAGTAGGAGCGGTGACAACACAAGACAGCGATGACTCAGTCCTTTCCTGCAAATAACAAGAAATTGCTTTAATGAGGAAACTTTTTCCAGTTCCCGCTTCTCCACTCACGTACAGTCGGACAGGCTTCAACGATGTACATGAGCACTCTTTCTTCTCATGACTTAATCCGTGCTCAATTTCCTTGGTAACTTCATCATATATTTTCCTCTGCTCAACGTTGAGTTGTTTTTCCAAGTCTTCTAAGTTAACTGAATCCTCCTGAGCATGTGCCATGGCTCTTTCCACTTCATTCATAGCAGTGGCAGCTTCATTTTCGATAATAGGTCCTCCAAGTGGATCTTGACTCAATGAAACAGAACTCTGCCTGTCCTGAGAACTGTCTCTGGCAATCTCGGCTGCAATCGTTGCTTCCTGCTCAATTTCCAAAGTTAGCATTTCTTGATATTTAGGAAAAGCAGGACATTCTATGGACTCCTTGGCTGCATTGAAAGAGTCTTTGTAACAGAGGAAATCTCCAAGCAGTTCCTCTTCTGCACGTCAAGGCTTGAAAAGTTGCAAAAGTGCTGAATAGAAAAACTCCTTTTTTTCTGGAGATTCACCACTCAATTTTCGATGGTTTACTAATTGGCATTTTCTTTGCTTGACCAGGCATCCCTCACTTCCAATTACAGCATACACTCCTTTCTCAATATCTTCTTTGATGTTCCTCTTGAATATATAATTTTGGAGAACCTCATATAGACAAACATTCTCGAGGTGACTGCTTCCATTTGGATAATATGTATCCAACATGTTGGTCTTCAAAATGTCGGTACTGTTTGGTTCCTTTTCTGCCAAATACTCAATTTCCCGGACAGGTTTTAGAACTCGATTTCGCGTTGCAGCAAGACCAAGACTCGCCCAAACGATACTCCTGGATTTGGCATAGAGACTTGCTGAAGACAATCGATCAGAACATTCGTAAGCTCCGATTTCTCGATGCGACAACATCTTCAGACTGAAACTGTACAACTTCTTGCTGAGGCTCTTTTCATGGGAAATGTCCTCCCACATATCCTTCAGTTCTGTCTTTTCTTTTTTGGTGATGTAAGATGTCACATACCGAGCCACAGCCATACAGTTGTCAGCCACAAACTGTATATCCATGTTAGCATTCCACATGGACAAAATCACTGGGTTGTAGTCATTGATGTACTTGGACTCTTCGTTCCTTTTCAAATTGTATGTATTCTTGGGTGATTTCCTCGTCACATTATGTTGCAGCGAAGACATCAAACTGTTCACTCTTCCTTTAGAAATCACCGGTCGTGGAAAGTTGAAACGACATTTGGTGTAGAACTTGTCCTTGTTTCTGAATTTACGACGACAGTACTTTCCACAACGATGGCTTTGGAAACGTAGAACTTGTTCTCTTAGGCTTTTCTTCTCCTTTGCGTTTGGAACAGTACACGTAGAATACTGTTCTATGAAATTCATCACTAAGTCATCCGGATCTGTTCCAAATTTAGGTGCATCCTTGATCCACAACAACATATGTATATGAGGGGCACCTCTTGCTTGGTACTCCTTTCTCCAGAAGAAATCCAACACCTCTCCAAGAGGTGGATTCTTCTTATTTGTGATGAAAGACATCATAGCTTCAAATCTATGATTGAAGTACCTGCATACATTCACTGGATCCAAAGAACACAGTTCTCCATGTGTCTGAATTCAATGTTTTCAATATTTCCATTTGCCTCTCGTAGAAATTCAAGTAAGTCTTCCCAGCCATACTCGGCACAGCTCAGAGTGAGGAACCATGTCGGAGTTCCTAAGTTCCTCAGCATACATTTTAAATCACCATGACGACGGTACCAGTACTCATTAGTACCACGCTGACACGCCATGAGATTAATTAAGTGAGAATCCAAAATACTGTCTTGGACATTGACTTTATGCATAAAATCACTTGCCGAGATGTTTCGCATCTGTATACCACTTTTTAAGATGTGGTTCACTGCATATGACAGTCCAGACAGATCGCTTTCAAACAGGAGATGAAATAAATAGGGAATGCATTGACGAAACCTAGGATCTTCTGCATACAATCGTAAAGTCCGGTATTCAGACGCAGGAATTTGATGAGGTCGCTCATCATATCTTCCTCCTTGACCTGTGGGAAATAGCTGTGGGAAACACCGAGCTTCCAAACTTTCCTCCCAAACACTAATGGGACTCCCTTTGGCTTGTTTAATTTGAAACAACTCAATAGCATTCCCCATGACTTCCTTGGAATGCAAAGGATGAACACTATAATGTTCATATATTTCTTCACTATTAGACACCTCTACTTTCTCAATTTGGCCAGCACACAAAACGCTATCCTCTTCATCACTTACTTCCTCTTCTGCTACATATACATTCTTATAGTACTTATTATTTTTCTTCAAATACAAAGTTGCATTTTTCACTTTCCTAACATCCACTAAATCTTGCCATATTTTCTTATTCTTTGTTGGAACCCCATTAACCAAGATAACCAGAGGTTCCTCTTCCACTTTCTCAACTCCAATTGTGTTAATGTTTTTGTTTAAATCTAGAGGCAAATAAACAACTCTTCCCTTTAATCCTCTCTGTAAATCTGTTGGAGGCAACTTCCCTGTCTTTGGCTCCATTCTTACAATAGCCTGAAAGGGATGGATACTTTGAATCAAAATAGATTCATAACTATTTAAATCCTTCAATTCTGAAGGAATCTCAACCAATTCCAGATTATTATGAACTGCCCTAGCAGGCATCTGGTTTTGATTTAATTTATTACAACAATAAGTACACACACGTTGGTCCACTCCCAAATCAAAACAATTTTCTACCATCAAGTATGTGGCAAAATCCTTCCATTCACTATTATTTTCCCTTTCAGTTTTTGCATATAAATCCACTAACTTAGTCTGATTCTTATAATAAGTGCGTCGACAACATACACACGTGAAATTAGGCCTCTCACTTGATTTCATCTGAAACGTGGCAATTTCCTTCTGAAAATTATCTGAACTAGAAACCAGTATATTATCTTCAACATAACCCTCTACTTCTGGGTCAATTTGAACATTCTCATCTCTACTACCAAAGTAACAAAACTCAATTTCTTCACAAATATTCTTCACATCTATTTCAGAACCATGCAAAAGAGCAGCACATAATTGTTTAAGCATAATTGCTGGACTCTTAGCATAATACAACATTCTCACTAATTTTCTCACTTTATTATGATGCACTGCTAGCATCCTGAAATGATGAAAAACACTCTGGCATACTCTCCTGGAAAGACAAGCCAGTGAATGACCACGCAAACCTGTCATTTGTCTCACTCTGCAAGGATCTAAATCTTGCAACAACTTTATTTTCTGCTTCAAACTTTTCTTATTAAATGTCCGTATAAAATCACAAAGCAAATTGATGGAAACCTGTTGCACACTGCAAATAGAACTACACTTCCAAATGTACACAGGACCCTTAGGACGTCTTCCTAAAACCTCATCACTTAGCGCCTCTTCTGTCTCTGTTGTCACAAGTTGTTCTTTTTCAACTGGACAACCATCCTTCACTTCATAAGCTCGACCACTGGTGTCAACTGCAAACACCAAATCATTATCCTGAAAATAACTCTCCTCGTTAAAAAATGCCTCACAACTTGAACTATGCATCCATTCTCCGGAAAAAACTTCACAAAAGTTAGTACGATTTACTACTCTCTTCCATCTACTTTTTGTTTTGAAATCAGAAATTACCTTGCTTAGTTTCCTAATTCTATTGATTACCAAAATAAATAACTTTCGCTTAATTTCAAAAGCAAGATCAATAATTTTCTCTACATTTTTCTTCTTCTTATAAAATGCCGCTTTCTGTTGGCCTTTTTTTTAATATTTTTCAATAAATTAACTATTATTCTGTTACGGAACATTCGATTTCGAATGTCCCTAAACTGTTGTTTCCTTCTACTATCATGCACAGAGTTATCTCTTCCTCTACCAGTAACATTTTTGATGGGTCTCTCCTGTCCATTTAAATTGCTTTTCTTTTTGTGGACTGAAACATTTTTTGGAGAAATACTTTTTTTACTACAAATATTTCTTAAGAATGATTTCGTGCTCTTACCCGGACCTTTCTTGGTGTTTTGACAAGTATTTGGGGAAGAGGACTGCTGCAATAAAACATCATCCTGCTGTCTTTGACGTTTTCTAGCCTTTCTAATTCTATTTTTTGTAGGCATTTTCCAAACTATGAAAGAATCTGCAGTTGAATCTGTGGAAAAATATAATAAAAAATGTTATTAACCACTATTACCAAACAGTAAATGAATAACAGTCATATAAAACTTAATGCCCTACTAATTATTTAACATAGCAAATCTTTGGCACCAGCACTGCATCACAAAAATGACACTCAATGGTACAAAACAGGCATAGAACAATCATAAATCACTCCCTAATATTTTAAATGATTAATTCAGGATGACGATAAGATGTAGCCTATCTAAAGGTTTGTTTAGGCCCAGATCTTTGGACTGGGGTGAATGTGTGTCATTGATCCACATTCGGTCCATCACCTGTTTTGTTTATTTGAGGTGAGGCCAACACATGGTTGCAGATAAGATTTTCACTGAAAAAAACCAAGTAGAAAATACATATAAAGACCTACCAATGAAGTAAGTCATTATTTGAAAACCATTACATTTCTGGAAATATGCACTGCTAGTGCTTCATAAGTTGTTTTGGGTCATATTTATAAGGCATTTGAGTGTCTATTATGCTATTTTACGTTCTTCATGGTGCAAATGTCTTGTAAATACGCTCCCACCTGCGGTTGGCAAATTTAGATTTTGATTATGGGAGTTACATAGGCATGTTAATAATTTCCCAAAAATGGTGTATGACCCCAAACAACCTATGAAGCTCTAGTAGTACATATTCAGAAATTTAATTGATTTCAAAATTCGTTTTTAAACACAGCATATAAATCAATTGTATACCTGCATTCAAGAGGAAATGACTGAAAATGTCCTTGAGACACATGAAAGCGTTTTCTGGAATGCCCTAGCACCATTTTTTGGACATTATTAACATGGCTATGTAACTCCCATAATCAAAATCTAAATTTGCCAAGCGCAGGTGAGAGCGTATTTACAAGACACTTGCCCCATGAGGAATGCTTGCCATTTAAAAAGGAAAAATAACATCAAAGACACTCAAATGCCTTATAAATATGACCCAAAACAACCTATGAAGCTCTAGCAGTACATATCCAGAAATGTAATTGATTTCAAAAATGTTTTTTAAAAACAACATATCTGTTTCAGCTTACATAAGAGACCATGGAATGGGCTTCATATACAACAATAACTTGTGTTACTGCATGCCAGAATGGTACACCGAATATGCAATTACAATTTCTCAAAGAAACAAAATCTATTTCTATATCACTACAGACAAAGCCACAGTTTGAAAACACAGCTTTCTTCATCATTTTCTCCTTAGCAAGATTTATCGCAAATGCGATAAAAAACGGCCGCAATGCATGAATATCGCTGAAAAGTCAGCGATATTCATGCATTATCCAGCAAATGCTCTTAGCCATGTTATCCACCTCCCATTGGATAACATGGCTAAGAACTGCTCGCAAATGCGAAAAAAAACGGCGGTAATGCATGAATATCACTGAAAAGTCAGCGATATTCATGCATTTTCCAGCAAATGCTCTTAGCCATGTTATCCACTTCCCATTAAATAACATGGCTAAGAACTGCTCAGGGCCCCATGAGGAAGGCTTTCCATTTAAAAAGGTAAACATAACATCAAAGTCACTAAAATGCCTTCTAAATATGACCCCAAACAACCTATGAAGCTCTAACAGCACATATCCAGAAATTTAATTGATTTCAAAATTCGTTTTTAAACACAGCATATAAATCAATTGTATACCTGCATTCATGAAGAAATGACTGAAAATGTCCTTGAGACACATGAAAGTGTTTTCTGGAATGCCCTAGCACCATTTTTGGGACAGTATTAACATGGCTAGGTATTAGGTAACTCCCATAATCAAAATCTAAATTTGCCAAGCGCAAGTGGGAGCGTATTTACAAGACACTTGCCCCATGAGGAACACTTTCCATTTAAAAAGGTAAACATAACATCAAAGACACTAAAATGCCTTCTAAATATGACCCCAAACAACCTATGAAGCTCTAACAGTACATATCCAGAAATGTAATTGATTTCAAAATTCGTTTTTAAACACAGCATATAAATCAATTGTATACCTGCATTCATGAAGAAATGACTGAAAATGTCCTTGAGACACATGAAAGTGTTTCTGGAATGCCCTAGCACCATTTTTGGGACACTATTAACATGGCTAGGTAACTCCCATAATCAAAATCTAAATTTGCCAAGCGCAAGTGGGAGCGTATTTACAAGACACTTGCCCCATGAGGTACGCTTTCCATTTTAAAAGGAAAACATAACATCAAAGACACTCAAATGCCTTATAAATATGGCCCAAAACAACCTATGAAGCTCTAGCAGTACATATCCAGAAATGTAATTGATTTCTAAAATCGATTTTAAAAACAACATATCTGTTTCAGCTTACATAACAGACCATGGAATGGGCTCCATGTACCACAATAACTTGTGTTACTGCATGCCAGAATGCTACACCGAATATGCAATTACAATTTCTCAAAGAAACTAATTCTATTTGTATATCACTAGAGACAAAACCACATTTTAAAAACACAGCTTTCTTCATCATTTTCTCCTTAAATCATACTATTCTCTATCTAAATTAAATAAATCTTTTCTCACCTTAGCAAATATTTTTTGAGTTTTGAAAACAGTCTCAGAAATACACCAAATTGTCTTCAGCAGATGAAAAAGGATGCACTCCAGAGGCTGCAGCTATTAAAAGCACAGAAATACAGATATTCATTTCACATATCTCTCATATTAGCCAATCATAACTCTTCCCTGACTTTTTTCAAATCAAAACCCTTCCCCCCTCTGCCCTCTCTGCCTTTTTTCCATAGCAACCACCTCCTGGAACACCTCTCATGTTTGCAAATTCACACAACAATGTTTCAATTGAACTCTGAACTCTCAGTGCACCTGCGTATCCAGTGCAATCTTTCATGAAATGTTTCTTCCTTGACCATTCAAATTACATCTTTCAAAGAACACATCCATGCACCCTAACTTTCTGTTTTCAGAAATGGAAATGCACCAATCACTGCTAATGATTCATTAGCATTGGAAATCCACAGTTTTTTTTCTTTACAAACTCCTACTGTTTCAACTGCCCTTTCATTACCACACTTCATCTGACTGCAGAACAACCTTCTCCCACCATGTTTAAGGTCTGGATTGTTGGACATAGTTACATCCACTGGGCTCAAAGGTATGCTGAGAACAGAAATTTACACAACCTCAATTTACAAGATGTGGAAATTAAGTGGTTGGGCCAAAGAGGATTAAAATGTCACCAATTGATACCATTGGTGAAAACCTTTATGCATTTGCCAAAACCTGACTTGTTAATAGTGCACTGTGGAGGTAATGATTTGGGCACTTTGGCAGGGATAGGTCTGGAAATACTTTTAAAGGACACCTTTGAACAATTAATGGCACTTTTTCCTCAAACTGCCTTGGTATATTCCAATATATGCCAAAGACAGAAATGGAGGTGGTCCAACCAATTTTGTCCACAAATTGAGAAAGCGAGGAAGCATGTAAACAAATCTGTGTCAGCTTTCATGAGAGACCATGGAATGGGCTCTCTGTACAACAATAACTTGCGTTACTACATGCAAGATATCTACAGAGGAGATGGAGTTCACTTCTCAGATGAGGGCAACAGAATTTTCATTCTGAATTTAAGACTGTGCATTGGTACCTACTTATAAGTACCTAAATGTACCATAAACCCAAAAGCTCTTCTCAGAGCTACCCTTCATCTGATCACACACTTTTATTATTTTTTTTCTAACTTTTTTCTGTAATTTTCAACAAACTACGCTCAAAGAGCGCTATCCGGTACGCGAACTGGAAGCTAACCGCGCAAAATTTCAAAAAAAAAGTTTTTTCTTCGCACATATAGTCCTCCTCAGCCACCCTCAGAAAACGTAGGGGGGCAAAATACTTGTACCGTGCCCCCTTCTACCCATTCTGAACATTATTTACCCTCCATTTTATATCTTAATTCGACCGAAACACAAAATGGTGGACTCCCGTTACGCTCCTAGTTCGCGGACCGGACCGCTTTCCGGGAAGCGGTCCAAAAAAAGGTGGGAAAGTAATTTACAGAAAAATGACTACAGACACTCTCACCAAATATAAATTAGCTCATACTACATAACAATCACTTTCATTCTCACAAATTTGATTGAAATTTCATTTAGCCATTTAGCCTTTAGACCTCTCCAAGTACCGTGAGGTAAATTACTTCACAAAACACATCTGAACTGTTGGAATTGACAACCAATGAAAATGTTACTTTCATTTTCTACTTTTATTACCTGACATTTGATTGGTTATATACTTGAATATATATAAGGGAAGAGAAGAAAACACAGCCATTTTGACTACTACTTCTTGTTGTACATCACATTTCAATAGCTTCCAAAAACTTCAACTTCTTTGTGAAGGTAAGTTATAATTTTTAAAAACGAAATATATTGTGCACTATAACTTAATATAATAGAATTTTTCTGCTAGATATACACTATCCCTCTGTAGTAGTAATGTATTTAGATAGACTTCTCTGTTATAGTTATGAATGGAGTTAGGCTTGTCTTGGTTAAATCACATACACTTTTTTATAGTCCTATTTCCACTCTGATACTATACACTGCCAAAAGATAAATTCACTGATAAAAACTGCCTATCTAAAATTAATCCCAACAGTGCCCTATCTCTACTAATATATATTTTTTTAATCCAAATTTCAGGCAAAATGGAAGGCGAAAACCAAGTTTCTTTTCAAATGGACCTGCAAGAGAGCAGCCAGGAATTGATTGAACAAATTGACATGGAATTTATGGATGAAAGCTTGGATAATGAACTGCTGCAATGTGTCCAAGCAGTAGATGCCCTCCTTGCAAATGAGGACATTTTACAACCTCACAGATTGCAAACAATATTTCAAGAAAATAATGACATTTCAGACACTGAAATGTTAGAAAGTTTAATAAATTATGAAAAACAATCAAAATAAAAAAAAACTTTAAAAATAAAGAAAACAAAAAAAAACAACAAAAACAACAAACAATTAACATACAGTCTTTGAAAAGTGTATCATTCTATTATCCTTATAGTACGCTGCCTAGAACGCTTTCCGGTTCGCGTACTAGGCGCTCATCGCGAAAAAAAAAAAAAAAACATTTTATCGACCCTGCTGGGCCCTTTTAAAACCTCCACATAAAACCTAGGGGGTCAGGGAGGATCTACTATGCTCCCTTATGGAAATTTCCCCCTTTGTTTTGGCCTCCTCTTGTCTCTCGATCCTACCGAGAGACAAGATGGCGGCCGCTCCGGACTGTTTAGAATGTTGACAGACACCGAAGAGCCAATCAGCTTTCCGTGCGCAAAGTTCCGTTACGCGAAAAGTACGCGAACCGGATCGCTGCCCGGACCGCTGTTACAGATATATATCTTGATTTAAACGTTAATTTCTCAAAATCCACTGAAGCACATATATTGAGACCTAGCAAAGGCACATCGGGCTAACAGTCCCTACAATTTTGCCAAGTTTCGTGGAAATCCATTCAGCCGTTCGGGCTAAAAGTGAGTCCAACCGCCCTATGGAAATTAACATGGGAAAAACGCGTTTTGGGACCCCCCTTTTTTCTCGGCCCCCCCTTGACGACCCCCCCCCCAAATTTCCAGGAGCTGCTCAGAAACAAAATGTGCCATTTTCCTGAAAATTTCAGCCAATTCCGTCCACAAACGCCAAAGTTATTAGACATAGAATTTTCAGAAATCCCATAGGGAAAAAATCCTAACTATATATACCTACTGGCGACCGCCAGTAGGTAATATATATATATATATATATATATATATATATATATATATATATATATATATATGTATATATATATATATTCACTGAAAAAACCATAGGTTTCACACCAGTTATAGTTAGGAATTAGCATTTAAAAAACCTATTAAATTCACTGAAAAAACCATAGGTTTCACACCAGTTATAGTTAGCTGGAAATTTTACTGATATAAAACCATTGAAATTCCCACGTTATAGTTAGTCGGACTCACTATAACTTGCGCGTGCAATGCACTGCTGATGACATCACTCATGACATGGTCAGTGACATCACTCATGACATCACTGATGACACCATCCAGTGAATGTGTGTCTTTCTGAAAAATAAATATGTTTTATATATGTATATGTAAAAGTCGATGGGAGAATAAATGTTTAAATAAAAGTCTAAATGGATGGTTTTTTTAAAAAAAAAATATTGAATAACTGGCTTATTAAGTGTATCTTAGTGAATACATATATTAGTAAGTAATGTTTAAATATTTAAATATATGTATCAGTGTTTCACTTTGTGTATAAGTGGCTGCATGGGTTGGTGAGTAGCTACATATGTGTGTATATGAGTTATTAGATGTTTTTTTAGTATCAGTATAAGTGTCTGTATGATTTGGTGGGAGTGTTACTTAGCACATAGATGCATAAATGACTGACTCACTGTTTGTATGTGTTTTAAAGACAGCATATGTGCCGGACTGTATGGGTGAATGAGTGTGTATATGTATGTGTTAGTAAGTGAATGACTGTCTCACTAGTGTCTTTATCAGTAACTACATATGTTTTAATCTAGTATATGTGAGTATTGATGTATATAAGTGAGTATATATGAGAGTGAGAGATTGAAAGAATTCTTGTTTTAATAAGTATGTGTTTCTATAAGTGATTTTTTAAGAGAGTAAGTATGTGTAAGTTTCTTTAGAAGTAAGGTGATAGAGTGTGTATAGCTTTATATGCTAAAAAATTGATGTTCAATAGTTTATTTGCATGTGTGAGTATGTGTATGAGCAACTTTTGGAAGACTGTCGGTGTGTTAACGGATGTATAGGTGTCTCACTACATATGATGAGTGAGTATATGTATGACTGACTATTTAGAACTGTTGATGAATGAGTGGATGTGTATATAAATGGTGGAATTACTGAATTGGTTGTTGCAACTGGTATAGATATCTTCACTTTTTTGAAAATATTAGTTTCTATTTTTGAATATGTGTTTCAAGGGTTACTTTACAGTGAAAGGAGGTCAGTCACTCTGTCACAAGGACGGTATCATCAGTGATGTCATGAGTGATGTCACTGACCATGTCATGAGTGATGTAATATGTGATGTCATCAGCAGTGCATTGCACGCGCAAGTTATAGTGAGTCCGACTAACTATAACGTGGGAATTTCAATGGTTTTATATCAGTAAAATTTCCAGCTAACTATAACTGGTGTGAAACCTATGGTTTTTTCAGTGAATTTAATAGGTTTTTTAAATGCTAATTCCTAACTATAACTGGTGTGAAACCTATGGTTTTTTCAGTGAATTTCATAGGTTTTTTAAATGCTAATTCCTAACTATAACTGGTGTGAAACCTATGGTTTTTTCAGTGAATATATATATATAGACGTTTAACCGCTAAGCGCTCGATAAAAAAAGGTGGGAAAGCAATTTACAAAAAAACCACTGGAGACACTTTCATCAAATATAGAATAGGCCCTACTACATAGCAGTCCCTACCATTTGCCCAAATTTGGTGAAATTCCATTGAGACATTTAGGCTACAGGCCTGTCTAAATATCCTGAGGTAAATTACATGACAAAAACACACTTGTAATGTTAGAATTTACAACCAATTAAAAAGTATCTTTCATTTTCTACGATTATTTCCTGACGTTTGATTGGTTAAGTACAAGAATATATATAAAAGAAGAGAGGGAAACACAGCCATTTTGACTACTGCTTCCAGAAGTACACTTGAAAACAAATTTCACTGACAACTTCAACTAATTTCTCTAAGGTAACTTCTAATTATGGAAGTATATTGTACACTTTAAGTTTATTTCTGAAAAAATATTCTGTTAGTGATATGCTATCCCTCTTTAATAGTTAGAGTTAGAGATAGACTTCTCTGTAATAGTTATGGATTGAGTTAGGCTTCTCTGGTATACAGTACCCTAGCTCTACTAATATAGTTAATTTGTATGCAATTTTCAGAAAGAAAATGGAAGGAGAAAATAAGGCAAATGATACTTCTATCAAAGTAAAGGTGGAAAAACCAGAAGATGAAAAAAAAGAAGTTGATTTCATGGATGACTCTTTGGATGAACAGTTTATAGAATGTTTGGAAGAAATGGAATCATGTACATATAATTATGAGGAAATTCCGGACAATATTATGTTAGAAATTTTATTAAATTATGAAAAAGAATCAGAGGAATAAATTTATCTTTAATAATTTCAATTGTTTCAGACAATATTCTTTTTTATATGTAATTCATAAAGTATTACCAAAAATGTTTAAAATATAAAGTGAGACTTATAGTATACTGTTCAACTATTTTTCTGTTACATAGTAAGTTTACTCATAGTTACTACCTTTCTCCCACTATATTATCTCATATGAATATTTTACACCTCATTTTCATAAGTGAGCAGGATAGACTACTCATGATCCCCTAGAAATTCTCAGGGAGTGCTTAAAAGATCTGTTTCTCCTTTCCAGACAGACTATGTTATGAATTCCATATACCACAAAAAATACAATAACAACATGCAAGATGTCTACAAAGAAGATGGTGAACATTACATTTAAGTCTCTTCATTAGTACCTACATGTAGGTACTTACATAAAATAAAAAAATTAAAAAAAAACAATTAATAAACATACAATGTTTTAAAGTGATTATTTTTCCATAGTACCCTCCTCGATACGCTCCCCCGTGCGCGCACCAGGCGCTTCCCCCGCGAAAATCGAAAAAAAAAAAAAAGGGGGTGAGACCCCGCGGGGCCCTTTAATGGCCCTCACATCAAACCTAGGGGTACAGGGAGTGTCTACTCTGCCCCCTTATGGTCATTTCCCCCTTTGTTTTGGCCACCTCTCGTGTCTCGATCCTACCGAGACACAAGATGGCGGCCGCTCCGGACTGTTTAGAATGTTTACAGACACCCGAGAGCCAATCAGCTTTCTGCGCGCAAGTCGCGTGTCGCGCCTGGAGCGCACTCCGGTGCGCGCACCGGAGAGCGCCTATAGATATATATATTTTTTTGAACCTAAATTACTCAAAATCCACTGGAGCACATATCTTGAGACATAGCAAAGGCACATCGGGCTACCAGTCCCTACAATTTTGCCAAGTTTCCTGGAAATCCATTCAGCCGTTCGGGCTAAAAGTGAAATCGACCGCCCTATGGAAATTAACATGGGGAAAACGCGTTTTGGGACCCCCCTTTTATCTCGGCCCCCGCTTGACGTATCCCCCCCAAACTTTCAGGGAAGGACCGGAACCCCGCGAGGCCATTTTCAGGAAATTTTCAGGCAGATTCGTCAACCGGCGCCAAAGTTATTCCAAATAGAATTTTGAGATTTAACATTGAAAAAAATCCTAACTATAACTACCTACTGGCGACCGCCAGTAGGTAATATATATATATATATATATATATATATATATATAATTCACTGAAAAAAACATAGGTTTTAGGGGTGTTATAGTGTTATAGATAGGACATTCAAAACCATTGAAATTTCTCCATTATAGTTAGTTGTACTAACTATAACTCGCGCGCCCGCAATCCACTTGATGGCATCATCCAGGGAATGTGTGTTCCTGTAAAGTTTAAATATGTTTTATATATTTATATCTCAAGGTTGATGGAAGAATAAATGGGTATATAAGCGTCTAAATGGATGATTTTGTTTGTAAAATTGATTGTATAATGCACTGATTAAGTGTATCTTAGTGAATACATGGGTTAGTGAGTTGTGTTTAATTATGTAAATATCTGCATCAGTCCCTCACTTTGTGTATAAGTGACTGCATAGGTTCGTAAGTAGCTACCTGAGTGTCTATATGCGTTATTATTTGTTTTTTTGAATATGAATATGAGTGTCTGAGTATCTGTATGGTTTAGTGGGTGGTATCACTTAGTAGATGGATGCATAAAGTCCTGCCCGTCTGCGCTCGTCTGCGCTAGACCGGGCCCAGGGGCCATGACCTAACACCTAGTTCCACTATTAGCTCTCTACCACCAGCAGCGGTTTCATACACTAGTGAGGTTCTAGTATCCTTACGTCCCAACTTACAGTTGAACTGTATTTCCTGCTCTCTACCGACCCACAATTTTAAATGCGCTGGCTGTAATTTTCATATTGGCAAAATGTTTAATTGTGAGGCAATGTGTCAGGCCCGCACACGAGGCAGACGGAGGAGAACTAATACAAATCCTCCAATCTGCCCCTCACTTCAGTTCTGGAGTAATAATTTGCAGATCCCTCCCAAAGCATAAACAAAATATTTATGACTTTCTTGTTGACGAGCAACCCTTGTTCCTCACTGAGACCTGGCTTCACGAAAGCTCCGGCCCCGATATTGCCATCGCAATTCCCTCCAATTATGTCATAGTGAGGTTGGACAGAGTCTCCGGAAAAGGGGGGGTATCGCGATAATTTTCAAGTCAACCTATACTTGCAGGCTTGATTCTTTTCGCCTGCCCGGAAGCAAAACTGCTTTATTCAAACTAGCAATCAATCCCGACTTTACCCTGTCGGGCCTCCTAATTTACCGCCCCCCCTGGTAATTCTCCCACTTGGATATCTTCATTCGCTGAGATCATAGCTCCCCTACTTCTCAGCGTGGCAAATTTTACCATTCTTGGTGATCTCAATCTACACTTAGAAGATTCCTCGTGTATCTCCAGCAAGCGTTTTTTATCGGATCTGGAGACTTTCAACCTTTTGTTGCGTAATTCCGGACCCACTCACTCTGCTGGACACCAACTGCATCCCATCCTGTCCAATCTTCCGTTTGACTGTTCACAGAGTGCCCGCCCGCTGGAATGGTCCGACCATTTTGCTGTCCACTTCTCCTTATTCCACACTAAGAACTTGGTTAAGAGTGGTTGCGGTAAGGGTGAACTAATCCATTGGTGGGGCAAACTTGATATTACAAAGTTTAATCAGCACTTCTTGAATACCCGCCCTGAAGACAGTGACGCATCAGTCACGGAATTGAATACGGCTGTATCACATTGGCTTACCAATGCTGTAACCACTCTCCTTCCTTCAACCCCGAAACACTCCAGGACACATCACCCCCCGGCTCCTTGGTTTTCTCCTGACTTGAAGGTTCTACGAACCGAATGCAAGGCCCTAGAAAGGAAATGGAGGCACTCTTATTCGCTCCCACAGAAGACTATTTATAAAGAGGCTCTAAAGAGATATCATTCACAATGTAAAAATGTGAGAGCTGCCTACACTGTGAGTACTGTGACGCAAGCCCAGAATTGCCCACGCACTCTCGTCTTCGTTGTCCAAAAACTGACAGGAGCTGATACTACACCGATACCCCCAGCCTTGAATGAAGTTCAGTGTAACTCCATCGCGGAATTTTTTATTGCCAAGGTTGAGCGCATATACGATTCTATGAGCGCTCCCTTGGCTGTAAATGAACACCAGTCGGAACAGGCTGGAGGGATGAAACAACCACTCCCAACGACGACGGTCACCAACTGGCAATTGTTTGACGACATCTCATTCCTCTCTTGTCTGAGCAGTGTAAGATCGGGCTCACCCCGTGATCCTGCACCTGCTAAAATCCTAAAGTTACTGGATCTTGAACCCCGACGGGTTCTCATGAGACTCCTAAATGCATCCCTAATAGAGTCACATGTGCTACAAGATCGGAAGCACACAATGGTTGTTCCTCTCCTAAAAAAGGCCGGAGCCGATACGTCTAACCTCCCAAACTTTAGGCCCATATCCTTGCTGCCTGTTCTCTCTAAAGTGCTGGAGAGGCATGTTAACATCCAGTTAAACCATCTCGTGGAAAGCTCGGGATTTTTACACTCTTCCCAGTCCGGCTTCCGTGCACATTTTTCCACCGAGACGGCCCTGCTGGGGGTGACGGAGAGGTTGCGGCACGGTATCGACCGCGGGGAAACATCTGCACTCATCCTTTTGGATTTGAGTGCGGCGTTCGATACCGTGTCCCATTCCACTCTTTTGAACTCTCACCGGTCCTTGGGAGTGGACGGTCCTGCTCTAGCCTGGATTGCCTCCTTTTTAAGTGAGTGCACCTTCCAGGTTTTTTCCACAAAAGCCTCATCTGATACTTGTCTATCGGCGTATGGCGTTCCGCAGGGGTCCATACTCAGCCCCCTGTTGTTTAACATCTATGTCAGACCCCTGGCTTCCATCGCGGAGGATGCGGGGCTGACTATTTTTTCATAAACCGATGACACCCAAGTGGTCTTCTCCCTTTCCAGTAGCGAGTGTAACAGTGTATCGGTCCTGAAGTACGGACTGTCTCGTATGGCTGAGTGGATGCAGAGGCATTTCCTTAAGTTAAACGGTGACAAAACCGAGGTCGTCATCTTGGGAAAGCATAAAGATCTCTGTGGCCCGCAACACTGCCCCAGTGATATGGGACCCCTTCCCCAACCAACATCTGTGGTCCGAAACCTCGGATTTCTCATAGATGATAAACTCTCTATGAGGCAGCAGGCCACTAAGGTGGCCGCCATCTGCTTTGCCACCTTGCGATGGCTCCAGAAAATACTATGGAGGCTGCCCTACGCCACCAGGAGAACTGTAGTCCAGGCGTTAGTAACCTCCCGCCTGGATTATGGTAATGTCCTCTACATCGGTACCGATGTAGCAACCATTAACAAACTTCAGGTTGTACAAAACTCGTCGGCCCGACTTCTTCTTAACATCCCGAGGAAATCATCGGCCTCACAGGCTCTCCGAGATCTACATTGGCTCAGGGTCTCTAGCCGTATTAAATTTAAAGCCCTGTGTTATCTTTTTTAAATGAAGCAGGGCACGGCCCCAAAATACTTGCAAAGCCTTGTTCAACCCTACAAGCCTAGTTGCATGTTAAGGTCATCCGCCAACTGCGACTTTGTTGTTCCCAGATTTAAACTTGCAAGGATGGGGGGAAGAGCCTTCTCCCACCTAGGTCCTAATTATTGGAACGCGCTACCAATTGCCCTAAAATCTGAGACTAACTTACTTTGTTTCCGGAGAAAATTGAAGACTATGCTTTTTTAATGTATCCATTAGCTGCTGTTTTCTTTGTTCTATGGTACTGATACTCTGTCCTTTCTTCTTCAATCTATTCCTTGCGATGGGAAACCCACTGTGGGTAGCTGTTGCGCATAACAAATTCAAATAAATAAATAAATAAATGAGTGAGTCACTGTTTGTATGTGTTGAAGACAGTATAGTGTGCAGGACTGTATGGGTGGATGAGTGTGTGTAAGTGAGTGAATGACTGTCTCAATAGTGTCTTTATAAGTATTTACATATATTTTAAAATAGTATATATGAGTATTGGTGTATATAAGTGAGTATATGTCAGAGTGAGAGATTTGAAGAGTTCCTGTATGAATAAGTGTGTGTTTCTATAATGATTTTTTAAAAGAGTAAGTATGTTAAGTTTCTATTGAAGTAAGTGTGGTAGTGTGTGTGTATAACTGCATATGCAAGTAAATGTGTGTTTGATTCTTTATTAGCATGGGTGACTATGTCTGTGAGTAACTCTATGGATGAGTGGTGGTGTGTAACAGGATGTATAGGTGTATGAGTACATGTGATGAGTGAGTACATGTATGAGTGACTGTATAAGACTGTTGCTGAATGACTGAATGTATGTGTAGATCTTGGAATTACTGAATAGGTGTGTTGTAAGTGGTATTGTATTGTCAGTGGTATTGATATGTCCATTGTTTTGAAAATTGTAGTTTCTATTTTTGAATGTGTGTATCAAAGGTTATATTAGGGTGATTGGAGGTCTGCCACTCTATCATCAGTGATGTAATTTGAGATGTCATCAATGATGTCATGAGTGATGTCACTGACCATACCATATACGTGTTCAATGTGGTGGGTGCGAAACTCCCGCTAATTTTTTTTATTGTCTAAAAACATACATATATGCATTTAATATAAATATTAGGGAAAGACATTATCTGATGTAATCATAAAAATAATATACCTTTACTTTTAATCAACCTATATTACGTTTAAATACCATTTAGCAAAGTCGCGTTGGGTGCGTGCTACGTGTGCACACCCTACGCGGGCCCCATGTGACCAGAAAAAAAGAGATTTGATTGGTTCATAACACTTCCTACTCTAACTATTGAAGGACCGCACCCATTTCAATCACTCTTCTTAGACCTTCCCTGGGAGAACAACTCTGCCAAGAAGACCATCATTTTTCCTGATTGGACACCTGAATTTCCTTTCTACAAAGTAAAATGGCTACACCACTTCAAGAATCCTCTGATTCCAAAAATTCAGATGCAGAGGGATTTGTACTCGAATCTCTTTTTTGTACTCGAACCTCCCCGTCCAGAAAAATCCACTTCCATCGTCTGGAAATTTTTCACATTTCCAGAGGGACAAAAATAAAGTTAATGCCACCAAAGTGAAATGTAAAATTTGCAAGGCTGTGCTGTCAAGAGGAGATCCAAATAATAAATACTCTTGTGGCACTACAAGTATGCGGAAGCATCTACAATCTCTGCATCCTGTAAATTTTGCACATGAAGAATGCAGAAGATTCCGCCAAAATCCACCTCCACCACCCGCAATTCCAAGTACTTCTGGGGTGTCTCCTTCAACCCCACAACCGGACATATGTCCCCAATTTGGAAAAGTCAAAACTTACTGCGTAAAGTGTATTAGGTTGATATGCTATGGAGAGCAATCTATAGATTTAGTTTGCAGGGCAATCGATAATCATCAATGGTAGTTTTTTCCCTCTAATGTTCACTGTTTTCTTCGTTCAGTTGACTTTTTTTTCCTTTAACAAAAAAACAAAAAAAACAAAAAAATCGTTCAATAAAACAAAAATAAATATATAAAAAAGGTATTTTCAGAACTAACCACTCTGGGTAAATAAAAGAGCTATATTTCTATGATAGTGTGTGACAGTTTATATTAATGTATATGTAGTGCATAATTGACTGAAATAATGCATTTGTGGTGTATTGTGAATATATAAGTGCACAACTATAAGGAAGTGCTGCAGCATGACACTGTAAGCTCTTTAGCTGCAGTGTGCTGTGGTACTTCTGAAGCACAGAGATGCAAAATATGTACATACATATGTTGCATGAATACGGTCCAGAGCCTGCTTTAACTCTTGGTATGAAATTACTGAAAGACTTGAAGCAGGTCTCGGCTATATTATTAGCCAATATAAAGGGAGAAGCAGCATCTGTGGCGATCCGCCAGAAGTTGAAGGAAACAGATATAACAGATCAGCCAGTTGAGCTTGCCAGAATCATAGAGAAATGCTATGAAGAATTAGGTAGAGACAGCTTGGGTGGGAAACCAGTAAAGCCCCAACTGCTCGAAAATCCTGAAAAATTATTTATTAAAAATAATTCAAACACTCCTAAAAAGAGCTGGGAAGGAAATAAACAATCCACTCCCAAGGAAAAAGTTTTCCAGTCCAGAGGAAGGTCTCCTCGACGGAGGGAAAGAACTCCGACTCGAGAACATCAGTCTCCCCAGAGGGAGCCCTCTGAGAAAAGATATAACCTTAGAAATAGGGATAATTTGAAAAAACCTGATAGATATCAAAGTATTGATACACGTCCCTCTTGATCTTTTTCGCAGAAATCGGAAAGAAGAGGACGGTCAGGCCCAGGAGAGCACACCAAGTCCAAAGACAAGGAAACTGCTCAGAGTAAAAAATCTCAATTTCCAAAAAAGAAGGTAGCCAGTATTAGAGTAATCAACCATGCCGAGAATACTGAGGACACAGTTGAAAAACAGGGAGTGGGCACAGACAATGTTGGACAGTGCAGCAGAAATCACTATAGCCCGCAAGATCTTGATGAGTCATTTGGAGACAGTGGACACGAATTAATACATTCAGGTTGAAACTGCCGACACCAGACTTAGCGAGCCCCATAAAATATACGAAATAACATTGCGTATAGAGGGTGATAAGACTAGGAAAATAAAGGGTCTATTTTGGGATAAACTCTCAAAAGGCTATGATATTCTGTTAGCTGAAAAAGATTGGCCCCCAGAGTTTGTCAGGGAGTGCCCTTGTGGCAAAGAAATGATTATGCCTGCCTTCTCGAAGTCCATACTCAGCCCCCTGTTGTTTAACATCTATGTCAGACCCCTGGCTTCCATCGCGGAGGATGCGGGGCTGACTATTTTTTCATAAACCGATGACACCCAAGTGGTCTTCTCCCTTTCCAGTAGCGAGTGTAACAGTGTATCGGTCCTGAAGTACGGACTGTCTCGTATGGCTGAGTGGATGCAGAGGCATTTCCTTAAGTTAAACCGTGACAAAACCGAGGTCGTCATCTTGGGAAAGCATAAAGATCTCTGTGGCCCGCAACACTGCCCCAGTGATATGGGACCCCTTCCCCAACCAACATCTGTGGTCCGAAACCTCGGATTTCTCATAGATGATAAACTCTCTATGAGGCAGCAGGCCACTAAGGTGGCCGCCATCTGCTTTGCCACCTTGCGATGGCTCCAGAAAATACTATGGAGGCTGCCCCATGCCACCAGGAGAACTGTAGTCCAGGCGTTAGTAACCTCCCACCTGGATTATGGTAATGTCCTCTACATCGGTACCGATGTAGCAACCATTAACAAACTTCAGGTTGTACAAAACTCGTCGGCCCGACTTCTTCTTAACATCCCGAGGAAATCATCGGCCTCACAGGCTCTCCGAGATCTACATTGGCTCAGGGTCTCTAGCCGTATTAAATTTAAAGCCCTGTGTTATCTTTTTTAAATGAAGCAGGGCACGGCCCCAAAATACTTGCAAAGCCTTGTTCAACCCTACAAGCCTAGTTGCATGTTAAGGTCATCCGCCAACTGCGACTTTGTTGTTCCCAGATTTAAACTTGCAAGGATGGGGGGAAGAGCCTTCTCCCACCTAGGTCCTAATTATTGGAACGCGCTACCAATTGCCCTAAAATCTGAGACTAACTTACTTTGTTTCCGGAGAAAATTGAAGACTATGCTTTTTTAATGTATCCATTAGCTGCTGTTTTCTTTGTTCTATGGTACTGATACTCTGTCCTTTCTTCTTCAATCTATTCCTTGCGATGGGAAACCCACTGTGGGTAGCTGTTGCGCATAACAAATTCAAATAAATAAATAAATAAATGAGTGAGTCACTGTTTGTATGTGTTGAAGACAGTATAGTGTGCAGGACTGTATGGGTGGATGAGTGTGTGTAAGTGAGTGAATGACTGTCTCAATAGTGTCTTTATAAGTATTTACATATATTTTAAAATAGTATATATGAGTATTGGTGTATATAAGTGAGTATATGTCAGAGTGAGAGATTTGAAGAGTTCCTGTATGAATAAGTGTGTGTTTCTATAATGATGTTTTAAAAGAGTAAGTATGTTAAGTTTCTATTGAAGTAAGTGTGGTAGTGTGTGTGTATAACTGCATATGCAAGTAAATGTGTGTTTGATTCTTTATTAGCATGGGTGACTATGTCTGTGAGTAACTCTATGGATGAGTGGTGGTGTGTAACAGGATGTATAGGTGTATGAGTACATGTGATGAGTGAGTACATGTATGAGTGACTGTATAAGACTGTTGCTGAATGACTGAATGTATGTGTAGATCTTGGAATTACTGAATAGGTGTGTTGTAAGTGGTATTGTATTGTCAGTGGTATTGATATGTCCATTGTTTTGAAAATTGTAGTTTCTATTTTTGAATGTGTGTATCAAAGGTTATATTAGGGTGATTGGAGGTCTGCCACTCTATCATCAGTGATGTAATTTGAGATGTCATCAATGATGTCATGAGTGATGTCACTGACCATACCATATACGTGTTCAATGTGGTGGGTGCGAAACTCCCGCTAATTTTTTTTATTGTCTAAAAACATACATATATGCATTTAATATAAATATTAGGGAAAGACATTATCTGATGTAATCATAAAAATAATATACCTTTACTTTTAATCAACCTATATTACGTTTAAATACCATTTAGCAAAGTCGCGTTGGGTGCGTGCTACGTGTGCACACCCTACGCGGGCCCCATGTGACCAGAAAAAAAGAGATTTGATTGGTTCATAACACTTCCTACTCTAACTATTGAAGGACCGCACCCATTTCAATCACTCTTCTTAGACCTTCCCTGGGAGAACAACTCTGCCAAGAAGACCATCATTTTTCCTGATTGGACACCTGAATTTCCTTTCTACAAAGTAAAATGGCTACACCACTTCAAGAATCCTCTGATTCCAAAAATTCAGATGCAGAGGGATTTGTACTCGAATCTCTTTTTTGTACTCGAACCTCCCCGTCCAGAAAAATCCACTTCCATCGTCTGGAAATTTTTCACATTTCCAGAGGGACAAAAATAAAGTTAATGCCACCAAAGTGAAATGTAAAATTTGCAAGGCTGTGCTGTCAAGAGGAGATCCAAATAATAAATACTCTTGTGGCACTACAAGTATGCGGAAGCATCTACAATCTCTGCATCCTGTAAATTTTGCACATGAAGAATGCAGAAGATTCCGCCAAAATCCACCTCCACCACCCGCAATTCCAAGTACTTCTGGGGTGTCTCCTTCAACCCCACAACCGGACATATGTCCCCAATTTGGAAAAGTCAAAACTTACTGCGTAAAGTGTATTAGGTTGATATGCTATGGAGAGCAATCTATAGATTTAGTTTGCAGGGCAATCGATAATCATCAATGGTAGTTTTTTCCCTCTAATGTTCACTGTTTTCTTCGTTCAGTTGACTTTTTTTTCCTTTAACAAAAAAACAAAAAAAACAAAAAAATCGTTCAATAAAACAAAAATAAATATATAAAAAAGGTATTTTCAGAACTAACCACTCTGGGTAAATAAAAGAGCTATATTTCTATGATAGTGTGTGACAGTTTATATTAATGTATATGTAGTGCATAATTGACTGAAATAATGCATTTGTGGTGTATTGTGAATGTATAAGTGCACAACTATAAGGAAGTGCTGCAGCATGACACTGTAAGCTCTTTAGCTGCAGTGTGCTGTGGTACTTCTGAAGCACAGAGATGCAAAATATGTACATACATATGTTGCATGAATACGGTCCAGAGCCTGCTTTAACTCTTGGTATGAAATTACTGAAAGACTTGAAGCAGGTCTCGGCTATATTATTAGCCAATATAAAGGGAGAAGCAGCATCTGTGGCGATCCGCCAGAAGTTGAAGGAAACAGATATAACAGATCAGCCAGTTGAGCTTGCCAGAATCATAGAGAAATGCTATGAAGAATTAGGTAGAGACAGCTTGGGTGGGAAACCAGTAAAGCCCCAACTGCTCGAAAATCCTGAAAAATTATTTATTAAAAATAATTCAAACACTCCTAAAAAGAGCTGGGAAGGAAATAAACAATCCACTCCCAAGGAAAAAGTTTTCCAGTCCAGAGGAAGGTCTCCTCGACGGAGGGAAAGAACTCCGACTCGAGAACATCAGTCTCCCCAGAGGGAGCCCTCTGAGAAAAGATATAACCTTAGAAATAGGGATAATTTGAAAAAACCTGATAGATATCAAAGTATTGATACACGTCCCTCTTGATCTTTTTCGCAGAAATCGGAAAGAAGAGGACGGTCAGGCCCAGGAGAGCACACCAAGTCCAAAGACAAGGAAACTGCTCAGAGTAAAAAATCTCAATTTCCAAAAAAGAAGGTAGCCAGTATTAGAGTAATCAACCATGCCGAGAATACTGAGGACACAGTTGAAAAACAGGGAGTGGGCACAGACAATGTTGGACAGTGCAGCAGAAATCACTATAGCCCGCAAGATCTTGATGAGTCATTTGGAGACAGTGGACACGAATTAATACATTCAGGTTGAAACTGCCGACACCAGACTTAGCGAGCCCCATAAAATATACGAAATAACATTGCGTATAGAGGGTGATAAGACTAGGAAAATAAAGGGTCTATTTTGGGATAAACTCTCAAAAGGCTATGATATTCTGTTAGCTGAAAAAGATTGGCCCCCAGAGTTTGTCAGGGAGTGCCCTTGTGGCAAAGAAATGATTATGCCTGCCTTCTCGAAGTCCATACTCAGCCCCCTGTTGTTTAACATCTATGTCAGACCCCTGGCTTCCATCGCGGAGGATGCGGGGCTGACTATTTTTTCATAAACCGATGACACCCAAGTGGTCTTCTCCCTTTCCAGTAGCGAGTGTAACAGTGTATCGGTCCTGAAGTACGGACTGTCTCGTATGGCTGAGTGGATGCAGAGGCATTTCCTTAAGTTAAACGGTGACAAAACCGAGGTCGTCATCTTGGGAAAGCATAAAGATCTCTGTGGCCCGCAACACTGCCCCAGTGATATGGGACCCCTTCCCCAACCAACATCTGTGGTCCGAAACCTCGGATTTCTCATAGATGATAAACTCTCTATGAGGCAGCAGGCCACTAAGGTGGCCGCCATCTGCTTTGCCACCTTGCGATGGCTCCAGAAAATACTATGGAGGCTGCCCCATGCCACCAGGAGAACTGTAGTCCAGGCGTTAGTAACCTCCCACCTGGATTATGGTAATGTCCTCTACATCGGTACCGATGTAGCAACCATTAACAAACTTCAGGTTGTACAAAACTCGTCGGCCCGACTTCTTCTTAACATCCCGAGGAAATCATCGGCCTCACAGGCTCTCCGAGATCTACATTGGCTCAGGGTCTCTAGCCGTATTAAATTTAAAGCCCTGTGTTATCTTTTTTAAATGAAGCAGGGCACGGCCCCAAAATACTTGCAAAGCCTTGTTCAACCCTACAAGCCTAGTTGCATGTTAAGGTCATCCGCCAACTGCGACTTTGTTGTTCCCAGATTTAAACTTGCAAGGATGGGGGGAAGAGCCTTCTCCCACCTAGGTCCTAATTATTGGAACGCGCTACCAATTGCCCTAAAATCTGAGACTAACTTACTTTGTTTCCGGAGAAAATTGAAGACTATGCTTTTTTAATGTATCCATTAGCTGCTGTTTTCTTTGTTCTATGGTACTGATACTCTGTCCTTTCTTCTTCAATCTATTCCTTGCGATGGGAAACCCACTGTGGGTAGCTGTTGCGCATAACAAATTCAAATAAATAAATAAATAAATGAGTGAGTCACTGTTTGTATGTGTTGAAGACAGTATAGTGTGCAGGACTGTATGGGTGGATGAGTGTGTGTAAGTGAGTGAATGACTGTCTCAATAGTGTCTTTATAAGTATTTACATATATTTTAAAATAGTATATATGAGTATTGGTGTATATAAGTGAGTATATGTCAGAGTGAGAGATTTGAAGAGTTCCTGTATGAATAAGTGTGTGTTTCTATAATGATGTTTTAAAAGAGTAAGTATGTTAAGTTTCTATTGAAGTAAGTGTGGTAGTGTGTGTGTATAACTGCATATGCAAGTAAATGTGTGTTTGATTCTTTATTAGCATGGGTGACTATGTCTGTGAGTAACTCTATGGATGAGTGGTGGTGTGTAACAGGATGTATAGGTGTATGAGTACATGTGATGAGTGAGTACATGTATGAGTGACTGTATAAGACTGTTGCTGAATGACTGAATGTATGTGTAGATCTTGGAATTACTGAATAGGTGTGTTGTAAGTGGTATTGTATTGTCAGTGGTATTGATATGTCCATTGTTTTGAAAATTGTAGTTTCTATTTTTGAATGTGTGTATCAAAGGTTATATTAGGGTGATTGGAGGTCTGCCACTCTATCATCAGTGATGTAATTTGAGATGTCATCAATGATGTCATGAGTGATGTCACTGACCATACCATATACGTGTTCAATGTGGTGGGTGCGAAACTCCCGCTAATTTTTTTTATTGTCTAAAAACATACATATATGCATTTAATATAAATATTAGGGAAAGACATTATCTGATGTAATCATAAAAATAATATACCTTTACTTTTAATCAACCTATATTACGTTTAAATACCATTTAGCAAAGTCGCGTTGGGTGCGTGCTAAGTGTGCACACCCTACGCGGGCCCCATGTGACCAGAAAAAAAGAGATTTGATTGGTTCATAACACTTCCTACTCTAACTATTGAAGGACCGCACCCATTTCAATCACTCTTCTTAGACCTTCCCTGGGAGAACAACTCTGCCAAGAAGACCATCATTTTTCCTGATTGGACACCTGAATTTCCTTTCTACAAAGTAAAATGGCTACACCACTTCAAGAATCCTCTGATTCCAAAAATTCAGATGCAGAGGGATTTGTACTCGAATCTCTTTTTTGTACTCGAACCTCCCCGTCCAGAAAAATCCACTTCCATCGTCTGGAAATTTTTCACATTTCCAGAGGGACAAAAATAAAGTTAATGCCACCAAAGTGAAATGTAAAATTTGCAAGGCTGTGCTGTCAAGAGGAGATCCAAATAATAAATACTCTTGTGGCACTACAAGTATGCGGAAGCATCTACAATCTCTGCATCCTGTAAATTTTGCACATGAAGAATGCAGAAGATTCCGCCAAAATCCACCTCCACCACCCGCAATTCCAAGTACTTCTGGGGTGTCTCCTTCAACCCCACAACCGGACATATGTCCCCAATTTGGAAAAGTCAAAACTTACTGCGTAAAGTGTATTAGGTTGATATGCTATGGAGAGCAATCTATAGATTTAGTTTGCAGGGCAATCGATAATCATCAATGGTAGTTTTTTCCCTCTAATGTTCACTGTTTTCTTCGTTCAGTTGACTTTTTTTTCCTTTAACAAAAAAACAAAAAAAACAAAAAAATCGTTCAATAAAACAAAAATAAATATATAAAAAAGGTATTTTCAGAACTAACCACTCTGGGTAAATAAAAGAGCTATATTTCTATGATAGTGTGTGACAGTTTATATTAATGTATATGTAGTGCATAATTGACTGAAATAATGCATTTGTGGTGTATTGTGAATGTATAAGTGCACAACTATAAGGAAGTGCTGCAGCATGACACTGTAAGCTCTTTAGCTGCAGTGTGCTGTGGTACTTCTGAAGCACAGAGATGCAAAATATGTACATACATATGTTGCATGAATACGGTCCAGAGCCTGCTTTAACTCTTGGTATGAAATTACTGAAAGACTTGAAGCAGGTCTCGGCTATATTATTAGCCAATATAAAGGGAGAAGCAGCATCTGTGGCGATCCGCCAGAAGTTGAAGGAAACAGATATAACAGATCAGCCAGTTGAGCTTGCCAGAATCATAGAGAAATGCTATGAAGAATTAGGTAGAGACAGCTTGGGTGGGAAACCAGTAAAGCCCCAACTGCTCGAAAATCCTGAAAAATTATTTATTAAAAATAATTCAAACACTCCTAAAAAGAGCTGGGAAGGAAATAAACAATCCACTCCCAAGGAAAAAGTTTTCCAGTCCAGAGGAAGGTCTCCTCGACGGAGGGAAAGAACTCCGACTCGAGAACATCAGTCTCCCCAGAGGGAGCCCTCTGAGAAAAGATATAACCTTAGAAATAGGGATAATTTGAAAAAACCTGATAGATATCAAAGTATTGATACACGTCCCTCTTGATCTTTTTCGCAGAAATCGGAAAGAAGAGGACGGTCAGGCCCAGGAGAGCACACCAAGTCCAAAGACAAGGAAACTGCTCAGAGTAAAAAATCTCAATTTCCAAAAAAGAAGGTAGCCAGTATTAGAGTAATCAACCATGCCGAGAATACTGAGGACACAGTTGAAAAACAGGGAGTGGGCACAGACAATGTTGGACAGTGCAGCAGAAATCACTATAGCCCGCAAGATCTTGATGAGTCATTTGGAGACAGTGGACACGAATTAATACATTCAGGTTGAAACTGCCGACACCAGACTTAGCGAGCCCCATAAAATATACGAAATAACATTGCGTATAGAGGGTGATAAGACTAGGAAAATAAAGGGTCTATTTTGGGAAAAACTCTCAAAAGGCTATGATATTCTGTTAGCTGAAAAAGATTGGCCCCCAGAGCTTGTCAGGGAGTGCCCTTGTGGCAAAGAAATGATTATGCCTGCCTTCTCGAATCACATTCCGATTCACAAAAAATATACTTATGCAAGGAAATGGGCAGTAGCCCAGGCACCGGCATTATATAAAAATCATGTAGGATGGGATGAGGACTCACCTCCTCACAAAATCCAGTTAAAAAGTGAACCAACTGCCCAACGGCAGTATCCCATTAAGCAAGAAGCTAAAAAACAAGTCAGGGAGATCTTAGATCAACTTGAATACCAGGGGGTGATTGAAATATGCACCTCTCAAATGAACAATCCTTTGTTTCCTGTCTCCAAACCAGACAATTCATATCGTCTAGTTTTGGACTACAGACACCTTAATGCATGTTGCAAAACTTTTGCAGTACAAAACTCGCATAGTGCAGCCCTAATGAATAACATAGTTAGGAAAAAATATAAAACGACATTAGACATATCTAATGGTTTCTTTTGTCAAAACATTGCACCAGAAAGCAGATACTTGACCGCTTTCTCAGCATTTGGGTCGCAGAAAAATTTCTGTCGACTCCCACAGGGGTTCAGGAACAGCCCAGGACTATTCTCAGCTAGGGTAACAGAGTTACTACAAATATATGATGAGGAGGCATTATCTTACGTAGATGATATCTATCTCACAGACGACGATTTGGATACTCACTTGAAAAGAGTGAACACCATTATACTTGGGTTCGCAGCAGAGGGTTACAAATTCAACTTTAAAAAGAATCGGATTGCCCATCTGGCAGTATTATTTTTAGGATACGAATTATCAAGTGAAGGAAAAAGCCTAGCAGACAACTTCTTAGAGAAGTGCGATGTACTCCAAGCTCCAAAAACGCTGAAGAATTTACAATCAATTCTAGGTTTTCTGAATTTCGGAAGAACTTACATTCTAAATTACGCAGAGAGGGTTAAACCTCTCTACGAACTAATTAAACCTGATTTTAAACAAATCAATTGGACTCAAAAACACACAGAAATGTTGAGATCACTGCAAACAGACATGTTAGCTAAAACAAAATTAGATACACGTGACAACACACGCAATCTTGCAATCCGAGTCATCCCAGGAAGATGCGGATTCACGTACCTGACCTCTAATGAGGGAGAAAAGGTACCAATTTCAATCAAATCTCACTTGTACACACAAGTAGAAAAAACATTCAGTCCCACAGAAAGAACTGTGAAAGCAGTGCAAATTGCATTAGCAAATGAACGAGAATTAGCACATGGTAAAAGGATTAATATCCTCACAGCGGAATCCGCCTTCGAGGCGCTATTCAGCCCAGTAAACCTGCCTACAGTGTCACTGGATCCGAAATGGATACAGTATGTAGATTCTCTAGGAGCGGAAGATGTGAAATACTATTTCGCCCCGCAATTCGAAGAACTGAATGATTTAGAATATGAAGAAGAATATCCTCTGCCAATCGAACTTCTGCCTCTCCCACAGTACGCCTGTATAATCTATACAGATAGATTTGTACAGCATTACAACGTAGAGAGCAAATCCTACGATGCAGCCTGTGCGATTGTGAAAGGTTGTTGGCTGTGCGGTAAATTCAGACCGAAAATAACAAAAACTGAATCAGTAAGAAACTGTTCGGCTCAGAGAGCTGAAATCAGATCTTTAAAAATGGCGCTCGAAAATGCAGAACGTGAATTCTCGACACTTATCGTGTGCGATTCTCATTTATGCGTCAACTCTTACAATAATAAACTGCAGAGTTGGATTGAAAACGATTACAAAGATGACACAGGTGCCACAATAAAGCATAAATTTCTCTGAAAACAGGTAGCTCTTTTACAGAAAGAACTACAAAAGACTCACGTGATACACGCACAGAGTCTTCAACGTGATGGCGTTCACGTTGCAGGGAATTCATGGCTAATACAGCCACAGCGGAAGCAATTAAACCGGCTTCCGTAGCCACAAAAAAGCGTACAGAAAAATACATAGACGGGGAAACCATGCTGGCAGTAAAAACGACCGTAAAAGGCGACTGTGCAGCACTACCCATGAACTATCCACTCAATTATGCATACGTAATCGATGCAAACTCCGTTCCTTTTGCTCGAATCCCTGGAGTGGGGGATAGGGTAATTCCAAACACGAACAGGAGAATATTTTTAATAGCAGACGCACACATGGGTTTGGGTCCTAGGCACAGAAAGATCAAGGAATCCCTGACTGAATTACAATCAGTATACTGGTGGCCGGGAATGAGTGTACAACACCAAATATATGCAAACAACTGTGAAAACTGCAATAGGGATCGCAGTAGTGAACCATGCTACCGGCTACAGATCAGGAACAGCGTAACGCTGTCTACACCCCATCCTGCGTCCTATTAATCGTTAAGGCTAAACACACTTAAAAAATGTGGCCTCCAGCGCTCGGCAGACGCTAGAACGGTTATAAAAGATCTGCGAGTCTTTATCGGCACATACACAATTACCACGTTCCATTCTGACCAGGGTACTGCTTTCAGCTCTCGAGCTTATAAGGAGGCCATGGCCAGCATTGGAAATTGGGTTGCGGTATTCTTGTCCGTCGCACCCCGAAGGGAATAGTGTGGTAGAAAGAAAAAACTGAGACATAAAGCGATCTATAACAGCGAAGGTATTAGGTTCAGGCGCTGGGTGGGTCAAACATTTCATAAGTGTCCAGACCAGTCTTAACAATTTGCCAAGAAAATCTCTAAAAGGTTTCAGCCCATACGAACTATTGTTCGGAATTAGAATGAGAATTCAGGACTTAGATAGTCAGGTATCAGTGGTTCAAGATAAGAAAACAGACTTTGACATCAAAGATCGTTTGGCTGTTTTACAGGAACTGAATGAAACAAGAAAATCCTTAAGCAACATAAAGTTAAAGCAACAGCCTGATACCACTGACGAGGCACCACAAGCAACAGCCCCAGCAAGGCCTGTCTGGATTCCAAAGATTGGGGATCTAGTCAGAGAAAAAATTGCGATATAGAAGGAATTTGGGCCTTCTTACAGAAAAGCAGTACCTGTCTTGGCAGTCACCGGAACAAGATCAGTAGTACTACCGCCCCTTGCTGGTAAAAAGGAGAACAGAGTTGTGTCTATCGACCTGGTAAAACCATAAGCATGTGGCCTATAATCAACAGTAGGCCCAGTGGACTCCCGAGAAACAACAGAATACCCAAACTTGCAACAATCCAAGAGGTTCAAACTGAAAGACTAATCACATTCGATCAGCCTGCAGTGCACAGAGAAGGACTATGCAATAATGCCATGGAACTCGTGCCTCTTGAGACACAGATTGAAACAGTTCATCAAGCAACACCAGTCTACAATAATGTGGCATCAGAAAATGCTACCGAGAGACAGATTAAAAGAACAATCCCAACAATTGACAGAACTGCCTCTGGTTATTTCATCGACTTTGACAACTTTTCCGAGGATTAAAGTAACCCTGAAGTGATGCCAGAAACTAAAAAGACTTTTAAAGAAAAAGCAACGGAACTCTTTCATCAACTGAAGGAAATCTACCTTATTTCCCCTTGGTTAGAGTTCTGGTTCGGTCTAGGTGTATTTTTCCTACTGCTTTGGCTCATCATGGTACTTTGTTTGGGAAAATTCATTGAGGGAAAATATAGTACAATGGACACAGCAAGTCAGAACATCAACTTAGTCCTCAAACCACACAGATCATCCCACGTGAAGAAAAGAGAACTGTCAACAGTAAATGTCACAGCCATTCCGATACCCGGTGGGGTAGTATGGGAGAAAACAGACTATGAGATCTATGGTCCGGTAGAGATCATGAAGTATCCTCATCAACTGAAGGTTTCCTTAAGTGACTTTGTAAAACCTAGTACATTCTCAGATGATTGGGACTTTAACAGTATTAATGACATGATGTCTGATTTAGTAATGTCAGCTAGATTCACAGAACATGATTATTTACATGGTTCGTCTAGTTATGAACAGTTATTCTGTTTTACACATTATGGCGATCATTATTTGCATAAATCTGCACAGCCTAGAAATGTTTTTAAGTATAATCAATGGGAACATTGTGCTACACCACCTAAAAGCAGTTCTAAAACATTCTTTGAGAAATTCAAGTACTTCTCAGGGTTTAACACCAGTGATGCAGAAACGTTTTATTACAAACTGTTAGATAAAACAGGAATGAAAACAATGCTGACAAATTCTAAATTGATATATTCAGAAGCATTTTATGAAAAAAATGATGACATTTGGTTTTGATTATTGGAAAAATAACATTGAAACAAAAACCATTTGGGGTAAAAAAGATTGGCAGGTACAAGGCCTTGAAGCACTATTCAGAACCTGCATGATACCAGAACAAATGATGTTTTTAAATGACACAATTCACCAAACATCTTGTCTTGGCCTAGCTAAGATCAAACCGTCTATTCCGAAGCCAATACCTGATAATGCAACAACAGATATTGAGATAGACGTAACTAAAATGTTTCATTTTAACAGAACACATCCTGATTGGAAAAAGTGGTTAATCTGGCCTACTGACACAAACAGCTGTCAAGATAGATTCCTGAACAAAACACAGGGGTTAAAAATGACCAGACAAGACCCTAGATACTCCCAGAGACAACATCCAGGCATAGTAACAACATACAGTGTAGGGAAACTCTGCCTCGAATGGCTAGGAACATCCACACTGGCTGAAATTAAGCAACACTTGTCTTTACTAAAAGATGGTGCTGATTTGCGCGATTTCATTCTTGGACCACGCAAACAGCGTCAAAAACTTTTCATAGCGGCCAGCATCTATGCTGCGTACAACGAGGCTTGGAAAGTCACACAAATTGAAACAGCAGAAAAAATACGAGAAATTGATCGTATTAATTTGGAAAAATCACTTTCTGTAGTGGACAATGGGTTAATGACTCTGTCCTCCAGAATATATTCGTTGGACAATATTGTATCTTCTGCCTTTGACATAATAGACAGAGACTTGCTAATGTTACAGCATGGCCAATCTCAATTACGTTCTATTGTACAATTGGGCTGGACGCTGCAAAATCTTCGTTCAGGCTATGTGCCTTGGCGTTTAATCAACACAACGTCATTATTTTCCATTTTTAACCTTACTGATAAACAAATCAGTTTGGCACAGAAAGGAGCAGACTATACAATCCTGAGCATCGAAAAACTTGAGAGATTACCATTGACAATGTCAGAAAGTCCTGTCATTGAATGGATAATACACAGAATTATCACTATTCCGATAACAACTTTCCGATTTAAAAAGTGCCTTGAATACATACCTACTGGCCAGTATGAACGATTGGGTAAAGGATATGTAAAATCAGAATGGAAATTACCGTACACACATTCATGCTATAGTGACAGCGACAAAAATTTATTTCTTAGTGGTGGTGACTAAGCGGTATACTTTTGTGCCAGGGTATTAATTTACACGGAGCCTGTGAAGGTAATTCTAACAACCTTTCATGCCACCAGCTTGTCACACCTGCAACGCAGATAGAGCCCTTCTTTATGCAACTTTTGAATGGGAGTTACATTCTAAGAACGGATCACAGATGTTGTAGCCTTGTTCCAGGGAAACTCGTAAGCGTAACTTCCATGGTCAAATGCTGTATGCAAGCATTGTTCCCGAGCGGGCCTGGAGACATAAAGACTCCCATCTGGCCTCGTCTGCATTTCTCTTTTATACAAATTGATACTTTAAGCAAAATGAAGTCTGTGCTTTTACAGACAACAGTGCCCATAACGTCATCGAAAGAGACGTATGATCTTCTAGTTGCAAGGACAGCTACGGAGGTTCATGACCTTTTATCAACAAATTGCCCCGTGCATTTCATAGAAATGTTGAGCCAACTCCTTAACATGTCTAGTGCCACAGGCATCCCAGGCATATTTAAGACGATTTTTACGGGACTGCTAACACCATTTCAAGCAATTCTGGGAATCGTTTCAAATTTTGTCCACTCTGTTTTTGGCGGCATACCCCTATTTTTGGGACTTGTAGCAGGGATTTTATTTTTGACCCTCCTGCTTCGTTATGGCAAGCCACAGCTCAGACATGACTCCTATGGGAATGGAAGAAACAATCCTAGCAATGCGCTACCGGGACAGAATAACTAGAGTCCTTGGATTGGCCAGGCTGAGAGATCTAAACATGACCTGGTTCCTTTCATTCAGACCGATATGGCAATCCTACATCTTACCTGTACTTCGATGTATGCTATGCGGAGATGAGTGCGTGTTGGACATCTGTCTTTCACTTCCATCAGCAGTACCAATGGATATCAATACTTTGCTAAGTCCGATAATGGCTCACGCATTGTGTTGTCCCCAGCGGCTACCAATCTTGATGACGGCATTCGTTGAGACTCCTGTGCTACGGCTAGGTGGTAACAGTGGAGCGAGTGACAAAAGCAACATCACCCAGGTACGACCTTCTGTGAGCATTGCTGATCCCGACTTTGATGACAGCAATCATTCTCACACCTGCCAAGTTACAGCACTATCGAATTTGGTCGAACTGTCACCTGATTTTGTAGACCAATTCTTTGAGAGCCTGTCTGATATGATGTTCTCACCCGAACAGAAACAATAACTTTAGAGAAGCATTCCGACACACAGCGTTCCCATGAACTCTGAATTCGGCCTTCAGTTTTGAACAACAAAAACTGCTAAAAGCGTTGGAACTCTATTTTCCCCGTTCAAGCAATAATTCTTTTGAATTGAACACTTTTTTAATATTCACCCTTTTTCTGGCACGAAAAATTATTTGCTTAAAGTAAAACTATTCATAGAGAACAGAAGCTTCAACTTCTATTTCTAAACACATCTAGAGACATAATAACTTTACACCATCCTCTAGCACATTTTATTGCAATGCATTTATATGTGATGAAATTATCTCGCCCTTCTTCTGTTTCAGAGATATTTCATGTGTAATTCTTTTTGCATAATCGTTCATTGATTTCATATGCTATAATTTTTGAATGATTTCTATGCTTCAAAAACGTACAGTACCTAAATTTTCACGTATTACAAATACACCTATTTCAAATGCATATATGTATTTTGGGGTGGGCAATGTTACACATGCGTCTTATTGCTCTAGTTTTAGTAACTTGATGGACATGAATTCGTAGAGTGGGTGTAGCGTTCTAATCTAGGATCCTGATCGATACTTTGACCTTATGCCCCTATTCGGCTATAAATCCATTTATTCCCTATATTGGCATAACCGTTCAAGTGCAATATTCAGAAACTCGTCTCTGGCCTCACACGAACAGAGCCACATTCCAGAATAGCTTTCTCTGCCACTTCCTTTGCAACCAATTAGTGCAATGACATAGCAGAAGTTACTATCTGAGATTCCTAGATTAACACTCCGAGTTCTTCAACAAGATAAAAACTCAGCAACCTGGAAATCCCCGCTTGCTGTGTTTTGATTAGTAATAGAACTCTAATGAGCACTGATAAACGATCACTTCCTAGTGACATCTTTATAGACGTCTTATATCCAAAAACTTACGTCAAACAAGGCACCTTTCAGGTATAAATATTACCAACGTTGCCTTAAGCAAACGCTGTCTCATTGCTAGCTGTCTGCTGCTGTGCTGAAGCTATCAATGCCATCACTGTGTTGCTATTGGTTTCGCTGACGCTGATGCTGCCAGCTATCTCGCTGCTGCTGAAGAAGCTGTCATGCTGATGATACCATAGCTGCTATCGCTACTGCTATCGCTGCTAACAAGCGAATGATGGTGTGGTGAACTTAGGAGCTGAACAGCCATCCCCTGCGAAGAGCCCAGCAGATGCAAGCTGCCCGTGGACGCTGCTCCTCCTCCTCCTCATGGACGCGCTGAGAAGAGACGCTGTCTTTCTCCTGCAGAGAAATCCAGCTCCGGCGTTTCTGGTCTACCCTTGCGGGTGACTGGGATATCGAGTCCTGAGGGAGATACCAGACCTCCATCATTCTATTCCAGAGGTATGGTGTTGACTAAACCCTTAGAGAGAATTCTTGAAGCAAACCTTGGCAAAACCAACTTAACTTAAAGCTACTTACTTTCTCCCCTCCCAAGTATTAGGCTTAGGTCAGGTACACTGGTGTAGGCGTAGTTAGAAGCACCAGTTGAGTATTTTAGCCTAATGTATATATGAATGTATATATGTTTTATTCATTTTAAACCATTGTATGGCTAAGAAACCATATCAATGCTTTTACAGTATTATTTCGCAATACTTATCTTACTGTACGTACTTTTTATAATAACAAGTCTTGCAATTGTGGCAATTCATTTCTCTTGTACGAGAAGAAAGACTGTTCAATAAATGTTACCCTTTATTGACAAACGCCCGTCTCTCTATTCTCTACATATTGTGAAAGTAATCTGCACCAACCTGACTGAGTAAAATAACTGTCTATTGTTTCACACGAGCCTAGAGATTGACTCTTGATCTGAGGAGCAAAGTTGCCATGTTGCACGGTTGTTGGAAAACTGAATCCCTTCTTGGCTGTGCCAGGGAAGCTGATCACTTCCTATTTCAGTCAAGAAAGTTTCCAGTGACCTCTGAGCTAGTTGGTAACAAACCCAATTAAGTTCAGCATAGTCAGTGGAGGCCTGGAAGATCCGCACTTCTACGTCAATACTACTGTTTATGTTATTCCAATGCGCAGGGCCTATTGGGAAAATAGGAACTACACTACAAGGGATGCAGCCTCATGTAACATGTGATAACACACTCTGTAACATGTTTTAACTTAAGAATAATGGGGCAGATGTATCAAGATTTTGTTTTGCGAATCTGTAATTGCGATATTTTGCGATTCACAGTTGCAGATTCGCAAAACGGGATGTATGTAAAAAATAGCGATTTTTAAGTGATTTCTTAAAAATCGCTAAAAATTCTCAGAATCCCTTGCGATTTCTTAAATTGTGAAATTTGCAAATTAAGAAATCGCAAAAACGGAAATCTGCAAAGCAGGAGCAGGTTGATGAAATCACAACCAGGAAGAGGGAGTAATTACCTGCACCTGCTTGCCTGAGCCACACCCAGTGGCAGTTGGGAGAGTGTTTGGAGGCTGAACAGACTTGCTAGCTGTGAAATTGAGTCCCAGAGCACACTGGAGGGCATGGCTGGTGAAAGGAGAAAAAGAAGACATAGTCAAGTCAAGTCAAAATATATGTTTATTGTGACCATAGTCTTTAAACAATACAGTGGACATAACGCAGAATGGAGTATGCACCATAAATTTATACACTTATTTTTTAAAAACGTGTCCATTAAAAGATCATACACACCATTATCAAAAGTACAAAAGTCAGTAAAAATTACAATTATCTTAAAACTTATTTTGTATATTAAAACCTATTCACATTCTTACCACTCCAAACAATTTCATTCCGCTAAAAACCAAACAGTACTACATGTTATTCTTTGGCTCTCAGCGCACTCAGGGCCACCTTTATGAATTTCCCGAGGGCAATTACAATATCGATGTAGGGGCTTTCTGTTAAGAGGCTGGCTGCCTGTGACCTTGTTTTTACATCATATTTTATGAAGACTGGACGCAGCCAAAGTTTCCTATGTTCTAGGAGTGTCAGACAATCTAACAGGATATGCAGCAGGGCTCCCTTAGTTCCCAAATTACACCTGCAGCAACCTTCCTGATCTAACATTTTTATTTTAAGGTCTCTGTTTATTAGCCATGGATTGATCCCAATTCGAAGCCTCAGGATCTCTTGCCTGAGTCCACGATTGGGTAATCTATCAAGGTAGGGGAACCAGTTTTCATGGGACCAAGCATTTAACATATGCGCCACTGATTTTTTCTTTGTTAAATAGCCTATATCAAGCAATTTTGAGACTTCTTTCCCCCTTTGCTTCAGATCACCTTTGGTACTAGGGATTTGATATGTTCTCAGGTCCAAGTCGATCTCTAATGAATTACAGATTCCCTTCAATTTTTCCCTACTGGCCTTTGCCCATTTTAGCTCGCTTTTCTGAATTTCTTTGCAACACCAGTATGCTGCTTTTTTACTTTCAGGGTCTTCTAATCTCTTCCAGAGTCTGATCACAGCCATCTGGGTTAGTATCACCCAGGACTTTGTGCCTATTTCTGTTCTGATGGCTTGTATCATTGCAGATTGGGGAAGTGATAAGAGTCTTTTTATGCAATTCCCCTCTATCACGTCCCAAGATCCCTTACCGTTCAAATAAAGGATCTCTGCGCCATATAAAACTTGGGGGGGGATCATTGCATCAAAAGCTCTAAGCATTGGTCGGTGTGACATCTCACCATAGTCCCCATTAAACCTTTTTAGGCCACATATGGAAGAGAGTGCCTTTGCTTTTTGAGTTTCCAAATGGGTATTCCAATTAAGAGTCCTATCGAACCATATACCCAAATATCGGTACTCATCAACTGTCTCTAATTTGAGATCACCTATGTACCAACTGTATCTACTTAACTTTTTCCCGAAGCATAGGGTTTTAGTTTTATCCAGGTTGATAGTTAAAAATGTACTGGCACAATAAGTATTAAAGGCATTAAGCTTCCTTTGGAGGCCTCTCTCAGTCTGATCTACTATCACCAGATCATGCGCGTACAATAGGCAGGGTATCTTGTTTCCATCCATTTTAGGGCTGGCACTACCCTCCACCTCTAGATGTGCCGGGAGATCTGACAGGAAGATCGAGAAAAGCTGGGGGGCCAGCACACAGCCCTGCCTTAATCCATTAGCAATGGGTATTTTAGGGGTCAGAGAGCCCCCGTATCTTTAATTACTTGCCCCCAGTTTTCTCTGTGTAGTTCTTTTATTATAGTCAGGAGGTCTTTTGGGATATTTAACCTCTTTAGGGTCTCCCATAGGCAGGCCCGATCCACAGAGTCAAAGGCTGCTTTGAAGTCGACGAAACAGCAGCATAACTTACCATTTTGTTCCGTCGACTTCCTCGCCATCGCCCATAAAGAAAACCCGTGGTCTATTGTCGAGAGGCCCACTCTAAATCCACCCTGTTCTGTGGGAATTATTTGGTACTTGTCTACCCATGCATTCAGTTGTTTCAATACCATTTTAGAAAACACTTTCTCACCTATATCTAGGAGATTAATCAGCCGGTAATTTTTTCGCGCCTCTTTGCTCCCTTTCTTGTGGATCGGCCTAATTATGGCCCCCTTCCAGGTTGGAGGAATTACCCCTTCTTTTAGGACTACCTGGAACATCTTGGCAAGGAATCTTGCCCACCATTTAACCTTGGTCTTCAGAATTATTGCAGGAAGATTATCTGGGCCTGCTGCCCGAGTTAGCTTAAGATCTTTTATTGTGAGCTCATCTTGTTCTTCATTAAATTTACATAGGAGGTCTTCTGAGATTTCTTGCCATGTTTTGATCTCCATCTCCTCTCTGGGAGTCCTTGCCCCGTACAATTCCCTTATGTACGCATCCCATGCTGCCTCCCTCACCACACAATTTAATACACCATCTGTTGTTCCAGCTGCAGCCTTTACTAGTTGCCAGAATTGCCTTAGATTTTTGTTCTCTATGGCTTCTAATAGTTCTAACGAGCATTTTTCTTTATATAACCTTTTTGCGGAGAGTACCATTTGCTTGAATTCTTTTTTCTGCTTAACTAGCTGATCCTGTCTCTTGTGTAAAGTTCTTTTTTGTTTCCTTTGTGCTGCTCTTATCTCCCTTTTCTTATTTTGGCACGCCACAGAGAACCCATTACCACGGTTTGTTTGTTTTACCCTTATGGGATTTTCCCATTTTAATTTTATCTTTAGGCATTGAACAACTTCTTCTAATTTTCCAATAAACCATTCCAGTTTTTTATTCTCACAATTTTCAGGTGCCATTTTTATTTGCATGGACTTCAGTTTTTCCATATATTCCTCAGTTAAACGTGTCGTCACTCGTTTGGGGTACTCAACCTCCTGGGTAATCACTGTTTCTCTCTGTAATTTCCTACCCCCGATATTACTATGTGTAGGAGTTTGTGATCACTCACCTCTTTTTGATCTAACTTAAAGTCCCTAATCAGGTGACAATTCCAGGCCTGCAAGAATATATAGTCAATTGGGCAGTTCTGTTGCCCTTGGATAAACCTTTTTCCTGCCGGTGAGTCTGACTCTGTTCTTCCATTTACGCAGTGAAAACCCCTGCCTCCTAAGGTGTGTATTAATTCAAGGTCTTGTTTCGAAGTTTCCCCAGCTGGGAACCTTGCCGGGTTTATTCCGTATACCTCTAACTGTTCCCTATTCCAAAGGTCAGCCTTTTTTGGGTTTAGTTTATGATTGAAATCACCCATTATCATTATTATGTCTGCGGGATAATTTTCTAGAGTACTGTCTACATCCTCTTTAAAAAACCTCATTTCCCTTTCATACTCCTCCCCATTTTCCCACTGCATGTATACATTCATTAAAATCAACATTTTATAGTTTAGATCCACCGTCATGAGTTCAATTCTACTTGATTGTACCCATTTACATTTTGAATTCAACAGTTTTATTTCCCTCATTACTTTTGTTGATACCAATGTCAACAGGCCCCCAGAGGGCCTCTCACGATTTTTCTTTATGGCAGGCTGATGTATCTGGGCATATCCGTCAAGGGTTGGGGTATCGTCGCATAACCAGGTCTCTTGCAGGCAGGCAATGTCTACTTTATTTATGGATTCCTTTATATATTCCCATTTTTGCTCATTGCCTAGCCCATTTACATTCCAGGATAAGAGACCTAGTTCTTGCGAACCCCCTCCATCCTATTCGACGTCACTCAGACCACCTTCATCTTCTGTATCCACTGTATTTCTTTCATTGCTTTCCCCCACGGGATTGCTATGTAACGACCAGTTACCCCATGAGGAATCATTCCCTGTATTGTCGATTACAATTTTCAGAGAGCTTCGATCATCTTTTGTTTCTTTGTAGAGAATCACTTGTTGTCTCTTCTGTAGCCCGGCATGCTGTTTTAAGAAATTGTTATCTTTAGAGGTTTTTATATCTCTCTCTGGGATAATCCTTATTCCCTGCTGCGTTATCTCATTTGAGGCTTTCAGGATTGCCCTTTTTACCAGGTCTGAATATAGGGTGATTTTTGTTATTTCCTTTCCATGCCTGTTTTCTACAAAGCCAACATGCTGGAGGTCTTTAGTACATCACCCTCAGACTGCTGCATTTTGCAAATGCGGTCAAGATCAGTGCCCTATTCAGGGGGTTAGTTTTTCTTGTCAGCTTCTCTTTCCTCCCTGCTGGAATCAGGTCCAGTAATAACCATTTGTTATCATCTCTCTCATATAAGTTCGTATTTATTTCATGCACCTGTTGACTGGTGATTGTTCTCCCTCCTTTCCGACCTTTGTTTCTCATATTGGGTTCTTCGTGTATCTGTGGTCTTACAGACCTTTGTTCAATAGCCCGTTCTTCCATTAGCCTTACTCTTTGTCTCGTCGTACGGGTGGAGGGGGAGTTCTCAGTTTCCTCCCTGTGAGTCTGCTTTTTCTTTGGTGCTCTCAGGGTTTTTGGAGTTTTTGCCTCTACCTGTGTAGGTCTATGTGCTATAAATGTTGGGGCTGAGGCATTTAATCCTGACTGCACCCTCCCCTTCATTGTTTCCTTCTCTTTTCTCATTCCTGCATGGTTCATTTGCCTGTATTTTCCTATCCTGTTCCTGGTCCCGAGTGTGACATACCCTCCACGCCTTTTTATCAGCATAGGTCTTTTTGATATATACACATTGTCCACAGATTCTGCTGCACCCTTTGCTGTTTGTTCTGCGGGTTTAGACGATCTTTCAAGGATTAACATGCTTTCTTCTTCAGGTATTATCCTGTCACTTTCCTCATTTGGTGGGGCTATATCTGTTGGCATTACCCTGATGGCAATTGGCTCTTTATTTCTCCGAGTTCTTCTTCTATTTTCTTTAGATGTGGTTTCTGTGCTTTCATCACTCCGTTGTTTGAGAGGGTTACTTCCAGGATTCCTTGAAGTGCCCTCTGCATTAACAAGATTAAATCCATCAGCGAGGATGTAGGAGTTTCAGAGAGCACCGAGTCCTGTGTAGTATTTCTGACTGGGATTGCTGGGAAACTTGTCCTTAAGCTCTCTTGATGTATTGGGGATTTTTGCAGTGGTTGGTGTTGTTGGAATTGGTCTGGTGCGCCTCCCCAGATAACGCTCTGGTTCTGGCCTTCGTTTCCCCTGTGATCTTCAATCCCTAGTGACAACAGTGAGAACATCCTTGGTGATGATGATAGGCGAGGCGCCGAGATTTGGTGATTTTGGCTCTGCAGTGTCTGGTTTAAAGATTTGCGGTTCACCCCAACTTCCGCGTTATCAAGATTGACTTCTTCCTGGAGTTCTCCTTTATTTGACCGTCTTTGATTTTCATCTGGCAAGCCTGAATTTTCACCAATTCCTCCGCCAATTTCCACTATTTCTTCATCTAGGTCCGATGTTATTGCTGGGTTTAATGATTTATAGTGTTTGCCTACAAACTCCTTTATGGACTTTGACGCTGCCGTGTTCTCTTTCTGTTTATTAGTTGTTTGATTGCATTCTCTTTTTGCCTTCTGGGCATTCTTTGTTGCTCTTTTGACTTTTCTTTTCTTTCGTCTCCCTTTACTATTTTCCATAGATGATGCATGACTTTCCTGGCTTTCATCCAGAGATTTTGAGCCCTCCAATGATTTACTCCTTCCTAGTTCATCCAGTAATTTTTGGCCTCTTTTAGGTGCCATTTCTAGGCAAAAACTGTTGTTATACTAAGGGTGGAAACACTTAATTATTACTTTTGTTAAAAGATGTTCACTTACCTCTGTTCTACCTCAGTTGCCTTCCGCCTGCTGCCTTGCCCCACTTATACTTTCTGACGAATTTAAAATCTCCGACTTCTCCGTAGGTATTTGATCTTCTGATGGGCTGATGCGTCAATTACACGCCTTTCATTGCCAGCTTACAGCTCCGAGGTTTCACGATGTACTGCCTTGCAGACTCAGCTGAATTCGCTGATCCAGCTAATAGTCCGAGTCTGCAAGAATGGGGGCTGAATGGGGGCTATGTTGGAGCTTGCGGTCCGTGGCGTTCTCTGCAACAGCTGCGTGTGCAGAGTCTCGTGGTGCTCGGTGAGCCCTCCTGCTCGCGCCGCTCCCGCACCCACTCCCCTCGCCTCTCCCTGCCACTCCCCGAGTGCTCCGCTGATATTCGAGGCTGGGGAGGAAATCTGTGTCGGTTATCCCGCTTGCCCGCCTGCCGCTGAAATCCGGCTGACAAGGGCTTGCTCCGTGTCCTCTTGCGCTGAGTCCCCACGCTCCTTACTCCACTCCACTCTGTATTTCGGCGATCTCTGTGCTTGGTCTGGCGGGGCGTGGTTAGGCAAGGCACGGCTAGGCACGACAAGGAGAACGGAGGACTCACCAGATGGGTGAGGATTGCTTTGCTGCTTCTTGCAGCAAGACATAAGTTTTCAGAAAATGAGCAGGAAATCTTAATAGAGGAGATGGTGTGCAGCCATGAACTGCTTTTTGGAAAAAAAAGCTTTGAAAGTACCTGAATCCAGAAAAAGGGAGATCTGGCTGGATATACAACAAAAGGTGAATGCTGTGGGAGTCACCACCCGTACCATCGATGAACTGAGGAAAAGGTGGCATGACATGTGCCAGAGATCAAAAGAACGGGTGGCTGAAAGGATAAAGGAGGCACGCAAGACTGGAGGTGAAACTTCGACAGCAGAGCAACCTACACCACATGAAAAACTTGTGGAGGCCACTCTCCTGCCTGAGAGTGTCAGTGGAGTGTTCCATATTGACAGCTCTGACCCTATACCAAGTGCTCAAGGTAAGATGCATGTGACAAAGTCTAAATTTTCTAGGTGATGCATGTACACAGTTCTGATACATGTACATAGTGCAAGGAATTTCAAAGTCCTTGTACACTGCATAAAATACATATAGAAATGCATCATGGGAGTTGCAGTAAATGTATGTAATGTAAATGTATTGGCATTTATATAGCGCACTACTTACCCGTAGGGTCCCAAGGCGCTTCGACCGCTGCAAAACCCTTCCTGGCTTCCCTGAGAGATGGTCCCTTAATGGGTATCTCCAGGGTGAGACCAGGCATCCCCGGCGGTCTGGTGGGGCCGTTAGTGAAGATGAGGCAAGCTAATGCCCAGAGTTGCCGAGTGTGATCGCTGATCAGAGTGGGCACCGAGGCGAGAGAATTATCGAGTCCGCTAACCCTGGTCCAGAAACCTGCCGCGACGGGAATCGAACCCTGGTCCCGGGCCGTCCTTTGCTCTCGGGTCTGCCGCCTCTAACCAGTGAGCCACACTACTTACCAAGTATAGTTTTCATCTGACATAAATGAAACACAGACCCACATTGTGGTGTTGTTGGTAGTCAGAATGAGAGTGTTAATATTGTCAGAAGTTCAAAACAGAAAGCTTTCTTTGTTCCAAGTTGCAGACCAAAACACAAACACATATGTCTCACTCTACATCCACAGCATAATCAAGGGCACTAAGGGATCCCGCAGAGGGAGATGAATCACCAGTCCATGCTGGCTCTGGGGCAGAAGGAGAAACTATTGATGACAATGTGTCTACTCCAAGTGTGCATAGGAAGCACAGACATGTGGCCCCTCTGCCTCCTTTGATGATGACATTGACCTTCAAGGGGATACAAGAGACAGTGGCCAAGACACAGTGGTCCCTGTTGAGAGCCAAGTCCAACAGCAAACACAAAGAAGAACACAAGTATACATTGTTGAGAGATCCAGGAGCAGCAGTGTTCATCCTGAAACACCCACAGTATTTGCTGGTTTGGAGCAGGATATGCTTGATGTGCAGCTCCTGCAACATAAGGACCTACGGTCAATTAATAGGCAGCTCACAAAACTCAACAACAATCAGCAAAGCATGGGTGAGGGCTTGAAGTCTATGGCAGCTGCAATTGACAAATTGTGCATGACACTTGAGCGCACAGAGACATCTAAAAACAGGGCTGCTCATCGTGCACATGGAAGAATGCATAGTTGTACGAAGGCCATTATCCGCCTACGTACAGTGACATCTAACTTTACTAGGTGCAGCCTCACCATGCAGAGGGAGATGAGTCACTGCACTCAAAATATTACCAAAGGCCTGGATCAAGTGACAAGTGCTGTTGAAATATTACAAACTGCCAACTCTGGTGCCAGCACCCTAATGGCTTCTGAAGACAGTGAGGACACCTCTAGCAGGGGCAGCAACAACCCCACTTCAACATCACAACTCACGCAGTGCAGAAGTGGCAGACATGGTGCTGTTACTACACCTGTGTTGGAGATCATGGATTCCGAACACCGCCCTGCACCTAGCCCCCACCGCAGAACGTGAACATTTACATTGCACTACTTTCCCCTATGTTCATTCTCACATATGGCTGTTCTTTACTTAATGGAACAGTACCATGACTGTGCTGTAACATGCCATGGGTTATCACACAAATAAGGTTTTTGAATTGTGATTAAACACATCACCTTCAAAACACAGATATGCTGTGAGAGTACTTATCTTACCTAAAAGTAATTTTGTGTGATCTCAGACCGTCTCTGCCGGCCGGCCGCTGCTCACACTCCTGCTGTTGCCCTTCCAGGGGGAGGCATGGAATCATCATCAGATGTGTCAGAGTCACTCACTTCAATGTCAGTGCCTTTTCTCATTGCCATGTTATGTAGCATTGCGCAGCTAGTTACAATCTTACAACATATTTCAGGACTGTACTGCAATGCACCTCCACTTTTGTGTATGTACCAGAAAAGGCTTTTTAAAATGCCAAGTGTTCGTTCAATGACGCTGTGCGTTGACCGGTATGCCCTGTTGTATCTTCTCTCACTTGCATTTGATGGATTTCAATATGGCGTTAGGATGAAGTCACGCACTGTGTAGGCACTGTCACCTGCATGGAAGACAAGTAAGAGTAATTGTATGTTCCTTTGATAATTTACTAACGTATGGAAGGATGGATGTGTGAGATATATTTACAAGCAGGTATCTCTCTCAAAACTGTCCAGCACTCAGAAAATGAAGGAGTCATGTGTGCTGCCTGGGTATTTTGCCACAATTTCATTGATTATGTATTTGGCATTGCACACAATCTGGATGTTGAGGGAATGGTCGCTTTTCCTATTCGTGAAGACATATTCTGTAGCTGCTGGTGGTGTGATGGCAATATGGGTGCCATCAATGCAGCCAATCACATGGGGAAAATGTTTAATTTGGTAAAAATCCAGTTTTGTTTCTTGCAAGGCTTGTTGGTGTTTGAAAAGTAGATGTGATGTTGAAGCCTGTTCAGCATTGCATCCAAAAAGGGATGGAAAAAGCATGAAAGAGCACTCTGGGATACCCCACCAACCTCTGCTATGACGCTTTGAAAAGACCCTGAAGCCAGAAGGTGCAGCGAGCACAATACCTGCACATGGGTAGGAATTGATTGTGTCCTGCCTGTTGGATGCTCCAAAAAAGGTTTCAATTCATGTATGAGGTCTAGGATAGTGTGTGGGTGAAGTCTGTATTTATCATAGATATCCTCTTCAGTCTGCTGGAACAGCGTGATGCGCAGTCTGGATATTCGCTCCTGTCTCCTCTGTGCAAGGGAATGGATACACAACCTCCTGGCTATCAGCTATAGTCCAGCCATTTTGGAACTTTCCATTGCATTGTGGGTTCCTTTTTATACTTTCAACCTGGTTGCCACCTGCATTCACTTGGTGTTAATTGCGATTTCCTAAATTTGCTATTTGAAATTTGAAATACATCTCTTTGTGATTTCTTAATTTGCTATTTCTGGTTTGCGAATTTTGCAAACAACACAACTCGCAAAATTATAAATCTCAAACATATTCGCAGAAAAGGTGTTCTCGCAACATAAGGAATCACAATTTTTGCAATTCCTTACATTTTTCTATTTTTTTGTCACAAACGCTGTTTTTTTTAATTCGCAGCGTTTGCGACTTAAAAATTGGTTGATACATCTGCCCCTTGGTCTCTTTTAAACCTGAACCTCCCTGGACCCTAGTAGCCCCCTATGTCTTTCTATTGAACACCATACAGCTGCGTTGCAGAGAGGTGCTCTGAAGCCATGCCCCATTTTATACCTCTCTGCTTTGCAACTCTCTGGCACTTTCTGCACATATCTGGTGGGTTAGTTGGCCCCCAGTGACACTCAGTATTCATGTTAACTTTATCCTGTAACTTAAAACGCCCACAGAGGATCTTTCCACACATATTTACTCTGTCCATCTCCTCTTTCTTCACCTGTGTGCAAACACAGGCCATTGTGCATTTTAAGACTTACTTAAACTTACCTTCAAAGTAATAGAAATAAAAAACACTACACATTTTTTTCAGTTGTTTTTTATAATTTAGATTTCTGAAAATCTTTGCCTTTTTTGCTGTTCTCAGAATACATTGAATTTCACTAGAAACAGTGATTTCAATCATACTCATCACATAACAGCGGGCAAAAAAAAAAAACAATCAATAGGATTGTTTAAAAAAAACTACATCCTCAATAATATGCCATATAATGCAAATCACACATATATAAAATTATTACTCCTAAGAAAATTTTCGAACTTAAATTTATATACACTGTAAATGTTGTTTAAAAATATACGCTGAGTGAATGTGCAACAAAAAGTCCGTAATTCAAACTTACACCTTTCCTCTTGGCCAAATGGTATTCTTGAAATCCTTTATATTGAAGTTCTCCAATAGTAATCGTATTAATACATATTAATAAATTCCTCAGAGGCCGAATTATGTTCCTAAAACTTTGGCTTTAAACATATTAGGTAAGAATTTGGTAATTTACGTGGCAAAACGTTGTTTAAAAACCAACTGAGCATCATTACAATATGTCCAACCCCTATCACATTTTAGATAGGCAGTGTAATGTTTAGATGTTGTGGAAGGACCATCATGGAAAATTATTGCTACTGCTACAAAAGTCCTTCCGTTGCATCATTAAAATTATATATTGTCCATATCTTTGTATAAATAATGTTGATAACATTTCTAATTTGCTTTGGCTACACTCCATGTTTGATTTGCTGCTTTAACTAGTTCATTGAAAGATACTGATTTACAGTCTAGTAATGTCAAATATATGAATCTTTTAGTGTCTATATTAGTGCTACATGTAAACATACCATTTTCACAATGATGTTCCCATTTATAAGAAAGGCCAAAAAGATTTTCAATTTCTATTCCTTCATTTTCCAATACGACAGCATATAAATTAGAAATTCCTGAGCATCTTGCTGGATTTTCTGCGTAAATTGTGTAGAACCAGAACATACATTCAAAAGATTATGAATATCACAAACGCTTTGTATTTTACTTTTATCAGTTCTAAATTTTTCTAAAATAGAATGCAACAAAGAACAAAATATTATCCAGATTCTCCATAATTTGCTGTTGCAAACTTTCAAGAAAAAACAACATTGACCACTACATTAGCATAGCAGTTGACACCTGACCTATTTTCAAACTGATAACCAACAATCTCTTCAACAGTGTCCACGCAGGCCTGTGGATTGACGGTGTCCTCCACTCGGTCCTCCAGTGGTGTGTTCGGTGGGACAGTGGGCTCCCCTCCACCTGTCGCCACATGCTCCCCCAGCCTCTCCGCAATCTTTTCCTTTGCCCGCCCTCTGAGGCCATACCATCGCTTTTTAAGCTCGTCCACGGAGCGCTGGGTCACCCCCACGGAGTTCACTTTAGCGCGGATGCGCAACCATATGCGTCTTTTGTCGGTCTCAGGCACCCTTCGGGAGTCTTTGCCAAAAGCTGATTGTGGTCCTTTGATACTCCTTCTATTAAGTATTCGAGCTCTTGCTCAGAAAATTTTATTTTCCGCTTCCTCCCACTGGTAGATCCACCTGCTGCATCCTGTGACATGCTTGCCACTGTGGTGTCTCCTGCTTTACTCCTGTAGGCACACTGGAGGGGAGCTCTGACACTGCTGCTTGTACTTCAGCCTCTCACTGCTGAATGAGGGTGGAACCTGCCTACTTCCTGGTTGTGATGTCATCACTGTGCTCAGGATGCGACTTCCCGTTTTTGCGATCTCGCAGTTAGCGAGATCGCAATTTGCGATTTTGGTAATTGCGAGATCGCAATTTCAACATGGGTATCGGCCGATTCTGCGATTATTTACCGATTTCTGGAGACTCGCAATCGCCGGTTCGGCCGGTTGCGAATCGCATTTTTTTCTCGCAAATATTCATGAATGCCGTTCTGCGATTTCTAAATTGCGATTCGCTTTTTCTCGCAATTTAGAAATCGCAGAATTTGACATTGATGAATCTGGCTGATTTTTCTCCCTTCAAAAAAGTGGGATAAGAAATGCATAGAAGGGAAGAATTTGGGGAAAGCAAGTCTGACGTCAAAAACATTAGTTCTAAACATCCAAACTACACTAACCAGACATTAAAAAAAACAGGAAAGGAAAGCAAGGAACAAACAAACAGCAGAGAACATGGAGGAAGGGGTGAGAATGTTCCCCATATTCACTACAGCCAAAATAAAGGGTCACACATTAAATATGACAAGACTATCTGAAGATCTGACGGACCTATCGCTCAAATCTAAAAAAAAAACAGCTTTTACCAAAAAAAGGAAGGGAAAAATCACCTTTCTAATCGCAAAGCAGCAGAGCCCACAGGTGACATAAGTGACAGAAACGTAAGCCTGAGGTCAAGCGCGGGCCACGTCACACAGACAGACGGCGTTGCGGCAAAAAGTACCCGCAAAGGTAAAGCGAGCCCCCCCCCCCCAAATAAGTGGACTCACAGGTCCCGCATGCAACTCGGAGACAAGTCCACAACACAAAAAGGTTGGGCCAAATAAAAAATCTATATCAACCGGGCCTAAATTCAACGTTAATCTGGAAAAGTGGTGCTAAGGGACCACACGTCCCACACAAGGCAAAGACGAATCAAACCCCAGACAAAGCAAGATACAAGATATGGCACGAGGGACCAATGAGCAAAGCCAGCTTGAAAATGGAAGTAACAACCAAGAGGAATTATCTAAAACCGCTAAAGCATTGAAAATCTAAAACTCCCGGTTGGGTTTGAAAAGAGCTGATATAAAGATCTTACTACATCATAGAGGTCGAAGAGCATTAAAAAGACAACTATGTCATCAAAAGTCTGAGCCCAAAGACAGAATCTCAAGAAAAAGTATAAAAAGGTAATATGGGAATACAAAAGATCTCTGAAGGATGACTTCTGGGCAAAATTACTCTGCACGACAAAGAACACCAACTCAAGTGCATTCTGGAGAATCATCAATGGTTTAAACAATCCTGAAAATCCAACAACATCAAATGTCCAAGAAGCGAACTGGGTTGCATTATTAATAAAGAGATTCTCGGATGTAACACAAGATCTGCCCAATACATGCTCAGAACAACAAAATAACAACAAAAAAACATGTAACTTCCTGTACAAATGTAGTATACCCGAAGGAAGAACGCAGTGCAACTCAACCATCAGATGCGGGTCAACGGTCATCAATGTCCCATCGAGAAGATGCACAATCATTGGAGAGCAATGAGACCGAAGACACGCTCGGACTCCCAGGTTTCCGCGAGGAAGACATAAGAAGAATACTAAGGAAGAGCTGCAGCAGTGGAGCTCCAGGCCCAAACGGCATCCCCCCAATAGTTTTGAAAGCGGACCCGATTTCTGGAGTGGAAGTTTTAAAAAACTATTCGATGAGGTAGAAAGTGAAAACCAAATTCCATCAAGCTGGCAAGGCTCAATAATTTCACCTATCTTCAAAGGAGGAGACAGAACATCTCTAGAAAATTAAAGATTGATCGCTCTCCTGGATGTGGATGCAAAGTATTATGCATCCTTACTTCTTGAAGATCTGATCAGCTGGTCTGATGGCACAAAGAAAATCCCGCCAAATCAAACAGGCTTCAGGAAGGGGAGCTGGACAATGACAATCATCTTACCACTCTCAGTGCTAGCCGACAAATACTTATGAAGGAAACAGCAGCTGCATCTCTGTTTCATTGAACTAAAGGCAGCTTTTGACAGCGTAGATCACAATATCTCATGGAGGAAACTGCGCAGTTGGAATATTCCAGGAGAAACACTCCAAGGAATCCTGCTCCTTTATTCCAACGCATGGATGGAAGTAAAGTTGGGGGACGGTGCACGGTTTTCAAGTTAAATCAAACCCAGCAAAGGGCTTAAGCAAGGATGTGTTCTGGCCCCGCATCTCTTCAATCTTTTTATGGCAAACCTAGCACCAAGCCTTAACAAGATTTCATCCCATCCACCCAAACTAGGCTCTTTACCTCTAACTCATTTATCCTATGCGGATGACGTCGTACTGATGAGTTTAACTAGGATCGGCCTTCAAAGGTCACTTGAGGGATTGGCGGAATTTATAACAAATAACAACTTGGAGATAAACACCACAAAAAGCAAAATAATGCTCATCACCAGATGACTGACAGTCAACCAACATACCCAATTGGAGGGAAAAAAGATAGAACCTGTGCCTAATTATAAGTACTTGGGCTTTTACTTCGACAATCAACACAATCACCAGCAGCAAAAAACCTACATTGTCCAGAGAGCAAACGCCCTTTCGTTTGCCTTCAGGTCTCTAGCAAAAAAGCTCAAGGGGCCATCATACAAACCCTTACTGACAACAATAAAAGGTAAGGTGCTCCCAACGTTGTCATATTGCAGCATAGCCCTCCATGGGAAAGATGCAGACCAGCTGAACAAAGTACAGACTGCCATCTACAAATCAACCTTCCCAATCAACCAGGGTGCTTCATCAGCACAGACCAGATTAGAACTTGGAGTACTAAACGAAACACTGGGAATGAAGTATGCAACTATCAAGCATTGGTAAAGCTTGAAACAGAATACAGCAGTGTCAGAATTGCACAAAGCCTTGTGGGATGAAATACAAACCGACACAAAGTCCCCATACAATCAATTTCTAAATAAGGCCTTAACAGGCACCTGCACAAGAACCCTCTGAAAAACCAATCTGCCCTACCCTACCTTCAAGCAAGCCATAAATAAGTCAGCAAAATTCCATTCACTTCTAGCTGACAAAACCACCTTCAGTACAAGAAAACACACCTGGATGGTTACATCCAAATATAAAACACTCTCTCCAGCTCCATATCTAACAATTACATTTCCAGTCCACAGAAAACAACAGCTAATGGCGCTACCACTGGGAAAATTTCCATCTACCATGAACCAGCCAACATGGGTCCATGATGGACCCAAAGTTTGCAGACTATGTGGGAGCAGTAAGGAGGACTTTATACATCTTGTTTACATTTGCCCGAATTTAGCCGATGCATGAGGCATCTTCCTCAAAAAATGCCATGAACGACCAAGGCATAAGAACGTGCAGATCGGCGATCATGGCAACCCTAAATCCAACCGACACTCATTTGAACTGCCTACTAATAAAATTCCTTCTGGCTCATGTACATGCTCTGAAATGTAACCCGGTACCTTGCATAGAAAAGGGCAATAGAAGGGTTGACTCTGCGGTAGAGGGCTCTCCCGAACTTAACACAGAATAGTACTAGAATTTCAGGAGGCATATTTTACATAGACCAACAAATGTTTTGATCAATTTTAAACTTGTATATTGTGTATATTAAAATGTCTAATTTTTAAAAGAAAACATTCGCACTAGACACAGAAAGTTTTAAGATTCAGGGAAACAGAATGTAGACAAACACTAAGAGTTTCATCTGTAGCACCTGATTTTATACAATGTATTGTTATGGTTTTAATTAACTGAAACAATAAAGTTTTCTTACTTACATCAGAGCTTCAAACCTATGATTGAAATACCTGCATACATTAACAGGATCAAAAGAGCACAATTCTCCACGTGTCTTGTACTCAATATTTTTTATATTCGAATCTGCCTCTTGAAGAAATTCAAGTATATCAAGTTAATCATCCCAAGCGTATTCTGCACGGCTTAGGGTAAGGAAACATGTAGGAGTTCCTAAGTTCCTTAGCATACATTTAAGTTCTCCATGACAATGATACCACTACTCATTAGTGCCACGCTGACATGCCATCAGATTAATCAGCTGAAATTCTAAATGATTATCTCTCTGGTGCACTTTATCCATAAATTCCTTTGCGGAAACATTTTGTAGTTGCACTCCTGTTTTCAATATGTGATTGACTGCATATGAAAGTCCAGATAAGTCACTCTCAAACAAAAGATGAAATATGTATGGGATACATTGTCAAAATCTTGGATTATCTGCATACAAACTTGTTGTCTGATTTCTCAGATGCCGGAATCTGCACAGGTCATTCATCATATTATTTTCTATTTCCTGATGGGAACAACTGCGGAAAACAACGAGCTTCCAAGATTTCTTCCCATACACTCATGGGACTTCCTTTTTCTTTTTTCATCTGGAATAACTCAATAGTACTTATTTTGAATGAAGGATGTACACTGTAATGTGCATAGATTTCTTCACTCCTGGACATGTCCACTTTCTCAATGTGTCCACTTGACGTTTCAGTATCTTCTGCTGAAAGTATTTCTCCTTCTCCCATACACACATTTTTATAATAGTCATTGTTTTTTATCAGCTACAAACTCGCCTTTTGCACTTTCCTAACATCCACTAATTCAAGACAGATGTTCTTACTCTTAGTAGGCACACCATTAACTAGAATAACTTGTGGTTCATTTTCTACACACTCTACACCAATAGTTTCAACAGTTTTCTTTAAATCTAGAGGTAAATATACAACTCTACCTTGTAATTCTCTCAGTAAATCTGAAGCAGGCAATTTACCTGTTTTAGGCTCCATACGAACAATAACCTGAAATGGGTGCACACATTGAATGAGAATAGACTCATTGGTATTTAAATCTATCAATTCTGGAGGAATAGTTACCAACTCTAGATTATTATGGACAGCTCTAGCAGGCATTTATTCTCATCTAATTTATTGTAACAATATTTACAAATACGCTGATCAGAACCCAAATCAAAACAATTCTCTACCAACAAATAAGTAGCAAATTCCTTTCACTTTTCATTATTTTTTCTTTCACTTTTTAAATACGGATCAACAGTCCTAGTCTGATTTTTATAGTGAGTTCGCCGACAACAAATACAAGAATAATTTGGCTTTTCACCTGAAATCACCTTAAACTTTGTAATTTGTGCCTAGTGCTGGGCTTTTTGCATAATACAATCTTCTGACTCACTTCCGCATTTGAGAATGATGTACTGCTAACATCCTGAAATGATGAAAAACATTGTATTCTCATAGGAAATTGCGTAAAATATCAGTAGATTCTTGTTGTACACTACAAACACTACTACAATCCCAAGTGTACACTGGGGCTTTAGGACATCTGCCTAGAACTTCATCAGCTAACTCTTCTTCTGCATTTCTGGAAACAATTTTCTCTTTCTCAATTGGACAACCATTTCTAACCTCATAAGTTCGATCACTGGTATCAACTGCATGCAATAAATCATTGGTCTGGAAATAACTCTCTTCATTAAAGAAAGGATCTGAACTTGAACTGTGTTTCCATTCACCTAAAAAACATCACAAAAATTAGTTCTGTTAATTACTCTTTTCCTCTTACTTTTGGCCTTCATTAAATGGATTGGCTTATCTAGTGATCGAATTCTGTTTAAAACTAAAATGAATAATTTCCTTTTTACTTCAAAAGCCTTTTGAATAATGGATTCATAATGCTTCTCCTTTCTATAAAATAGTGCTCTTTGTCTATATTTTTTCACCTCTTTGAGCAAGTTATGTACCACTCTATTATAACTTTTTTTTACATATTTCTTTATACTGATTTTCCCTTCTTTTACCATATGTCGGATGTTTTGACTGTAAATTAATTTTTTTCCTTTTCTGTTATTTTTATAATTTTTTCTGGTTGAATTATTCTCACTTGTTTCCACATTCTGTACACTGTTTGTAGGCTTAGAAAGTTTTTTAATGAATTCCTTAGTTGTCTTACCATGAGATTTTTTTCTTTTTTCCCACATGATGTTGCTCATCCAATACTTGTTGAATTTTCTTAAAATAAATTTCCTTATGCTGTCTTTTTCTCTTTCTTGATGTTTCAGGCACAATAACATTATTTTAATGATGATTAACGATATCTGTAAAAATTAAACATAAACAAATGTATTTTAATAAATATATAAATTATACTTTTCTATTACTGTACAAACACATTGTATATAAAAATCATTTAACCACTTTCTTTTCTCATCACTAATTGAAATTGTAATTCAAGGTGTATACATAACTGTATAAGAATGCAAGGATAATAACAGGGTGTTTGCAGTAGTGTATAGATACTGACTGAGGAATTATGGGCCTGAAACACAAGTGTGAAGGTGGTTAGAGCACTACATGCATAGTGCATAGGAGTTTGAAGCAGTCCATGTCCTGAAGTCTAGCTCACTGCATGAGTACATGGATACTGACGGAATGATTAGAGTAGTATAAAGAGAGACACTAAGTGAATTTATAATTGGTTGAGTTTTACTTTAGTGAATGCATTAGTACATGATGCTAAAAGGGTCACTATAGTATTGCAAGATCAGTGACTGGACTGTATGGATACTGGCTGGGGAATTCTAGGCCTAATACACAAGTGTAAAGGTGGTTAGAGCACTACATGCATGTGCATAGGAGTTTAAAGCAGTTCATATCCTAAAGCCTTGTCACTGCACAAGTACATGGATACTGACTGAATGATTGCAGTACTATAAGGAGAGACACTGGGTGAATTCAGAATTGGTTCAGTTTTGCTACAGTGAATGGATTAGTACATGGAACTGAAATGGTCACTATATTAGTGCAAGAGCAGTGAAAGAGTGTTTGCTGGACTGTATGGATACTGACTGGAGCATTGTATGCCTGAAAGACAAGTCTCAAGGTGGTTAGAGCACTACATGCATATTGCATAGAGTTTGAAGCAGTCCATGTCCTAAAGCCTGACTCGCTGCATGAGTACATGGATACTGACTGAATGATTACAGTGGTATAAGGAGAGACATTGAGTGAATTTATAATTGGTTCAGTTTTACTTCAGTGAATGGATTAGTACATGGTGCTGAAAGTATGTCTGTAGGATTGCAACAGCAGTGACAGGGTGTTTGCTGAAGTGTATGGATACTGACTGGAGCATTGTGGGCCTGAAACACAAGTATCAAGGTGGTTAGAGCACTACATGCATAGTGCATAGGAGTTTGAAGCAGTCCATATCCTAAAGTCTGTCTCACTGTACGAGTTCATTAAAACAGACTGAATGTTTATAGTAGTATAAGGAGGAGAGGCAATGAGTGAATTCATAATTGGTTGAGTTTTAATTCAGTGAATGGATTAGTACATGGAGCTAAAAGGGTCACTATATAAGTGCAAGAGCAGTGACAGTGTGTGTGCTGGACTGTATGGATACTGACACAGGAATTGTAGGCCTAAACACAAGTGTAAAGGTGGTTAGTGCACTTCATTCATAGTGCATAAGAGTTTGAAGCAGTCCATATCCTAAAACCTGGTCACTGCACGAGTAGAAGGATACTGACTGAATGATTACAGTAGTATAAGGAAAGATACTGAGTGAATTTATATTTAGTTGAGTTTTACTTCAATGAAAGGATTAGTACATGGTGCTGAAAGGGTTACTATATAAGCGCAAGAGCAGTGATATTGTGTTTGCTGGACTGTATGGATACTGACTGGGGAATTGTAGGCCTGAATAACAAGTGTAAAGGTGGTTAGAGTACTACATGCATAGTCCATAGGAGTTTGAAGCAGTCCATGTCCTAATCCCTGACTCACTGTATGAGTTAATGGATACTGACTGAATGATTACAGTAGTATAAGGAGAGACACAGAATGAATTTATAATTAGTTCAGTTTTACTTCAGTGAATGTATTAGTATATGGTACTGAAAGGATGACTATAGGATTGCAACAACAGTGATAGGGTGTTTGCTAAAGTGTATGGATACTGACTGGAGCATTGTAGGCCTGAAACACAAGTCTCAAGGTGGTTTGAGCACTACATGCATATTGCATAGGAGTTTGAAGCAGTCCATGTCCTAAACCCTGACTCACTTTATGAGTTCATGGATACTGACTGAATGATTACAGTAGTATAGGGAGAGATACTGAGCAAATTTATAATTAGTTGAGTTTTACTTCAGTGAATGGATTAGTACATGGTGCTGAAAAGGTCACTATATTAAGTGCAAGAGCAGTTACAGTATGTTTGCTGGATTGTATAAATACTGACTGGGGAATTGTGGGCCTGAATGACAAGTGTAAAGGTGGTTAGAGTGATAGAGCACGCAGGTCACCCGACTATTTGTTACCAAATTATCACACTTGGGCCCATAATTTATTTATCACATTTGTTTAATCGGGTAACCTATACTCTACTACCAGCAACCCTGTACCTTTCTATTTATTTCCAATGTACCTGACTTACCAATCCTTGTCACAGGTACCTAAAATCACAATGGATCAAGGAGCTAGCTGTAAAGATAAGCAGTCATCACAAATACAATATCAATGTAATAAATGTTTGCAATCTTTAAAATAACCACAGACTCGGGACGTTTTGAAAACCTTTATCTAATCACCATCATCATATGTCATGAGCATATGGTTCACACAGATAAGACTGTCTATAACTAGAATTAGAAATAGCGTATAGCTATGGATAAGGCAGAGAATACTAATCATTTAGAAATCGGAAAATATAGGGAAGGAGAGAATGAGGAACATGCTATTTAGATCAACAGACTTTCACAATTCTACTAAAGGCGGGTAAAAAAAAGGGAACATGCTAAATCAAAGTAGACTTTCGAAATTCACTAACTGTTAAAAGGATATGAAACTTATGCAATTTGTTATCCAGATTTGCTTATTCACTATAGGGAGAGTAAGAATGGAACATAAACTATATTAGAAAACCGATTTAGCATTTGACTAAAGGTATGTAGAAAAGTGGAACATGCTAATAGACAAATAATGAAATCTCATTTATAAGGGAAAAGAGGAGAAAAAGAACATATGCAATTATGCTTTGAAATATTCGACAATTAGAAATGCAAATATAGATAAGCAATTACCCACACAGACTTTATATTTACCTAGGATAGAGTGATGACCAACCCTGGCCACGGGTCAGTTTCGAAAAGACGGGAAAGGACCCTCAAGGACTTAGATGCCAGTAGGCAAGCAGGTACAGCTCATGGACAGTCAGGACAGGATATCCCCCGAATTTGGATCAGGACCGGGTTCACCAAAGGGTACGACCAACACCCGCAGCTTTGGTTGCAACGCCTGCGCTACTCCCTCTCTGCAAGGAATCTGATAATAACCCCGATTGGGTTCTCGAACCTCCCAGCAAAGTGCTTTGCCAGCACTTTAAGTCTGCATAAACCCCAAATGGGTTTCTCGAACCTCCCAACAGAGTTCTTCGCAGCTCTCTGAGTTCAGTCACCTATAGAGTGCGTTGGGTCAGTGACAAGTCAGCTATTCGGACAAGTCGGACAATTTTTCTAACTAAACCTACGCTAGTTATACTGTTTTTTGGGTCAGTGTACCACCCACCCAATGTTGCAAGTGTAAGGATCCCCAATTTTGATTGGACAAAGAAGGAGGTTAGGTCATCACACCACCTAAAATGTATACTTTCTCTGGCTTAATATTCAATATTTGAACCCACCCCCTAGTTTCTGACTTCCCATGACATATGATTCTCACATAACAATGGTGAATACATTAATCAGGTACATTTGTAGCGATTTCAGTACAGTTCAGCTTCTTCGGCTAGGTTGAAGTTCAGGTTCCCAGGAGCATCTTGGCGGTGGCGGCCAGCTGGCTGGGTTCTACTGCTGCAGAGTTCTTTTCCCTCATCATGTGACTGGTACCATACAGGTTTTTCAAGATCGGGTAGTAAGCACCTCCCAGGCCCAAAGAATACGATATATGAAAAGCAAGCGAAAACAATTTAGAAATACAGAACAATTGATTGCACTGTATACCATGAATGGCTATACTATATCCCTTACTTTATAATAACTATAGCATTAGGGTAAGTGCAGAACAAACAGCTTTGCGAAAGCGGCAATGCAAGCTCAGAGCAGGTGAGAACACAAAGCAGCCATATCAGCTGTATTGCGCATGAGCAAAGACTTTCGCACCTGAACTGCGAGTACGTCACGTCACATAGGTATGACCGATGCATGCGCAGTCTATATTCCCGCGTAGCAGCTGCCATTTTAATGGCAAGCGTATTTGGTTTTAGTAAACACATAGGCAAGCGTCACTGGGACACCCCTGTGTAGTGTAAAAATGTGCAAAATTAGTAAGACAAACATGTTGATTTAGTCCATTAGCATTATTTGAGGTTCTTGATACAAGCAAGTCGCTTAACGTGCGAATCCTTGCTCCATCAAGAGTACTACATGCAAAGTCCATAGAAGTTAGAAGCAGTCCACGTCCTAAAGCCTGACTCGCTGCATGAGGACATGGACACTGACTGAATGATTACAGTGGTATAAGGGGAGAGACTGAGTGAATTTATAATTGGGTCAGTTTTACTTCTGTGAATGGATTAGTACATGGTGCTGAAAGGATGACTATAGGATTGCAACAGCAGTGACAGGGTGTTTGCTGAAGTGTATGGATACTGACTAGGACATTGTAGGCCTGAAACACAAGTCTCAAGGTGGTTAGAGCACTACATGCATAGTGAATAGGAGTTTCAAGCAGTCCATGTCCTAAGACCTGGCTTGCTACATGAGTACTTGGATATTGCCTGAATGATTACAGTACTATACGGGGAGACACTGGGTGATTTCATAATTGGTTGAGTTTCACTTCAGTGAATAGATTAGTACATGGAGATGAAAGGGTCACTATAGAATTGCAAGAGCTGTGACAGAATATTTCCTAGAATGTATGCATTTTGATTGGGGAATTGTAGTCCTAGAAGACAAGTGAAACGGTGGTTAGAGCACTACATGCATATTGCATAGAAGTTTGAAGCAGTCCATGTCCCAAGGCCTGGCTTGTTGCATGAGTACATGGATACTAACTGAATGGTTACAGTAGTACAAAGAGAGACACTAGGTGAATTTATAATTGTGTTAGTTTCACTTTAGTGAACGGATTGGGACATGGTGCTGAAAGAGTTACTATAGGATTACAAGAGCAGTGACAGGGTGTTTGCTGGAGTGTATGGATACTGATTAGGTAATTGTAGGCCTGAAATACATATTTAGAGGTGGTTACAGCACTACATCCATAGTGCATCGGAGTTTGAAGCAGTCCATGTCCTAAATCCTAGCTCACTGCATGAGTACATGGATACTGACTGAATGATATCAGAACTATAAGGACAGACACTAGGTGAATTCATAGTTGCTTGAGTTTTACTTCAGTGAATAGATTAGTACAGAAATCTAAAAGAGTCACTATATAACTGCAAGAGCAGTGTGAGGGTGTTTGCTGGAGTGTATGGATTTTGACTGGGGAATTGTAGGCCTCAAACACAAGTGTGTAAGTGGTTAAAGAAGTACATGCATAATGCATAAGACTTTGGCAAATTCAATGTGCTAAGGCTCTGAAACGCTGCATGACTACTTGGATACAGAGTGAATAATTAGAGTAGTACAAAGACATATGAAGTTACCTAATGCTTCTCTCACAAAGGTTTCCAAATGCACACAGACTCACAGTGTGATTGTAGACAAGTAACACTATTCACTAGTTTTGAAGAGATAAGACAACTGCACACATTCCACATATTTTAGAATTGCAGTTTAGTGTGGAAACCTAACTCATTTTGCAAATACATAAGCAATGACTGGTTTCTAATTCTACCAAAACTTGACAACAGGATAGGTTTTGAAGCACTTATATGTCATCAAAAACATGAACTACCCATATGCTTCTTTTAGAATGGATCCCAAATGCACACAGACTCACAGTGTTATTCTAGACAACAAACAGTATCCCTTAGATTTTACCAAAAATCATTTACTAATCTAGAAGAGGTAAGATGACTGCACACATTCTACATATTTTAGAACTGCAGTTTAGTGTGGAAGCCTGACTCATTTTGCAAATACATAAGCAATGACTGGTTTCTACTTCTACGAAAACATGAGAACAGGATAGGTTGTAAAGCATGTACATGTCTTCAAAAACATGAACTACCCAAATGCTTCTGTCAGAATGGTTCCCAAATGCACAAAGACTCACAGTGTGATTCTAGACAACAAACAGTATCCCTTGGACTTTACCATAAATCATTTACTAATCAGGAAGAGATAAGATGACTGCAAGCATTCCACATATTTTAGAACAGCAGTTTATGTGGAAGCCTAACTCATTTTGCAAATACATAAGCAATGACTGGTTTCTAAATCTACCAAACATGAGAACAGGATAGGTTTTTAGGCAGTTATATGTCTTCAAAAACATAAAATACCCAAATGCTTCTTTCAGAATGGATCCCAAATTCACACAGACTCACAGTGCGATTCTAGACAACAAACATTATCACTTGGAGTTTATCAAAAATCATTTACTAATCTGGAAGGGGTAGGATGACTGCACACATTTCACATATTTTAGAACTGCAGTTTAGTGTGGAAGCCTGACTTATTTTGCAAATACATAAGCAATGACTGGTTTCTAATTCTACTAAAACTTGAGAAAAGGATAGGTTTAAGCAGTTATATGTCTTGAAAAACATGAAGTATCCAAATGTTTCTGTCACAATAGTTCCCAAATGCACACAGACTCACAGTGTGATGCTAGACAAGAAGACTACTCCCTGGACTTTACTAGGAAGAACACATTAATCATATTAAAAACAAAGGCACCACATACAACTCCTCACACATTAATAACTCACCTTTCAAATTGATTTGTAGGTTAAGAAGAATGTCAGTCACAAACCACATTTTCTTATTCAGAATCTCTGTACAGCACTGCTCTTATGAAAACCAAACAATTGCAGGTTCCCTCTCATTCTGCACACATATACATGTAAATATCAAATCACATTGCTTCCCACGATAATTCAAAAGCTAACACACATTTCTATTGGTTACACATTTCAACCCTTTCCAAGTGATAAAAGCTTGAACCCTACCCCCAATCTGCTTACTGTTTGTTACCATAGTAACAGTTCATGGAACACTCAACTGAGCACACAGGTCACAAGTTCAGCACACAATGTTGCTAATCCAAATAGCAAGTGTGCTTGACTTTTCAAAATATCACCTTATCCTTTGTAATGTTCCTTTCAAACAGTTTTTGTTAACCAATAAGAAACATGCTTTTAAAAAACAGAAACATGCAGCCTACTTTTCAATCTAGAATCATGTCAAACAGCCAATCATTTATTTTCTTTTTTCAAAACTGCATTTTATTCACCATTTTAGAAAATCTTACTTCTCAAACTGCCATTTCACATACAGACACCTGCTGAGTGCATCCGGACCTCCCTTCAAGATGCTTAGAGTGTGGATTGTGGAACACAGCTATATTTTCTGGAGCCAAAGGTATGCAGAAAATAGAGGCATTGACAAAGACCTAGCTTTGCCACATGTAAACATTAAATGGAGTGGGCAGAGAGAGTTAAAGTGGCACCAATTGATGCCATTGGTTAAATCCTTTTTGCATCTCCAACAAGCTGACCTCATAATTGTGCACTGTGGTGGCAATGACCTGGGCACTTTGACTGGGGTAGGTCTGGAAATGTTTATGAAGGACACCTTTAGAGAATTGATGTCACTTTTCTCCCAAACTGCCTTTGTCTATTCTAACATATGCCAAAGGCAAAGGCAGAAATGGAACTGGTCCAATCAATTTTGTCCACAGATTGCGAAAGCTAAGAAACATGTCAATAAATTTGTTTCTGCTTTTCTCCGAGATTATAGGACGGGGTCCATTTACCACAACAATCTGCATTTCAATATGGATGACGTCTATAGGAGAGATGGTGTACATTTTACAGATGAGGGTAAAAGAGTCTTCCTCATCAACTATAGACTCCGCATAGGTACTTACCTGTAGGTACCAAAATCTCTCAATAAGCACAATTGCTCCTTTTAGAGCCACCCAAGATCTAAACACATAAGCTTGATGTATATCTGAAAAATATTTCTTTTTTTTTGCTTGGAGTCGCACACGCAACGCATTGGGAGTAGTAGAAGTTGCGCACCCAATGTGCTAGAGTCACGCACCCTACACGTTAGGAGTCGTGCATCCAATGCGTGCACACCAGGGGGCCGTGCTGAGCTCGTGATTCCTAATTTTACAGGGGCCTATGTGCAACGGGGACCGTGGGGGGGAGCCCTAATGCCCCCAAGGTCCCAGCCAGCTCCCCGCATCCTTCGGGAGCTGGCATTGCTTTTTCACATGGGGAGCTGCTAACATGCAGCTCCCCGTGTGGAACAGCAATATGGTCTGGATTTGAAAGAGAGAGCAGGTTTCCGGCAGGTTTCCTTTTAGAGCACAGATGCATTGTGTGTGTGCTGTTTTTGCCACATGGTGCGCCGCATTGTAAATGCGGCACACTATGATTGGCAGAGCTGCGGCGCACAATAACTGGCGCATCCCGGGGGATGCACCAGTTATTGTAAATCTGCCCCTATACATTTAGCCAATGAGGTAGCACTTACTGATTAGATAGTAGAAAGTACTCCAGTTGAGTAGAGGTATTGCACAAAAAGGTGGCATCTTCGTGGACAAACACGCAGGGCGGGATTGTGCCCTTCTGCCCTCTGTTAGACTCATTTTTCCCTTGTTTGTCTGCCCTTCTGCCCTTTGTTAGACTGCTTTTTGTGCCTTTCTGCCCTCTGCATCACCACACAATCACTCAGCGCTACCCCAGCATCACTCAGCACCACCACATTATCACTCAGCACCACCACATTATCACTCAGCACCACCAGGGCACCACTCAGCATCACCACAGCATTACTCAGCACCACCACAGCACCACTCAGTGCCACCACAGCATCACTCAGCACCACCACAGCACCACTCTGCACCACCACAGTATCACTCAGTACGACCACAGCACCACTCAGCACCACCACAGCATCACTCAGCACCACCACAGCACCACTCAGCACCACCCCAGCATTGCTCAGCACCACCACAGCACCACTCAGCACCAGCACAGCACCACTCAGCACCACCACAGCATCACTCAGTGCCACCACAGCATCACTCAGCGATATCACATTATCACTCAGCACCACCACAGCACCACTCAGCACCACCACAGCATCACTCAGCAACACCACAGCATCACTCAGCACCACCACAGCACCAATCAGCACCACTCAGCGCCACCACAGCATCACTCAGCTCCGCCACAGCATCACTCAGCACCACCACATTATCACTCAGCACCACCACAGCACCACTCAGCACCACCACAGCATCACTCAGCACCACCACAGCATCACTCAGCATCACCACAGCACCACTCAGCACCACCCCAGCATCACTCAGCACTATCCCAGTATCACTCAGCACCACCACAGCACCACTCAGCATCACCACAGCACCACTCAGCATCATCATGGCACCACTCAGTGCCACCCCAGCATCAATCTGTGCAACCATTCAACAACAACTGGTTCAAATATGTTCTCTCAATGTTTCAATTTTGTTACAAATGTCACAAAAAGATGTTAATATTTCACTTCTGTTCTTGGATTTTCGTCACAATAAAATACACTGAACATATTCTTCGCAAAAGTTATTTACAAAAGTTTAAGCTATTGCCATTATAAATTAAAATCACTTTTATTTAAGTATTAATTATTTAAAAAAATTAAAAGCCATTTTAATTTGTAATATCAATACATCTAAGTCACGTAAATACAAAACATGTTGCATTACAAATGCTATAGGGGTCACATTTGCGAAAGTTATAACTATTGGCATTGTAAATGACAAAGCTATTATTTAGCTATTTTCAAAACCAACACATAAATAAAAAAAATTATCATTTAGATCAATAGCTCAAACTTTCCTAATGCGAGACCTATTGCATTGCAAATGCTTGTTTTTATATCTGTCAGTGCTTTCTGTTGAGGTTTAATTTTCGTGACAGGCGCCTCATTGCCTACTGGTAACTATTCTCTGACCCTGCTTCAAGGGTCAGAGCAGGGTCAGAGAATAGTTGCAAGTAGGCAACGAGGCGCCAGGAAGCACTTATAGGCTTACAGCAGCAGGTGCCCAAGTTGAAGTTAATTTCTTGTAACCCTTTTGTAAAAGGTTACAAAACATTAGCTTCAACTTTTGCACCTGCTGCTGTAACCCTGTAAGTCAGTGGTCTTCAAACTTTTTGATGTCGAGACCCCCTTGTCAAACCTTTTTAGACGTAAGGACTCCCTCTGACAAAATTTTCTAGAAACTGGTCCTCCTCATCATCAGCATCTATCGACAACCATAAATGCCCCTGTTAGACCTGGCATCCTTTGGCACGTTTCCCGTGTTTTTTTCCTTTCGGACCTTCTTATGAAATACTGCGCATTCCAGTCTTTTCCCTTCAGAAGTCGCTGCCTAGCACCAACATAGCTTGGTTAAGCTAAGCACAATAGCCCAGGGTTTCTAGTCCTCCTGTTTTCTGTGGCACTGTGCTGACTTGGGGCTGGTGGTTGCAAGGCCCTAAGGGAAAGAGGTGGCCTGTGGTTGCGTGGTCCTGTAGAGCACATCTGCAGACTCCTCGGAGGGAAGCCTGGCTTCGGACCTGGGTGACTGAGGGTGTAAGTGGTGCAGATGGAAGGGACCCTTGACTTGGGAATGAAGGGCCAGCCTATGGATGACTGGAACATGCAGAGCACATCTAAATGCCCCTCAGAGGGCAGCCTGGCATCGGGCGTGTGATTGAAGGTGGAAGTGGGACAGATGGAAGAGACCTTTGACTTGGGAATGAAGGGCCTATCAATGTCTGGTGCATGCTTACAGACTCGTCAGAGCATGTCTAGAGACTGCTTGGAGGGCAGCCTGGCATAGGGCATGGGCTATTGATGGTGGCAGTAGGGGGTAGGTGGTACTGTCACTGGAAGGGAAGGGACCCTTGACTTGTAATTGCATTGATTTAGTGCTTACTACCCTGACAAGGCTTCAAGGTGCTTTTCGGTGAGTACACGGTATTCTGGGACCCAAAAAGGATTAGTGGTGAATTAGTATAGGGAAATACTAAATGAATTTGAGCTGTGAGCGTGTGAGTCTGTTAGTTGTATTGAAAAGGATAGTGGAGGAATAGAAGAGGGAAGGGTCTAAAAAATGTATATTTGGAGATCATAACATTAGGAGGTTTGGGATGAGTAAAGAAGAGATGGGGGGCAAGAGTCTAGAAGTGGATTAGGGAGAAAGATAAGGCATTGTATGAGTCTAGGAAGGATACATAAGGGAAGGTTGTAGAAAGGCTTGTATTTATGGAATTATGAGTATAGCAGAACTTAAAAATAAGCTCAGCACAGCAGTACCAGGAGAGCTTGAAATACATTAGTTTTATTTTGGTGAAAGACACATGCACGCTCCTAACAACTTTTACCCATTTAACTCAAAATGTGCTACCCTTAACTGGTCATATTCTACCTCTACAAACTCCTGCAACAAGAGCAAATTTGCGGCAAATAAGCATAATTTCCCTAAATAGTACATGGCATCCTGTAATGGCGCGCAGGATTCGCAGTTCTCATTTAAAAATGGGACGCCCAAAAACAAACACAATAGAACGTCCAAAAAAGATTGGCAGCCAACTTTGGAAAAAGTCTAATAACCCTATTGAACAGGATTAATATTACAATTTAAGCAAATGTTACCCTTCTAACAGCTACTTACAAACTCCTAATTTATCTCACACAAATCAGTACATCAACAGATTAAATAGAACAATGGCAAGCAAAAGATTGGAACTACCGTAGTCAACCTTAAATTGTGGCAAAATTACAATTACTCTGCTGGTCTGTACACGATTGAAGTGGCCATGCACTCACACACATGAGAAACGCAAATACTGTCCTGGGAAACGCAAACTTTCAAAATTCTAAAACAGAAAGATGTATTTCCATGCCGATAAGTCCTACACAGGAAAGAGATAAACCACTTTCACTGGAAAAATTGTTATTTTGACTAAAGCCTTGCTTGCTCCTTATTAAAATCACGGAACACTACTCTACCTCTTCTGCCCCAAAATCTCCCACCTAAATGTGTACCCATCCATCCTTCAGTCCCACAGCTTCCTCTATAGTCAACCTACAGGTCTCAGCTAAAATGACTCATAAAGTTACTAATACATTTTTTTGCTCGTTTTAGGTCTGTCCATATCAACCAATTGAAACTCAGTTGTATTGTCGACCTTGGAAGGATGAAAGAGTGAGTTGTAACAGCTCACAGTAGAATCTTGTCACATACAGACCTGTTTTTCCTGTACTGGCTGAACCTGCGACCTGCTCAACCCCAAATATACACATCAGATGTCAAGAGCAAGATCAGGCTGCCTCGATCTTAGAGGACGCAGTTCAGACTATACTCTGTTTTACACATTTACAGGGATGTTTGTGCCGCCTTTGAATACATGTTTTGTGTGCAGAAGAGAAGCTTTCTTGGATGCCTGGTTTGGATTGTTGGTGTGATGCATCCTTTACACTTGCAGATTAACTGATAAGGCGCATTTGCCTTTCATTCAGGCAAGCAGCTGATAACGATCTCAATTAGTGAAACCAGCTGTCTTTTTGCAGGGACAAGTAAAGCTGGGAAATCTGCGACCTCCTTCCAAGAACTCCACGACCCCCCTGGGGGTCGGGCCCCACAGTTTGAAGACGTCTGCTGTAAGTGCTTGGCTGAAAATTCATCCCCGCTGATTCGCGGATTTTACCGCGATTTCGCGAGATTCGCGGATCACAAAATCGCGGAAAATCCGCAAATTCCGCAAGCGAAACGAATTTTCAGCCCATGCTTGGAAAATTGCATGGGAAAACACATTTTGGGACCCCCCTTTTTCTCGCCACCTGCTTCACGAACCACCCCCACTGCTGTATCTTTCAAATTGCAAACTGAGTTTGCTATGGGAGGGCGGGAGCTGCAAGACTTCTGCCTTCTCATAGCAAACAGCAGTGTCCCCGGGGTAGACCCCCCCCGGGACACTGCAGGAGCCGGCTGTGGGTGTGGTGGCGTCGAGGGCACCAGGTGTAGGGTCAAGCAGCCTGCCTCCCACAATACACAAATCTCCGGGGTGCGGTTGTTACCGGGGTTTGGGGGCGTCATTGAAGCCCATACACTTTTAATTTTGTAGGTGGGTCTTGGACGTGAAAGTGGCACAATAAGGTTGTACATCTGGTACACAGTGTTTTGTTTTAGTTTGCTTTCCTTTCTGTCTTGTAGAGGATCCAGGGTAAATATAAAGTTTTTTGTACAGCCAGTACCTTTCAACCCTACCACCAAACGCCTTTCTGCCTGTTACCATAGTACTTCAAATGATAAATATTATTTTTATTGGGGACCTCTACCCTCCCCAAAAAAAGATGTATATACTTTTTTTTAATTACCTTTTATTAAAACAATACATAACTGGAAACGTAACTTAAAGATAACAATACAATAAAGAACTAGAAACATAACTTTAATAAAACAATATAATAAACAAAATGTGCTGTGGACTCCAATAGAGGTATGGTAGGTAATCTGTAAAACAAAAAAGAAAATTAGTGTTTAAAATTAGATCGATGTGACTAAATGAGGTCAAACATTACAAGTCAAGGTAACACTAAGATTTTACGAGTACAGTGAGCTTGGTACATTTTACTTGTGTTATAGGCTTGCGTTGCAGCGATGTCTGTATGAAAGTGCCTACTGCGTTAGTGACGCAAAAGTGGCGCAACAGGATTGTAAATAGGTTCTTTTATTTCTGGTACATTTAATCGGAGGCATTGTATATCTAGGCTGCTCTGTTTACCTTGTGTAAACACTGTGACCAGCAGAATTTACAAATTCAACTTAGCTTTGGTTCTACACGTCAGAGTAGACAGCAGCATCCATAACTTTAAAAGAGGAAGAGAAATTATTCGAGAGAGAGTGAGAAAGAGAAAGAGAGAAAACAACAACATTAAAACGTGGGAGATAGAAATTTATAGATGGAGTAGTTAATAGTGGAGTCCATTTTCATAGCTCACCTTTTGCCTCCGTTGTGTGTCCAAGCACCTGCTGCTTCAGAGTGCACCCTCCAGTTTAGTGATCTGAAAGATAGTATAAAAAGTTAGTAATAGTTTAATCCATACAACTGCATTTTTTTTGTACAGTCAGGATACTATATTACAAGTTCCACTGTAAGGAGGTGTCTGTCCGCTGTTTTTCTTCCAATGTAGTATATCCCATGCACTCCCACGGTGGGTTCTCAATATTGCGTACCTAGACTGTTGCACCCCATTGAATGGCAAAGTCTGGAGGTGAGTGTTTTTCTTGAGAAGTCAGAGGCAGATTTACAAGCTCCTTGCGCCACTTTTTCCATGTTAAAAGTGACACAAAAGTGGCGCAAGAAGCTTCTTGATCCGTTCCTCAGACTGTTGTAACCTATCTATTCTCACTGCTGGGAGGTAATTGTATATTTCTACGCAGTCAAGCTGCTGCACACTACCCACTCTCTCCTTTCACAGACAACTTGTTGTTGTTTCAGAAACAAGTTTCTTTGCTCACCTAATGCCATTGGATTGATTCAAGGAGGGTGCACTACGTGTCGAAGCAGGCTTCACTGTGGCCAACAGAGTTCACTACTTGAATTCAGCTAAGGTTGTACACGGCAGAGTGGACATCAGTGTCCATAACTTTAACAGAGAAAGAGAAACAATGTGAGAGAGAGTGAGAAAGACAAAGAGAGAAAAATTGACATTAAAATGTGCAAGAGAGAAAGTTATCGGTGGAGCCATTAATAGTGGAGAAAATGTTTGTAGCTCACCTTTTGCCTCCATTGTGTGTCCAAACATGTGCTGGTTTATAGTCCACCCTTCAGTTTAGTGATCTGAAAGATAGTATATAGAGTTAGTACATAGTACATACAACTGCATACGTATAGTTTTGCTTCACTTTTTTTACACTCAGGTAAATATATTTTATCAAGTTCCACTGTAAGGAGGCGTCTGTGCAGTGTTTTTCTTCCAAAGTAGTATATCCCATGCACTCCCACTGTATAGCGGCAAGTTCTCAATATTGCGTACCTAGACTGTTGCACCCCATTGACTCGCAGAGTCTGGAGGTGTTTTTCTTGTGAAGTCAGAGGCAGATTTACAAGCTTCTTACGCCACTTTTCCCATGTTAAAAGTGACAGAAAAGTGTTGCATGAAGCTTGTAGATCTTTTTCTCAGACAGTTGTAACCTATCTGTTCTCACTGCCCGGAAATATTTGTATATTTCTACGCAGTGAAGCTGCTGCTCACCAGGCGGTTAACTAGAGACAAATTTCTGGGGGGGGGGCTGAAAATATTTGGGGGGGCTAATTTTTCCAACCATAGACAGAGTGGCTGTAAGAAGGGGTGAACATACAACAGAAGCCTCATTTACAAGTAAATAATCTTTTAAAGACCTGTTCAGTACTCGGCTGCAGCTGCAATTAAATGCTCGCCAGTCCGCAAAGCTGTCTCCGCCCTTGCTGACACCGTAGCCCCGTGAGTCCAATGGGTGTTGCGCATCTGCTGCACACTACCCACACTCTCCTTTCACAGATAACTTGTCGTTGTTTCGGAAACAAGCTTGTTTGCTCACCTTGTGCCATTGGCTTGTTTCAGAGAGGGTGCACTACGTGTCGAAGCAGTCTTTTCAAACGTTGTTACAATGGCCACACATCATCGCAGAATACACAAACGTAGAGCTTTGTGGGTTTTTAGGGGGGTGACCCCAATTTGTGAAACACAACCTGTAAGATAAAAAAGGAAGTTAACATTGTGTGTAATTTGTTTATCGAAGGAGAGAGGAAGCGAGAGATTGACTGAAAAGAATACTCGCAGCTCAATTTTTTGTCACAAGTGTGTTATTCACTACGTGTCGGGACTTAATGCATCCTGAAGCTCTACATCTAAAAGATAGTAAAAGAAATATGTTATGATTGGTAATTGTTACTATCTTAATGTGGAGTTGAATAACTTCGCCCTTTCGCACATGTTCCTTCTCACATTAAAAATAACTATTTGTATAGTTTATAATCCTGACGTTTGAGCAATAATAAAAACGTTCCGGCTATAGAAAAAAAAAATATATACATGTAATTTGATACACTATATAGGACTGCATTCGTCTAAATCGCTGCGTCGCTTTTTTGTATTCAGTCTGGTACAGCCCTTCGACTCCCTCCGATGCACACCCATGCCTCACTGCTCACCTTTTTGTCGACAAGACACCTTCTACATCCTGTAGTCCCGATCTTTCTATCACAGAGAGAGTTTCGTCCTGTGGTATACATGTGTACAAGGACTCCACGTCGAAAGATACGAGGAAGTCCTGGTCTTCATCATATTCCATGGTCGTTAGTAAACGTAATAGATCTTTGGTGTCCTGAATGTATGTTGGCATTTGTTTTACTAGGGGTTTCAGGAAAAAATCCACAAATGTGGACAAGGGTTCCAAAAAGGAGCCTATCCCCGAGATAATAGGCCTTCCAGGTGGAGGTGTAACTCCTTTGTGTATCTTGGGTAAGATGTAAAAAAACGGAACCACCGGGTGTGTGGTAACCAGATATGCTGCCTCCTGATCCGTAATCCAACCCTCCTCTTTGGCTGAGGTGTTTAAATGTGCGCCACTATGGAGAGAACACCTCGTGACACCCTTTGAATAGTGGTGGCTCAGATTAATATGGGTACCTTTTGTGGACTGGACCTGAGGCGCTGTGCTGTCTATTGGCCCTAGCCAGGGGCAAGTGTAGTAAACATAAGACATTTTAGTCGTGATGTAGGTACATCACTGACTGGTTTTTTGTCCTTATTTTAGAGCGGGCCCCCTTCCCTGAGTAATGTGCCAGGTAGAGGTGAGGGCGACACCCAATTGTTATGGGTAAGTGATCAACCTTTCTTGAGTATCACCACACAATTAGAAATATGTAAGCGTTCTTTGACGCAAGTACAGAGTGAATAAGAGTGAGTGCAATTATGGAGCATTGTTTGACACACACATGATGTTTTTGTTTATTACAGGTTCCGGTTAATGTATCCTTAAATCATTCAATTTGGACATTACCGGTGGAGTATATATACATTATTTTTGCACTATTATATTTTTCACTTTTTGTAGCAGCAGCTGTATTTGTTTATAGCTTGGTCCTGAAGAATGCCCCGATACAGTTAGATCCCAGCGAGGGCAGAAACATGTCGACCTTTCACATTGTTTGACGTCTTGGAAATAACAAGCGTCAGCATTCCGCTTTTTAACAATGTCAAGGGGACTTGATGAATAAAGTTGTTATAAGTACTCCTTAGTCATTTTTAGAACACCACCTTTTACTTTGCGCTGCACATATCACATTCTCTACCTATACCCTTTTGATCCTCTCACCTTCTTAAGTGAGTCTCTGGATGTGAACAAGTACTATGTAGGGTGACCAGTCATCCCATAGTCTTCCTATTAATCAAGGTTTTTTCCGATCAATCCACGGATCGGTTTTCCTTGATAGGATGGTACCGAAACCCAGATGATGAGACATCACACTGGGTGATTGATGGGTCTTGGTAGAAGGATTTCTCGCTCCCACTCGGAACACTGGTACCCTAGTCTTTGCTTCGTTTGGTTGACTCACTTCTTTCTCACTCTCCCTTTGTAAGACCCAGGGTGTTCTGTATTGAGTATACATGTTAATAGGGGATATCCACCCTGTCGGTCTGTAAAATTATCCCTTAGACCCCCCAGTAAGATATTTGTCGTGAGAGTGGGTGTATACCAGCCATGAGGGAGTGTGTGTGCCGTTCTGACAACTATACCTGGAACTAAGAAATCACTACAATGGAAATCTGTGCCACCTAGTGTTGTTGTGTTTTCCTAGTAGCGTAAGCGGAGTGGGCTGGCCTGACATACACCAGTGCTGCGCAAGGCTTTGAAGCATGATTCCGCAGCTATGGGTGTGGTCACGTTGTGAGCTGTATGAAAAATCATGTGATTCAGGTGTTCGTTTTGTAGTGCTGAGGTCACCTGGGTCTTAAAAGTAAATGTGTCAATATATCTGTAAAGTTCTACAACTTGGCCAACATGGAAGGTAAGAGGTATCACTGACTGTATATTCGTTTATAGTAGTACACATAAAATGTGGTAGACATTACGTATTTCTGCGATCATGATTGTTTTTGTACATATAGTGGAGTGTTGCAGTTTTAGTAATATAGAGCTGTTAAAGGTTTAAAATGTAGTTTTTGGCACATGAAGGGCATCTAATTTATATATGTATGTTCTCATTCAAGTACACTGTACAACTTGATTGTGGAAATCAGTGTTCGAGTGTCGGAGTTGCATGCACATCCTGTTATTGTAGAGTAATCACATAATGTATGCGTACCCCGTGAAAAAGAAAAAAAAAAACAAGTCCACTTTATTTTTAATTAGCCTCCGGGGGGGCAAATCCCAGGGACAATGTAGTTAATTATAAAAGGGAGCTCTTCCCCACTCCCCCGGGGAACGCCACCAGGGCATTCTTTTTTATAATAATGGGGAGCCTAGAGGAGCACCCCAGGGACAGCCACCCCTGAGGCTTTGACATTATATATGCGGGGGGCTAATGGCCCCCCCCAGCCCCGCGGACTGCCACCCCCGGGGCACTACATCTTAAAATTGGGGAGTCCATCACGGACCCTCCAGACCGGGGGACCACCACCCCTCAGGGCTTTAAAATATTTAGAGGGGGGCCGCGCGACCCCCCTCCTGGAGGTTTGTGGTGGCCCTGGGAACCTCTGGTATGCACACATTGGGTATGCGTACCGTACCCCATATGCTACCTGGTTTACATATGTCTATCAAGTTTATGTGTTTAGATGTTGGGTGGCTCTAAAAAGAGCCTTGTGTTTATTGAGAGATTTTAGTACCTACAAGTAAGTACCAATGTAGAGTCTAAAGTTCAAGAGGAAGACTCTGTTCCCTTCATCTGTAAAATATACACCATCTCTCCTATGGATGCCATGCATATTCACATACAGAATGTTGTGGTAAATGGACCCCATTCTATAGTCTCGGAGAAAAGCAGAAACAGATTTATTGACATGTTTTCTAGCTTTCTCAATCTGTGGACAATATTGGTTGTACCAGTTCCATTTCTGCCTTTGGCATATATTAGAATGGACAAAGGCAGTTCGGGGTAAAAGTGCCTTCAATTCTCCAAAGGTGTCCTTCATAAGCATTTCCAGACCTACCCCAGTCAAAGTGCCTAGGTTATTGCCACCACAATGCACAATTATGAGGTCAGGGTGTTAAATGGCATTAGTTTCTGCCATTTTAACCCTCTCTGTCCAATCCATTTAATGTCTACATTTGGTAAACCTAGGTCTTTGTGAATTCCTTTCTGTTCTGCATACCTTTGGCTCCAGAAAATGTATGTATGTATTTAATGCTTGTTAAGCGCGGCTGTCACCCAAAGGGTATCCTGGCGCTGTGTCCTACAATCCATACTCTAAGCATGTTGAAGAGAGGTCTCGATGCACTCAGATGGTCGTTGAAAATGAAATGACAGTTTGAAAACTAAGATTTTTCTAAAATGGCGGATAAGATGCAGTTTTGAAAAAAGACAAGAAATGATTGGTTGTTTAAGAACATTCTTCACTGAAAATTAGGGTGCATGTTTCTGTTTTTTAAAAGATTGTTTCTTATTGGTTTAGCGAAAACTGATTGAAAGGTACATTACATAAGATAAGCTGGTATGTTGAAAAGTCAAGCATACTTGCTGTTTTGATTACTAACATTGTCTGATGAACTTTTGACCTGTGTGCTCAGTTAAGTGTTTCTATGGTAACAGGAAGAAGGCAGAATGGGGGTAGGGTTAAAAGTTATGTCAGTTGGATAGGGTTAAAAAATTCAACCAATAGAAATGTGTGTTTGCTTTTGAATTAATGTGGGAAGAAATGTCATTTATTTACATGTATATGTGAGTAGTATGAGAGGGAAATCTTGCCATTTTTTGGTTTTCTTAAGAACAGTGAAGTATAGAGATTCTGTATAAGAATATCTACTGTGTGTCTGACATTCTTCTTAAACTACAAATCAATTTGAAAGGTGAGTTGTTAACTTGTAAGGGGATGTATGTGGTGCATTTTGTTTTTATTAATGGTAATGTGTTTATCGTTCTAAATTGCAAAGTTTAGTTGTGTTGAATGACATTCTGAGTTTGTCTGCATTTTGATAACCATTGTGATAACAGCATTTGGTAAGTTATTGTGTTTGGTAAGTCACCTTTGTACAGTAAAGTGCAGTAGTAAAAATTTAGAATGTGTGCAGTTACTTTTCTAGTTGAAGGGTCATTCAACCCCCTGCATCTTCTGGCTGGGTATGCACCTATGTGCTGTGTTGGGCATAGTGTTTCTAACTTACATGTGTCGTTCAGCACCCTGCATCTTCTGGCTGAATCTGGTTTAAATTGTCTGGTTTGTTTTCTTTGGCGTAAGTTTTTTTTTAGTGTATAGGGTTACATTTCCTAAGTATTTTGGGCTATGTAACCATGTGCTTTGCTGGGTATAGTGTTTAATTGATGTTGTTACAGATCCGTGGTGTAGTGGCCCAGTTTGCTGCAGTTGAAGCACAGCCTAGCTGCTTCTTTTACCTTCTCAGCAGTGTCTAAATATCTTTCTTTGGAGCCCCATTACAACACGTGACAGCAAGTGCTTGAGAATGATAGATGATGCTGGATATGTAAGTTTACAGATGACAGATGCAGCGTGGATGGATGATGGATGGATGGATGGATGTGTGAAAAAGTGGATGAATGATGGATGGATGGATGATTGGATGGAAGGGTGGATGGGAGAAGGATAGATGTATTGATGTATGGATGGAAGGATGAAAGGGTGGATGGATGGATGGATGGAAGATTGCAAGGGTGTATGGATGAAGGATGATGGTTGTGTGAAAGGGTGGGTGGATTAATGATGGATGAAAGGGTGGATAGATGAAGGATGTATTTATGGATGGAAGGATGAAAGGGTGTATGGATGAAGTATCGACGTATGGATGGATGGAAGGATGAAAGGGTGGATGGATGAAGGAATAATGGATGTGTGAAAGGGTGGGTGGATGAATGATAGATGGATGGATGGATGAAAGGGTGGATGAATGAAGGGTGAATTGATGGAAGGATAAAAGGGAGGATGGATGAAGGATATATGGATGGAAGGATGAAAGGGTGGATGGATGAAGAATGGATGGATGTGTGAAAGAGTGGGTGGATGAATGATAGATGGATGTATGGATGAAAGGTTGGATGGATGAAGAATGTATGTATGGATTGAAGGATGAAAGGGTGGATGGATGATGGATGGATGGAAGGATGCAAGGGTGGATGGATAAAGGATGGATGTATAGATGAGGCATTGGATGGATGTAGGGATGACGTATTGGCTATCTTAGTGCACATTCAAATATTTTCACTGTGCGGGATAAGTCCCTCTTTATCAGTTTATAAGAAAAATTAAGTATTCATATAATCGTATACACTTCGATCTTTTAGCTTTTCTGTGCCTATACTCAAGACGCTGTTTCTGATTTTTGAGTACGGGTTTAGGGGGACGGATGTATGGGGTGTGCCCGTGCTGGGGGTAGTGTGTGTTATTTCAGGGGGAAAAATACGATGTTAAAGTATGCTGGGTATTTGAATGCATACTGGTTGTGTTTTGTATGCATTTTAATGGTGGAGAGAAGTAATGGGCTGCGTTGTGTCAGCGTACTTTGTGAATTCATGTGTGATGTAAAGAGGATGATGTGAATGTTTGCAATGAAAACGTGTGTGGTGTAGTATTATAAATCCACAGTTTCTAGAGTAGTAAATGTGTTTCGGTAAAATGCAAGGTCTAATATTTTTGGCTAGAATCACACTGTGCGTCTGTGTGATTTTACAAATTATTCTGAGAGAAGCATTTTTGTATGTTTTGTGTTTGCAGCCATGTAACTGCTTAAAAATCTATCCTTTTTTCTAGTTTTCATAGAATTAGAAACCAGTTTTGCTTTTGTATTTGGAAAATGACTCATGGTTGTTCAGTAAAATGCAGTATTTATATTTCTGGAATGTGTGCAGTCATATTAGCCCTTCAAGAGTAATTAATAGTGTTGCTTGTCTAGAATGAGACTTGTGTTTCAAATCTGCAATTCCCCAGTCAGTATACATACACTGCTGCAGACAGTCTGGGGCAGATTTACAAGCCCCTTTCGCCTCTTTGTGGTTGCATTGTGTCACTTTTTTGATGTAATGTTGGTGCAAATAGTGCAGCAAATTGCAAATGTATTTGCAAAATGAGTTAGGGTTGTACAGTAAAATGCAGTAGCTAGATATATAGTAGGCCTTAGGATATGGACTGCTTCAAATCCCTATGCACTATGTATGCAGTCTTGTATCTACCTGCACACTTGTGTTTAACATCTTCTATTCCCCAGTCTGTATCTTTACACTTCCACAAAACACTCTGTCACAGCTGTTGCACTATTGTATTGACCCATTCAGCAGTATGTGCTTACCATTCACTGTGTTAAAACTGAAGCACTCATACATTCAGTTAGGCACTGTCCTTGTAGAACTGTAATCATTCAGTCAGTATCCAAGTTCTCGTGTAGCCAAGTAGGTTGTAGGGTATGGACTGCTTCAAATCGCTATGCACTAAACATGCAGTCTTGTATCTACCTGCACACTTGTGTTTCACATCTTCTATTCCCCAGTCTGTATCTTTACACTTCCACAAAACACTCTGTCACTGTTGTTGCACTATTGTAGTGATCTATTCAGCAGATTGTGATTATCCATTCACTGCGTTAAAACTCAAGCACTGATAAATTCAGTCAGGCACTCTCCTTGCAGAACTGTAATCATTCGGTCAGTACCCAAGTACTCAAGCAGCAAAGTAGACATTAGGGCATGGACTGGTTCAAATCATTATGCACTATGCATGCAGTCTTATATCCACTTGCTAATTTTTCTTTTATACCTTAAATACCCCAGTCTGTATCCTTACACTATCACCAGATAATCTGTCACTGCTGTTGCACTTTTGTAGTGACCCATTGAGCAGTATGTGCTTATCTATTCACTGTGCTAAAACTCAAGCATCTATAAATTTACTCAGGCACTCTCCTTGCAGAACTGTAATCATTCAGTCAGTATCCAAGTACTTATGCAGCAAAGTAGGCCTTAGGGCATGAAGTGCTTTAGATCCCTATGCACTATGCATGCAGTTGTGTATCTACGGCCGCACTTGTCTAACACACCTTCAAATCCCCAGTCTGTATCCTTACACTTCCAGTAAACATTCTGTGATTGCTCTTGCACTGTTGTAGTGACCCATTTAGCGGTATGTACTGATTACTCAGTGCACTAGAACTCAAACACGTCTAGATTCACTCAGACACTCTCCTTACAGTACTGTAATTATTCATTCAGTACCCAAGTACACTTGTAGCTAAGTAGGCCTCAGGACAAGGACTACTATAAACCTGTATGCTGTATGCATGCACTCTTCTATCCACGTGCACATTTGTCTTTCATACCTTCAATTCCCTAGTTAGTTACCATGATGTTGCAGCAAATACTCTGTGTCTCACCTTCCACTGTTCTAGTGATGCATTAAGTACCATGTACTAATCCATTCACTGATCCAAAATCCAACCATTTATAAATTCATTCAGGTACTCTTCTTGCAGATGTAGTTCTTGAAACTCATGTGCAGTAATGTGCACTTCTGTTATCAATTACACATTTGTTTTTTATACTTAGTCATTGTAGATTGTATTTGTTTAGTAATAGAATATTATATTTTATAGATTTATTTTCATAACATTATAAATATTTTATTATGACAGATTCTATTTATCAACACTAAGAGAAATTCATCATGCGTAGAAAAAGTGAATAAAGCTTATCATTTCAAGATTTACCTGAACAACAGTATGTGGTGGAAAATAAAAAATCTCCTGGTAAGAGACCTAAGGATTTTCTAAAGAAGCTATCAAACACTAGTAATAGTGTGGAGAATGTGAAATATTAAAAGAATAGATCTGCAACACAAAAGAAAAACAAGAGAAAAAACATAAATCATGGGAAATCATGTTCTAAAGAAACAATGTATAGTAAAAGGAGGATGAATCAATTTCAGGAAATAGGAAAAAGAATGTTTTACAATAGAGTTGTCTTAAATTTATTAAAGAATGTGAAGAAATATAAAAGAAAATCTGCATTTTACAAGAAGAAGAAACATATTGAAAGTATTGTTGAGAAGGCTTTTGAATTAAAGAAAAACATATTTATGTTAGTAATCAATAGAATTTGATCACTTGATAAACCAATCCATTAAATGAAGGCCAAAAGTAAGTGGAGAAGACTAATTAACAGAACTAATTTTTCTGACATTTGTGGGTCAATGGAAAGAGTTCAAGTTCAGAGCCATTTTTTTAATGAAGAGAGTTATCTTCAGAGATTTATTGCTTGCAGTTGACACCAGTGGTCCAGCTTATGCGGTTAGAAATGGTTGTCCTATTGAGAAAGAGAAAAAATTTCCCAGAAATGCAGAAGAGGTGTTAGCTGATGAAGTTCTAGGGAGACGCCCTAAAGCTCCAGTGTACACTTGGAATTGCAGTAGCATTTGTAGTGTACAACAGGAATCTATTGATTCTTTACGCAATTTCTTACGTGACTATACTAAGAGAAGTGTTAAACAAAAGATTAAGATGTTGCAAGGACTAGATCCTTGCAAAGTGAGAGAAAATACTGCTTTGCAAGGTCATTCTCTGGCTTGTGTTTCTAAAAAAATATGTCAAAGTGTTTTTCCCCATTTCAGGATGTTAGCAGTACATCATACTCAAATGAGGAAATTAGTCAGAACATTGTATTATGCAAAAATTCCAGGACTAATGTTAAGAAAGTTGAACAGTGCTCTTTTGCGTAGATCAGTATCAGATGTAATGAACGTTTGTGAAGAAATTGAGTTAAGTTACTTTGGTCCTGGGGAAGACAGTGCAGAAACTGATACATTCATAGAAGGAAATGTGGAATAGAATGTACAACATTCTAGTACAAAAAAATTTGAGCTAGAAATTACAAAGTTTAAGGTGATTTCAGGTGAAAGGCCAAATTATTCTTGTATCTGTTGTCGACTAACTAAATTTAAAAATCAGACTAGGACTGTTGATCTATATTTAAAAAGTGAAAAAGAAAATAATAATGAGTGGAAGGAATTTGCAACTTATTTGTTGGTAGAGAATTGTTTTGATTTGGGTTCTGATCAACATATTTGTAAATATTGTTACAACAAATTAGACGAGAACAAAATGCCTGCTAGAGCTGTGCATAATAATCTTGAGTTGGTAAATATTCCTTCTGAACTGATAGATTTAAATACCTATGAGTCTATTCTTATTCAATGTCTGCATCCCTTTCAGGCTATTGTTCGTATGGAGCCTAAGACAGGGAAATGGCATCCTTCAGATTTACAGAGAGCATTAAAGGGAAGAGTTGTACATTTTCCCCTATATTTAAAGAAATTTTTTTGAAACAATTGGTGTAGAAAATGTAGAAGATAAACCTCTAGTTATCCTAGTTAATGGTGTTCCTACTAAGAGTAAAAAATCTGGCAAGAATTAGTGGATGTTAGGAAAGTGAAAAAGACAACATTGTATCTGATGAAAAATAATAAGTACTATAAAAATGTGCATGTGGGAGAAGAAGATGTAACTTTAGAAGAAGATAGGGACTTGTCAAGTGGACAAATTGAAAAAGTGGATATGTCCAGAACTGAAGAAATCTATGAACATTACAGTGTCAATCCACTTCATTCCAAAGAGGTGATGGGGAATACTATTGAGTTATTCCAAATGAAGGAAGCAAAGGGAAGTCCCATGAGTGTATGGCGAGAAAGCTTGGAAGCTCCTTGTTTCCCTCAGTTGTTTCCAACAGGAAAAGGAGGACGATATGATGAACGACCTGTGCAGATTCCTGCATCTGAATACCTGACATCAAGATTGTATGCAGAAGATTCAAGATTTCGACAATGTATTCCGTATTTGTTTCATCTTTTGTTTGAGAGTGACTTGTCTGGACTTTCTTATGCAGTCAACCATATATTGAAAATGGGTGTAGATCTGCAAAATGTTTCGGCAAAGGAATTTATGGATAAAGTACACCAGAAAGATAATGTTTTGGAATCTCAGCTGATTAATCTAATGGCATGTCAGCGAGGTACTAATGAGTACTGGTACCATTGTCATGGAGAACTTAAATGTATGCTAAGGAACTTAGGAACTCCTACATGGTTCCTCACTCTAAGCTGTGCTGAATATGCTTGGGATGTTTTCCTTGAATTTCTTCGAGAGGCAAATTCAAATATAGTAAATATTGAATACAAGACACCTGGAGAATTGTGTTCTTTGGATCCAGTTAATGTATGTAGATATTTCAATCATAGATTTGAAGCTATGATGTCTTTTATCACCAATAAAAGAAATACTCCTCTTGGAGAGGTTGTGGATTTCTTTTGGAGAAAGGATTTTCAAGCAAGAGGTGCTCCTCACATACATATGCTAATATGGATAAAAGATGCTCCCAAATTCGGAACAGATTTGGATGATACTGTGTTGTCTTTTATTGAAGAATATGCTACATGTGCTATACCCAAAAGCACAGAATAAGAGAACTTAAGACAACAAGTCTTACGATTCCAAAGCTATCCTTGTGGGAAATTCTTTCGTCGAAAGTACAAGTCAAAGGAAAAGTTTTATACCAAATGTCGTTTTGGTTTTCCACGTCCTGTAATATCCAAAGGAAGAGTAAACAGTTTTATTTCAGCTATGAGACATACCATCACAAGAAAGTCTCCAAAGAATACCTATAATTTGATAAGAAGTGCAGAGTCAAAATATATAAATGATTATAATCCAGCTATTCTGTCCATGTGGAATGCTAATATGGATATTCAATACGTTGCAGACAATTCCATTGCTGTTGCTCGATATGTAACATCCTACATAACAAAATCAGAAAAGACAGAATTGAAGCAAATGTGGGAAGAGATTTCCCATGAGAAGAGTCTAAGTAAGAAATGATACAGTTACAGTTTGAAGATGTTATCTCATCGAGAAATTGGAGCGTATGAATGCTCAGATCGCTTATCATCTGCATGTCTATACGCCAAATCTAGAAGAATCATTTGAGTGAGTCTAGGTCTTGTTGCAACACGAAATTGAGTACTTAAATCCGTACAAGAATTTGAATATTTAGCTGAAAAAGAGTCAGAAAGTACAGATATTGTGAAAACAAATATGTTGGATACATATTATCGAAGAAGAAGTCATCATCTTGAGAACATTTGTCTCTATGAAGTGCTGCAAAACTATACTTTTAAACGGAATATTACAGAAAAGGTCAGTAATGAAATATATGCTGTGATTGGTTCTGAAGGATGTTTGGTGAATCAAAGAAAAGGAAATTTGATTAATCATCGAAAACTGAGTTGCGATACTCCTGACAAAATAGGATTTTACTATTTAGCTCTTTTGCAACTCTTCAAGCCGTGGCGTTCAGAATTGGAATCACTTGGAGATTTTCAGAGCTACAAAGATTCGTTCAACGCTACTAAAGATACTATAGAATGTCCTGTTTTTGCTAATTATGTGAACATTTTGAACAACGAAATTCAGCAAGAAGCTACAATTGCAGCTGAGATTGCTAGAGACAGTTCTCAAGACAGTCAAACTTCTGCTCCATTGAGTCAGTATCCACTAGGAGAATCCGTTGTTCAAAATGAAGCAGCAATTGCCAGGGATGAGGAGGAACCAGCAATGTATCAAGCTCAAGAAGATGTAACAAACTTAAGAAACTTGGAAAAAAACTAAATGTTGAGCAAAAACAAATATATGAGCAAGTTTGAGACCAGATTGACCATGGATAACTTCATGAAAAGAAAGAGTGCTCATGCATGTCATTTCAACCTTTCTGAATGTATGTGAGTGGACAAGCTGGAACAGGAACAATTTTTTTAATTAAAGTAATTACATCTTTTCTACAGAAAAGAACTGAATTTTATTTGTCTTGTGTAGTCACTGCTCCAACTGGGTTGGCAGCACACAGTATTAAAGGAATTACTTTACATCGTTTACTAATGCTACCAGTAGAGCATGAAAACAAATTGGAATACCACAAGCTATCTGGAGAAGTTTGTTGTGAAGTTTCAAGAGTCTTAAAGAAAATGAAACTTCTTATTATTGATGAGGTAAGCATGATATCAAACGTAATGCTTGCCTTTGTGCATTTAAGAATGCAGCAAATTCTTAAAACAGAGTACAACATGTTATTTGGAGGAAAACATGTCATCGTTTTTGGAGATCTACTACAAATTACTCCTGTAAAAGGACAACCAGTGTTTAAAACTCTTGCACATGAAGATACCAGAAGGTCTTTGGGTAGCATCGGAAATGTTAATATTTGGTCATATTTTGAATATAAGGAACTTATTTCAAATATGCGACATGCAAATATGCTGATTATGGAACTATTCTTCAAGATATAAGAATTGGAAAAGTGACTGAACATGTAAGCAAGCTTTACAGAGACGCTTACTTTCTAATGTATTTCCAAATGAAAATATTGTTCCTAAGAAAATATATATGAGAATTGCAGAAAACAAATCTGCAATCTGCTTAATCCCAATACTGCGTACAACAATTTAGTCATTGTTCAGCTCGGTTTTTGCTTGTAAAAGATTTATAGGTTTGTAGAAAACAGCTTCCTGTTTCTTTGGCATATACGGTGACCATTCATAAATCTCAAGGTTTAAGTGTAAATAGTGCTTAGGTGCATATTGGAAGTACCGCGTTTAGGGAGGGTATAGCATATGTTACTTTGTCTCGGGTCAGAACTTTATCTGGATTGTACTTGATCGATTTTGATGAGAGAAAGATTAGTGCAGATGCAAATTGTGTGAAAGAGTATAATAGGTTAATAAGAGAATATGCTCCAAATTTAAGTCAATATCCAGTATTTGAAAAGCGTGTGGTAGATCGAAAAAGAAGATATGAGAATATCTGTAGTGAAGGTATAGAGAAAGAAAAAAAACAAGGTAATGTTGTGAAAGAGAAAAAGAAAAAGGACACCGTTGAAGAGATTGCTGGATATGAATTTGAAAATAGTTCTGGTGTCAACTGCTATGCTAATGTAGTTATTAATGTTGTTTTTTTCTTGAAAGTTTGCACCAGCAAATTGTTGAAAATCGTGAAAAAAGATTTTGTTTGTTGTTGTATTCTATTTATGAGAAATGTAGTAGTGATAAAAGTAAAATACAAAGCGTTTCTGATATTCCAAATCTATTGGACATATGTTCTGGTTGTACATAGTTTACACAGAATATTCAGCAAGATTGTCAGGAATTTTTTAATGTATATGCTTGTTGTATAGGAAAATGAAGGTATATATATTGGAAATCTTTTTGGCCTTTCTTACAAATGGGAACATTATTGCGAAAATTGTTCGTTTACATGTAGCACTAACATAGACACTGAAAATCCATTTATTTGACTTTACCAGACTGTGAATAAGTTTCTTTTAACAACCTAGTTAGCGGAGCAACTCAAAACATGGAGTGTAGCCAATGTAAATCAGAAATGTCATCAAGATTATTTATACAAAGATATGGACAGTATATAATTTTAATGATACAACGTTGTACAGCGGATGGAAGAAAATTGGAAACTTTAATTTAAAAATGTTGTAGCTACTCAAGTATCAATATCAGGAAGAACTTTTGTAGCTCTAGCAATAATTTTTCATGATGGTCCTTCGACAACATCTGGACATTACACTGCTTATTTAAAATGTGAGAAAGGCTGGATGCATTGCAATGATAGTCAATTGGTTTTTAAACAACATTTGCCTAAAGAATTACCTAATTATTACCTAATATTCTTGAAGCCAAAGTTTTAGCAACAAAAGTTGGCCTTTCAGGATTACTATTGGACAACTTCCAAACAAAGGGTTAGATGCATACTATTTGGCCTTGAGGAAAACTATCTAAAACAATTAAGGACTTTTTATTGTATATTTTGTCAGCAAATATTTCTGAAGAACATTATTTACAGTGTATGGAAATTAATACAAATGTTTTGTTGCTTTATCATTGTTTGAGTTGTTTCATATTTACGTAAGAAATTGCTCTTAGAAAAAAACATTTAACATATGTTTTATTTCTATTTTTTAGAATGTTATTGAGAATGTTGAATGGGTTTTTAAGATAATCTTATTGATTGTCTTTTTTTTTGCCCGCTGTTATTTGACGAGTACAATTGAAATCACTGTTTCTTGTGAATTTCAATATATTCTGAGGACAGCAAAAAAGGCAAATGAAATGTTTTACAAATTATTTTGTGTTGTAAAAAATATATTGTAACTGTATTTACTTTCCTTTCTCCATCTGGAATCCTAAAAAAATTCCAGATCAGAGCTTCCTTCCTTTTTGGCTGTGCATCCTCAGCAAAAAAATTCTTCTTCTGAAGAGTGTTCAGATGTATCTTCATCCTGGTGTACAGCCATATTAAAGATGTCTTCAAAAACACAGAAGCTTCAAAAAAGAGATGGTTCTTCAGTGAAAGTCAAAGAAGGATGACTAAAATGCTTGGGGTCCTTCAACAGTCAAAATAAGAAGTATTATGAACGAAGTAATATACGCTTATTAAAAGTAAATAAATACTATTTTCTTGATTATCTCAGATAATGTCTAGCCTTAATATTTACATTAAATACATAGATATCTGTTTTTGAACATTAGGAAACTTTCGCGCAGTAAGTGTACGGTGCGCCTTACAAACTTACATGACGCGGAAGCGCCGATGTGACGCAAAACGTCAAAATGTATTTGTGACGTCTGAGCGTGTACGCGTACAGTATGATTATACATACGAAGGATAGTGCGAGGAGGGTACGCGTATGGGACGTTTACCACAAAAATTGCAAAACAATATAAAAAAAACATTTTTAATATATTGGAAAAAATAAATAAATAATAGAGAGCACAAGTATGACTGGACACCAAACAAGTCCGTACGAATGCGACACTATGCCGAGGCGCGTATTCCTGCATTTACAGTACCTTGGTTGGCATTATAATTACAACCGGCTAGTATTTCTAGGGGGCAAAAATCTTAATTTTCATGTGCAAACTTTCTCTTTGTCTTTCTTTTTGCTTTACTTTATCATGTATAAGGAAATTAAAGGCCAATGTTCACTGTTCAAGCATATATTGCATATTACGAAAAATGGCCGCTGTATTTACTGCTGTAAGTGAGTGACATGAGTCTAATCTTCTATGTACTTGTATACGTATACACGTCTATGTGAAGTAACAAGACTGTGTTATCAAGACACTCCATGTGTCGGACCCCTGAAAGGGCGTGTTTATTGACTTTTGATACGGAATTGAAATGTGCGGTTCTGGGTTACCGCACTTCCACGTGCCAGCTGACTACAGAGCTTGAACTCATACAGAGTGAAATGCAGATAAGAAAAGTGCATCCATTCAGGAACTAAAAGACTTCAACTCCCACAATGCTGAGGGGCGTGACACTGCCCACTTAGCCAGTGCATGGCAGTGTGCACGTATTCTTCGTACCAAAGCCTCTGAAGAAGAATATATTTCGAAACGCGTAAGGCAAGACGAAGGAACTACTGTGATTAAAACCTATGCGTGTTTGCTGTTCATACCATGAATTAAAGGTTAAAGGTCTAACCTTCTCGGCTGTCTCGAGTGCTCCCTCATTTGTGTGGCAGACCTGTGAGTGTGATGTATAGCGGCAGCCCAGCCGCGAGGTGAGCAACACCCCGGTTAAAGGCGGGGGCCCCGAGGACGGATCTCCTACCTCTTTGTGGAGCAGCGCAAGTTGGATGAGAACAGAGGCACGCTAAGGGGCTCATCCAGAGCTTGAACTCATACAGAGTGAAATGCAGATAAGAAAAGTGCATCCATTCAGGAACTAAAAGACTTCAACCCCCACAATGCTGAGGGGCGTGACACTGCCCACTTAGCCAGTGCGTGGGAGTGTGCACGTATTCTTCGTACCAAAGCCTCTGAAGAAGAATATATTTCGAAACGCGTAAGGCAAGACGAAGGAACTGCTGTGATTAAAACCTATGCGTGTTTGCTGTTCATACCACGAATTTAAGGTTAAAGGTCTAACCTTGTCGGCTGTCTCGAGTGCTCCCTCATTTGTGTGGCAGACCTGTGAGCGTGATGCATAGCGGCAGCCCAGCCGCGAGGTGAGCAACACCCCGGTTAAAGGCGGGGGCCCCGAGGACGGATCTCCTACCTCTTTGTGGAGCAGCGAGAGTTGGATGAGAACAGAGGCACGCTAAGGGGCTCATCCAGAGCTTGAACTCATACAGAGTGAAATGCAGATAAGAAAAGTGCATCCATTCAGGAACTAAAAGACTTCAACTCCCACAATGCTGAGGGGCATGACACTGCCCACTTAGCCAGTGCGTGGGAGTGTGCACGTATTCTTCGTACCAAAGCCTCCAAAGAAGAATATATTTCGAAACGCGTAAGGCAAGACGAAGGAACTGCTGTGATTAAAACCTATGCGTGTTTGCTGTTCATACCACAAATTAAAGGTTAAAGGTCTAACCTTCTCGGCTGTCTCGAGTGCTCCCTCATTTGTTTGGCAGACCTGTGAGCGTGATGTATAGCGGCAGCCCAGCCGCGAGGTGAGCAACACCCCGGTTAAAGGCGGGGGCCCCGAGGACGGATCTCCTACCTCTTTGTGGAGCAGCGCGAGTTGGATGAGAACAGAGGCACGCTAAGGGGCTCATCCAGAGCTTGAACTCATACAGAGTGAAATGCAGATAAGAAAAGTCTATCCATTCAGGAACTAAAAGACTTCAACTCCCACAATGCTGAGGGGCGTGACACTGCCCACTTAGCCAGTGCGTGGGAGTGTGCACGTATTCTTCGTACCAAAGCCTCTGAAGAAGAATATATTTCGAAACGCGTAAGGCAAGACGAAGGAACTGCTGTGATTAAAACCTATGCGTGTTTGCTGTTCATACCACGAATTAAAGGTTAAAGGTCTAACCTTCTCGGCTGTCTCGAGTGCTCCCTCATTTGTGTGGCAGACCTGTGAGCGTGATGTATAGTTGCAGCCCAGCCGCGAGGTGAGCAACACCCCGGTTAAAGGCAGGGGCCCCGAGGACGGATCTCCTACCTCTTTGTGGAGCAGCACGAGTTGGATGAGAACAGAGGCACGCTAAGGGGCTCATCCAGAGCTTGAACTCATACAGAGTGAAATGCAGATAAGAACAGTGCATCCATTCAGGAACTAAAAGACTTCAACTCCCACAATGCTGAGGGGCGTGACACTGCCCACTTAGCCAGTGCGTGGGAGTGTGCACGTATTCTTCGTACCAAAGCCTCTGAAGAAGAATATATTTCGAAACGCGTAAGGCAAGACGAAGGAACTGCTGTGATTAAAACCTATGCGTGTTTGCTGTTCATACCACGAATTAAAGGTTAAAGGTCTAACCTTCTCGGCTGTCTCGAGTGCTCCCTCATTTGTGTGGCAGACCTGTGAGCATGATGTATAGTGGCAGCCCAGCCGCGAGGTGAGCAACACCCCGGTTAAAGGCGTCGGCCCCGAGGACGGATCTCCTACCTCTTTGTGGAGCAGCGCGAGTTGGATGAGAACAGAGGCACGCTAAGGGGCTCATCCAGAGCTTGAACTCATACAGAGTTAAATGCAGATAAGAAAAGTGCATCCATTCAGGAACTAAAAGACTCCAACTCCCACAATGCTGAGGGGCATGACACTGCCCACTTAGCCAGTGCGTGGGAGTGTGCACGTATTCTTCGTACCAAAGCCTCTGAAGAAGAATATATTTCGAAACGCGTAAGGCAAGACGAAGGAACTGCTGTGATTAAAACCTATGCGTGTTTGCTGTTCATACCACGAATTAACGGTTAAAGGTCTAACCTTCTCGGCTGTCTCGAGTGCTCCCTCATTTGTGTGGCAGACCTGTGAGCGTGATGTATAGCGGCAGCCCAGCCGCGAGGTGAGCAACACCCCGGTTAAAGGCGGGGGCCCCGAGGACGGATCTCCTACCTCTTTGTGGAGCAGCGCGAGTTGGATGAGAACAGAGGCACGCTAAGGGGCTCATCCAGAGCTTGAACTCATACAGAGTGAAATGCAGATAAGAAAAGTGCATCCATTCAGGAACTAAAAGACTTCAACTCCCACAATGCTGAGGGGCGTGACACTGCCCACTTAGCCAGTGCGTGGGAGTGTGCACGTATTCTTCGTACCAAAGCCTCTGAAGAAGAATATATTTCGAAACGCGTAAGGCAAGACGAAGGAACTGCTGTGATTAAAACCTATGCGTGTTTGCTGTTCATACCACGAATTAAAGGTTAAAGGTCTAACCTTCTCGGCTGTCTCGAGTGCTCCCTCATTTGTGTGGCAGACCTGTGAGCGTGATATATATATATATATATTCACTGAAAAAACCATAGGTTTCACACCAGTTATAGTTAGCTGGAAATTTTACTGATATAAAACCATTGAAATTCCCACGTTATAGTTAGTCGGACTCACTATAACTTGCGCGTACAATGCACTGCTGATGACATCACTCATGACATCACTGATGAGACCATCCAGTGAATGTGTGTCTTTCTGAAAAATAAATTTGTTTTATATATGTATTTGTAAAGGTCGATGGAAGAATAAATGTTTAAATAAGTGTGTAAATGGATGTTTTTTTAAAAAAAATTGGTTGGGTAACTGGCATATTATGTGTATCTTAGTGAATACATATATTAGCGAGTATTGTTTAAATATTTAAATGTTTGTATCAGTGTTTCTCTTTGTGTATAAGTGGCTGCATGGGGTTGGTGACTGACTCACTGTTTGTATGTGTTTTGAAGACAGCATATGTGCAGGACTGTATGGGTGGATGAGTGTATATATGTGTGTGTTAGTGAGTGAATGACTGTCTCACTAGTGTCTTCATTAGTAACGACATATGTTTTAATCTAGTATATGTGAGTATTGATGTATATAAGTGAGTATAGTATATATAGTGAGAGATTGTAGGAGTTCCTGTGTAAATAAGTATGTGTTTCTATAAGTGATTGTTTAAGAGAGTAAGTATGGGTAAGTTTCCTTAGAAGTAAGGTGGCAGTGTGTGTATAAATGTATATGCAAAGAAATGGATGTTTAATAGTTTATTTGCATGTGTGAGTATGTGTGTGAGTAACTTTTGGATGATTGCTGATGTGTAACAGGATGTGTAGGTGTATCACTACATATGATGAGTGAGTATATGTATGAGTGACTATATAGAACTGTTGGTGAATGAGTGGATGTGTATATAGATGGTGGAATTACTGAATTGGTTGTTGTTACTGGTTTGGGTATCTCCATTTTTTAGAAAATGTTTGTTTCTATTTTTGAATATGTGTTTCAAGCGTTACATTACACTGAAATTAGGTCTGTCACTCTGTCACAAGGATGGTGTCATCAGTGATGTCATGAGTGATGTCATCAGCAGTGCATTGTACGCGCAAGTTATAGTGAGTCCGACTAACTATAACGTGGGAATTTCAATGGTTTTATATCAGTAAAATTTCCAGCTAACTATAACTGGTGTGAAACCTATGGTTTTTTCAGTGAATTTCATAGGTTTTTTAAATGCTAATTCCTAACTATAACTGGTGTGAAACCTATGGTTTTTTCAGTGAATTTCATAGGTTTTTTTAATGCTAATTCCTTTGTATATCGAGTTTCTAACCTTTTTTTTTTTTACAATTTGCTGTTTTTTTTAAGTATTCATTTTTTTTATAATTTTTTTCTTTTGCGCTCTGGGTGCGCGCTCCTGGAAGCTTTCAGCTAAGCTCTCCTGTAAGCTTCTCCGAGAGCTCATCTGAAAGCGCACCCAGAGCGCAACTGTCGTTCGTGAAAAAAAAATATGAATGAAAAGTTAATAATAATGCAAAACATTTCGTACCATACAAATAAAATTTGTTTTTTTTAATATTGAAAATGATTATGCATTTCTATTAAAGATTGATGACGTCACTTCAGCGCACAACGTACGTGCCCTCGGAAGCGCCTACGTGCGCGGCTCCTAAACGCACGCAAAAGCGCCTACGATCGCGCCACGTGTGCGCCCCGGAAGCGCCTACGATCGCGCCACGTGTGCGCCCCGGAAGCGCCTACGATCGCGCAGCGTAAACGCACCCGGAAGTGCACCCGAGCGCGCAGCGTAAGCGCGTCGGGTCATGTGACCCTAAAATAACACTTTTCATTGGTTGCTAACAGTTTTTTTTTACAATGAATGAAATCCCCACCCATTTCCTTCACTTCTTCTTTCACTTTTGTGACTGAAAGACCTGCTTTTTTGCTGCTCCTTTTTTCTTGGTTCATCATGGCTGCCAGATCATCCAGCAGTGAAGATGACTTCATTGATGAAGAGCCACCTACCCCAAAGGTGAAGGGACATTTCATTTGGAAATTTTTTAAGTTTCCAGAAGGCCAGAAGAAGGTGAATGCACCAAAAGTAGAGTGCAGGATCTGCAAAAAGGTCCTGTCACGGGGTAACCCCCTAAAAAAATACTCTTTTGGCAACTTCACGATGATTCGCCATGTGGAGACCAGGCACCCCCAGAATTTTGCCCGAGAAAGTGTCAGGGCTCTGGCACAGGAGGTTCCCTCTACATCAACAGGAGGAGCAACTTCTTCTGGAAGAGACCAATCTCAGGGGCAGGTAGCAAACATCCAACCTGCATTCAACCATGGGGTCGTCAGATGCAGATACTGCAATCAACTCCTCACCTATGGGGAGCAAAGTGTCCTGCTCATGGTTCGGGCATTAGAGAACCATCACTGCCCTTCCCACCCCTAATTTTTTTCTTTTCTTTTTGCTCCTGTTGAGCAGTTTCTATTCCCTGTTTTTGTTCCTCTTCAGTTAAAAGAAGAAAACCAAAAGTTCTTTTCAGAACTACCTCCAATTCTCATCAAAGAGCTATAATCTTAAAAAATGAAGAGTAAGTGAAATATAGTGCATTGATAATTGAAAGGAGAATGAGTAAGAAAGAACAGAAAGGTATGAGAGGTGAAAGGAAGTGAAGTAGGAGGACTGAAAGAAGGTGAGTGTTAGAAAAGAAATTTATGACACAGTGAATAAACTGGAGGCCTCATTTCTGAAAAGTGACGCATCGCTACGTGAAAATAGCGATGCGTCACTTATCTGGACGCACTCCTTATGACATTCCACATATGTCATATTTAATATATGACTAATCAATTCGCAAGGAGTTACAGATATGTCAGTATTTCTGACATATCTCTAAACACAAAAGTAACGCATTGCAGGAGTGCGTCACAAAAGTGACGCAACTCCAGTAATGTGTCCTTTCACATGGAAAAAGCACCATGTGAAAGGTTTGCTGAGAAGCAGGCGCAAGATTTTGGCGCAACTGCATCCTAAAAGTGACGCACTGCGTCATTATTACCAAGCTTTTTGCAAGGAACACCCCCTCTGCATGCATTATACCTGACACTATTTTTTAAAAAGTGACGCATCTAGGTACATGGGTCACTTTTTAAAACTCTGCGCCATATTGTATCTGCATCAGGTATAATGTATGCAGAGGGGGCAATCCCTCGCAAAAAGCTTGGTAATAACAACGTACTGAAATCTATGAGATTTCCCTGCGTCATTTTTTGGATGCTATTGCGTCAAAATTTTGCGCCGGCCTCGCATCACTTTTATGTTTACACATATGTCAGAAATACTGACGTATCTGTAACTCCTTGCAACATGATTCGTCATACATTAAATATGACACATCTGGAATGTCATAAGGACTGTGTACAGAAAAGTGACGCATCACACCAACAGTGTAATAAAATGTGCCTCGTTGCACTATATTTAAAGGATGCAACAGCATCCTAAAAGTGACGCAGTGAAATCTCAAACATTTCACTGCGTCGCTATTACAAAGCTTTTTGTGGGGGAACACCCCCTCTGCATACATTATACCTGACGCTATTTTTAAAAAGTGACGCATCTAGGTACATGGGTCACTTTTTAAAACTCTGCGCCATATTGTATCTGCAACATGATTCGTCATACATTAAATATGACACATCTGGAACGTCATAAGGAGTGCGCACAGAAAAGTGACGCATAACACCAGCAGTGTAATAAAATGTACCTCGTTGCACTATATTTAAAAAGTGACGCATCTAGATAGATGCGTCACTTTTTGAATATTGCATAACAATGCGCATTTTTTTACACCGCTGGTGCGTCACAAAAATTGACGCACAGGAAGCGCAAAACTAACAGCGCAAGGCCTTCATAAATATAGTCCTGGATTTAGGGGGTCAGAGGGGGTCTACTCTTCCCCCTTATGATCCAATCAGCTTCCTGCGCGCAAGTCGCTCGTCGCGCCTGGAGCGCTCTCCCGTGCGCGCACGGGAGAGCGCATATTCCCGCGCAAAACGAAAAAAAAATTTTAATGCCCTGCAGGACCCTATTTTAGTCCCTACATCAAACCTAGGGGGTCAGAGGGGGTCTACTCTTCCCCCTTATGGTCATTTGCCCCTTTTTTTTTCAAACCCCTTCTGTCTCGATTTTACCGAGACACAAGATGGCGGCCGCTCCGCACTGTTTAGAATGTTTACAGACAACTGAGATCCAATCAGCTTCCTGCGCGCAAGTCGCGTGTCGCGCCTGGAGCGCACTCCCGTGCGCGCACGGGAGCGCGGCTATAGATATATATATTTTTTTGAACCTTAATTACTTAAAATCCACTGGAGCACATATCTTGAGACATAGCAAAGGCACATCGGGCTACCAGTCCCTACAATTTTGCCAAGTTTGGTGGAAATCCATTCAGCCGTTCGGGCTAAAAGTGAAATCGACCGCCCTATGGAAATTAACATGGGGAAAACGCGTTTTGGGACCCCCCTTTTATCTCGGCCCCCGCTTGACGAATCCCCCCCAAACTTTCAGGGAAGGACCGGACCGCCATGAGACCATTTTCCTGAAAATTTCAGGCAGATTCGTCAACCGGCGCCAAAGTTATTCAAAATAGAATGTTGAGATTTAACATTGAAAATTATCCTAACTATAACTACCTACTGGCGACCGCCAGTAGGTAATATATATATATATATATATATATATATATATATATATATATATATATATATATATATATATATATATATATATATATATATATATATATATATATCCTACTGGCGGTCGCCAGTAGGTAGTTATAGTTAGGATTGTTTTCCATAGGAAATCCTCAACATTCTATTTGGAATAACTTTGGCCCTGGTTGAAGAATCTCTCAAAGAAAATGGCTCGGTCCGCTGCGCTCCTTCCCTGAAATTTTGGGGGGTATTGGTCAAGTGGGGGCTGAGATATAAGGGGGGTCCCAAAATGTGTTTTCTGCATGTTATTTTCCATAGGACCTTTAGACTCGGCTACAGGTCGAACGGCTGAATGGATTTATAAGAAATTTGGCAAAACTGTAGAGTCCGGTTCGCAGATTACGCTTTTTTTGGAATGGTGTAAATCCGTTCAGTAGTTGTTGAGAAAATTAAAGTTAAAGTCAATTATATATCTATAGGCGCGCACGCGTGCGCGCAATCAAAGGGCTGCGCGTGAGCGGAATTTTTTTTTTGCTGCGTGACGTCTGTTAACGTTCGATTCGAAGGAAATCAGGAAGTTTTGTTCGCCATTTTGTCACTGCGAGTAAATATATTGTTCATTTCAAAGCGTTGAAACATGGAAAGGGGAGAAGGTAGAGATTGTTTTGCTGCGTAGCTTTTCTTGGGGTGTGCAGTAAGGCCCTTAAACGCAAAAAGATATAATTTTTTCCCGAAAAAAAATACGGGGTGCGCGCACCCGGTCGCGCACACCTATTTACAAGAGTGTGAAAATGGAGATAAATCAGAAGTTTGAGTGCTTAGATATAAGGTGGCTCTGAAAAGAGCCATTGTGTTAATTGAGTGTTTTCTGCATTTATAAGTAAGTACCGATGCAGAGCCTGATGTTGCAGAGGAAGATTCTGTTTCCCTCATTCGTGAAATGAACACTGTCTCTCCTATAGACGTCTTGCATGTGGTATCGCAAGTTGTTGTGGTAAATAGAACCCATGCTATAATCTCTGAGGAACGCAGAAACAGATTTATTTACATGTCTCCTTGCTTTCTCAAATTGTGCACAATGTTGATTGGACCAATTCCATTTCTGTCTTTGGCATATATTGGAATATACCAAGGCAGATCGAGGAAAAAGTGTCATCAATTGTCGAAAGGTGTCTTTTAGAAGCATTTCCAGACCTACCCCAGTGATTGTGCCTAGATCGTTCCCACCACAGTGCACAATTATAAGGTCTGGTTCTGGGAGATGCATAAAAGTTTTCACCAATGGAATCAATTGGGGACATTTCAATCCTCTTTTGGCAATCCATGTTATGTGTACATTTGGTAAGCCGAGGTTGCAAATTCGTCTGCTTACTGCATATTTTTCACTCCAGTGAATATAACTGTGTCCTATAAGCCAGACCTTCATTTTCAAGGGATTTGTAGTCGTCCTCCGATCGGTTCTGGAAGTGGAATGGTAGTTAGAAGTTGAAATTCTAAATAAAGAAAAAGGAAGAGGCTGGGTGTGGTTAAAAAAATAAAAATGATTGGTTGATTGTAATAAGTGGAGATTGAACAGTACGTTGCATGTTAATGTTTATGTTAAACGAAAAGTACTATTGGGTGTGAAAAAACAAGACATGTAACAGAGCTGTGGATTGGCAGGTGTTTCTAGAGGGAAAATAGTCTTCTTAGTTTGTTGTAGAACGTTGAGACATGAACTTTTGACCTGTGCCTTCAGCAAGGTGCAGAATGAGGTGTAACCATGGAAACAGCCGGAGATGGCAGTTGGTGATGGGTTCACCCTTTGGTGCCTCTGTATCTGACTCTGGTCTGTGGTGGCAGGCGGACAACTGTTTGTTATTGTGGAGATGAAAGGGTGATAAGGAGAGAAATACGACATAGCGTTTGGCATATAGGAGCGTGGGAGCAGTGATTAAGTCTGAGTGAAGCGGAACTGTGGCGGTGCTTGGTAACAGTAAAAAAAAATTTTTAACAGTGGTATAACTGTCTGTACGGTTCGCGACCTACTAAGAAAGAGTTCACGGGCCATAATTGGCTTGCAGGGTCTAGTATCAGTAAGTGAGGTCGAGAAAAGAAAACATTCAGGACTTTATTTATGAAGGCCTTGCGCCACCGGTGCGTCACTGTTTCCCATTTTAAAAAATGAGGCACCGGCGGCGGAAGGTCTTCATAAATAAGGTCCTCAGTGACTACAGTTAAGGTTATGTGGAACCCATGAATAGTTTTTCAATATGAAATCATTTCAGTTGAGATTATGGATTAAAAGAGAAACCGTGAATATTTGAAATGTTTATTTAGAAATGTACTGTTTTAAAGGCAAATCATTATGTAATATGAGTACAGAAATTGCAAAAAACACAGTAATTGGTATTGTCAGTAGTACATGGAATACAAACGCTATAGTTGAAGAAAAATGAATATAGTTGGAAAAAAACATTGTACACTCTTATAGGGAAGTATATTATATTTTAATAAATGGAAGAAGGTCTCTGGCCTTTCAGTTTAGGAACGATATATGAAAATGCAAGTGGTTATACATCATTACTTTATCAATCAGCTGTCTACATGCGAAGCACTATCAAGTTTGTGTTATGTTACTGTGTACGGGGAAAAAAAGGCGCCAAAAGCGACAAAATGGCGAGAGGTGCATGTATGTAATCTGTTGGATGGTGCGCAAATCAGTATGGAGGAGAACTACTGTATTGAGATATCTTTTGAAGGTTGCAGTATTGCATTTGAAATACAGCACAAGTAACAATGGAAATATTGTTGAAAGAACATATTTTTCTGTAAAGTATTTTAAATTAATAATTTTATAGAAAATTAAAGGAGCAGAGGCGTGTGAGGCGGAAATAAGCAGTTGAGATGCGAAATGGTGTTTACAGTTATAAAAAACTTGTTTAAAATTTACACATTAATTAGGGTACATGTAGCATATATTAGCGAGTTTTGCATCGAGTACGTTTGAAATAACCTTAGATAAGATATGCAATAGAATTGTTGAGATTAGACTGTAAAAAAATAAAGTTGAAAATCGAGTAGCTGAAGAAACAAATGTAGTCCACATAAAAGACCAAAATTTAAACAACACGAAATCATAATGTCCACTGTTAGTAAAGCCAATAGGTCTGTTCTTCAAAAGAAAATATGGAAAAGAACGGGAAGAATATAGGGAAGCAAAAGGAAATGAGGACGTCAATGGCTTGTATAAGAGTTATTGAAGCATTGTTTAGGCAAAATAGGTAGCTTCTGCTTGTAACAGGAAATCACTTTTATCATTTGAAAGTATGTCAGCTATCCAATGGAAAAGAGTAAAGCAGTACTCATGATCTGTTAAAATCGGAGCCTCTTTTATTATCAGAGGGCAGCTCGGTGGGTTTTCGATGTAGTTCTCTGTTAGGAAAGAGTTAACCGTCCATTGTGTAGGCAAAGTATGCAGCAAGTGCTTCTAACAGGAAATCACTGTTATCATCTGAAAACATGTCAGCCATCCAATTGAGAAGATGAAAGGAGCATTCATGATCTGTCATTATTGGAGCGTCTTTTACCATCATAGGGCAGCTCGGTGGGTTTTCGATGTAGCTCTCTGTTAGGAAATCTTGCGCCGCTGCGAATATATTCCAATGACCCAGAACTCCTTGTATCGCTGCAAAGGCCATAAACCCTCCGTTGTAACAAAGCTGTTCATGATCAAGTAACGGATTCATGAGGTGATTGTAATTCTGTTCAGGAGGTACCAAATTGCAGAGACATCAATCCAGGGCCCACGTGAAATCACAGCTCAGGCAATGAAATACAGGCTGCACACAGGTGAAATACGAATATCGAAATGATAATCGATATGAAGTATTCAAAGTTGAGAGTGGTAAGGTGCCGTAGTACAGAAGCATTCTCTGTCGAAATAGTTCTAAGTGGTCCGGCTCGTTTGCGTAGGCAGGAGGGACATCCATTTTGAATTTCTCAAGATGGTAAAGGAAACGGCGCAGCACTGCCGGTTGTATAGCAACTCCACAGAATTAGGTCGCCGGCTATGCAGTGGAGAGGAGCAGAATGACTTGATAAATTTTCTAGGAGTCTAGTCACTTATATATTGCTTAGTAGTTATCAAAAAAGTAGCTTTTCTTGAAGTGGAGGATGGTTTAAAAAATAAGGGAGTCATTTGAACAAGTTGTAAAGCAAGGTCAATTTTTTTTTACATCAATGCTGTTTTCTGTGAATGTTAGCTAAGTGAAAGATATGTGTGTGAGCAGATGCAACGTTCAGTTTTAAATGTGACAATGGAGCTCTTGTTCATGTCTTCCGATTCAAGGTCGGTATTCGCTGCCAAATACAAAGATCAAGAAACGCATGCGTGGGGTAGATAGTCTGCATTCTTAAAGGAAAGCAAATGAAGGGTTATTTTTACCGCGTCAGCATTGTCGTTTAAAAAGTTACAGTGATTTTCATTATATGTTAAGAAAGTGTCACTGATGAAGACTGAAAATAAATCCTTATAAATAACAGGGACTGGTGTATTTTAGAAAAGGTGTGTAACATTACATGAATTGTAAAAAAATAAATAATGTAATTGAAAGTGTATGGTTTGAAAATGAAAAGTAGAGGTTTATAGTTCACGTTTTGAAAGCGGTTCTAGAGGGTCAGATGCATGATAGATTTATAAAAAATAGAACATGTTTTTCAATAGTATTATGGAAAAAATATGTGCCTTTATGTACTATTTAGATTATCTGCCTGTTGCCTATTCTTTGAGTTTTAGTAATCCTGTGTCTTATAAGTTTTCCAGGGGCGGTTTGAGGTTCATGGTGGGCTTGGGCAGGGAGGGTAGGTTGGGGGTTTGTAATAGGGGGTCCGGGTGGGGTGGAGTGTGAAGTTTAGTGAAGAGTGAGGGGGGCGGGGGTTAGGGTGTTTGGTAATGAAGCAGAGTCAGAGGACGCCAAATTTCTTTTATGGGGTGCCACGGAAATATGTATTTATTCTCAGAGGTTTATTATTTTAAGGATATATATTAACATGGTGGCTCTTGTCGTTTTGTGGTTCTGTGCATGTGTATAATGCTGGCCCTGTAGTTTTTGTTTGTGGACCTTATTACGACACACAGGGGAGCCACGTTGCACAGTTGGAGATCAGAGACTTAGGAAATAAAACTTTATAATTGTAAGGGCTCTAAGTGATACAAATCGCCCGTTCTCGGTGTAAAAAATATCACCGCTATTGGTGGTATTTTCTACGGTGTTAGTGCTCGAAGGAGAATAGTAACATATATGTGAAAGAAAATTCTGTAACAGGCTGAGCATTTCACATTATCGCGTGAAAACAAAAGTTGTTCTCACATAGCAATAAGTCTCTTATAATTAAGGGACGGAGTGTATATAGTGCTATTTACTACTCTGCTATGTGAACGATGTTGAATATTTCATAAGAGGAGGCTTTAAAAGTTTTTCGATAAACTGGTTTTCCAGGGAAGTGGGTGGAGTGTTCCGTGTAAATTGCAGAATAGAAACTAGTAAGAACCAATTGAAAGTGTTGTTTTAAAGTCACATGACTGCACATGCGTGTCTCGACGCCTGTACGCGATAGGTGGGTGCGTGCACCCGGTTGCGCACTAAATGAAAGCGGCGAAAAAACATCTTATAATATGCTCTTGGAGCACGTTTTGGTAGAAAGAGTTAGTTCTGAAAAGAACTTTTTTTTTTTTTTTTTTTTTGGAAACAAGTGTTATGATGCTTTTGATTTCTTAAAGTTGCTACGACATTTTTCAGTATGTCATACTATCCAAATAAAGTGAAGAAATTTAACTTTTCTTGGAGCATTTATGACTCTCAATTTTGTGTTTATTTAGAGTAAACTTTGCTCTCCGTATACAAGAAGTTTTCCACAGTTCGTGCATTTCATGTGCACGTTCGCCAGATATGGTTTCAAGTCCATTTCAGCACTCGATGGAGATACAGGTCGTCCACCGGAAGATGTGCTGATTACTTCTGATGGTAATAGCGTGGCCTCCGTTTTTCTTCTCAAAGGTGGTCGCTCATTTCCTTCAGATTCGGAAGATGAATGCGGAACGGTAGCCATTGCAGCGAAGTCTTTGGGAAGATGTTCGACGTTGTTCTCTCTTGAGAGTAGAAAAGAAAGTGATGGAAGTGGGTGGAGTGCTGCGTGTAAATTCCAGAATAGAAACTACCAAGAACCAATTAGAAGTGTTGTTTTGAAGTCACATGACTTCACATGCAAGTGTCAGGTCCTGTATGCGATAGGAGGGTGCGCGCACAGGTCTCGCACTAAAATAAAGCGGCGAAAACACATTTCATAATATGCTCTTGGAGCACGTTTTGGTGGAAAGAGTTAGTTCTGAAAAGAACTTTTTTTTTTTTTTTTTGGAAACAAGTGTTATGATGCTTTCGATTTCTTAAAGTTGCTACTACATTTTTCAGTATGTAATACTATGAAAATGAAGTGAAGAAATGTATCTTTTCTTGGGGCATTTATGACTTTCAATTTTGAGTTTAATAAGAACGAGGCTCTGCTCTCCATACAAAAGAATTTCTCCACACTCGTTGCATTTCATGTGCACCTTCGCAAGATATGGTCTCAAGTCCATCTCAGCACTCGATGGAGATACAGGTCGTCCACCAGAAGATGTGCTGGCCACCTCTGATGGTAATAGCGTGGCCAGGGCTCTTGTCGATGCTTTTGCATAATGCTCAGGGTGCCTTTGTTTAACATGCCGCAGCATGGTGTGTATAGAAAAGGAATATTTTCTATTTGGATTTCCCCTTGAGAGCTCCGAATTGCATATCGTGCAGGTTACTTTTGGTGCATTCACTTTCTTTTGATCTTCAGGATAAGTAAAAAATTGCCAAATGAAAGATTCCTTTTTTCTTCTTAACGGTGGTCGCTCATTTCCTTCAGATTCGGAAGATGAATGCGAAAGGGCAGCCATTTCAGCAAAGTTTTCCGGAAGATGCTCGACGTTGTTGTCTCTTGAGAGTAGAAAAGATTGTGAGGAAAGTGGGTGGAGTGCTTCGTGTAAATTCCAGAACAGAAACTACTAAGAACCAATTGGAAGTCTTGTTTTCAAGTCACATGACTTTACATGCGCTTCTCAGGACGTGTAGGCGGTGACACTATCTAGTTACGAACGTGATTTCATACTTAGGAACTAGCATTCAAAAAACCTATGAAATTCACTGAAAAAACCATAGGTTTTACACACGTTATAGTTAGGAAATAGCATTTGAAAAACCTATGAAATTCACTGAAAAAACCCTAGGTTTTACACACGTTATAGTTAGGAAGTAGCATTTAAAAAACCCATGAAATTCACTGAAAAAACCATAGGTTTGACACCAGTTATAGTTAGCTGGAAATTTTACTGACATAAAACCAATGAAATTCCACGTTATAGTTAGTTGGACTCACTATAACTTGCGCGTGTAATGCACTGCTGATGACTTTACATATTACATCACTCATGACATGGTCAGTGACATCACTCATGACATCACTGATGACACCATCCAGTGAATGTGTATCTTACTGACAAATAAATATTTTTTATATATGTATATGTAAAGGTCGATGGAAGAATACATGTTTAAATAAAGGTTTTTCAAATGCTATTTCCTAACTATAACATGTGTAAAACCTATGGTTTTTTCAGTGAATATATATATATATATATATTCACTGAAAAAACCATAGGTTTCACACATGTTATAGTTAGCTGGACATTTCACTCATACACAACCATTGAAATTCCCCAGTTATAGTTAGTTCAGCTAACTATAACTCATGCGCCCACAATGCACTGCTGATGACGTCACATATTCCATCACTGATGACATGGTCAGTGACATCACTCATGACATCTCAAATTACATCACTGATGACATCACTGATGATATCAACCTTGTGAAAGAGTGGCTGACCTCCTCTCTGCGTAATATAACCCTTGATACACACATTCAAAAATAGAAACTAAAATTTTCAAAAAAATTGAGAATTTCTAAGGTTTTTTAAATGCTAATTCCTAAGTATAACATGAGTAAAACCTATGGTTTTTTCAGTGAATTTAAAAGGTTTTGTAAATGATAATTTTTAAATGTATTAATTATTACATTTCTTTCTTTTCATACTAATTTCCTACATTTTTAGTATAAACATTTATGTTTATTTTTTTAGGTTATATTTCATATTCCTAATGTATAATACTAAAACTAAATTCAAAACATTTTTGTTATTAATTGAATTTTTCTTTCAAAATATTAAAATTAAATTCTATATAATTCCTTTTCCATTATTTTTTGGGGGATAATCTTACCATACGCGTAGGGTGATTGCACTATACTTTGTACAGTAATTTATACTCTGCGCATACACGTCATGAATGCCCTTGACGTTACGCTTCGCATCTACACTTCCATGTGACGTGATGTACGGTGTCCCGTACTCGTACAGCACGAACGTTTCTAATTGTTCAAAAACATATATTTATGTATTTAATGTACATATTAAGGGAAGGCATTATCTGGAATAATCATGAAACTGTTCTTTTTAACTTATAATAATCGTATATTACTTTTAAAAACAATTACGCAAATCTCGGAGGTACGTCATTCACACTCGCATCGTAAGAGCACAGTAAACGCACCGTAAGCGTAGGCAAAGTCATCTGACTTAAAAAGAAGAGATTAGATTGCTTCATAACACTTCCTATCCCAACTCTCGAAAGACCCCTCCTATTTAAGTCATTCTACTTTGACTTTCTAAGAAGAAGTATCTCTTCTCTGAAGCCTGTCAAATTAGAATGATGACAACACCTATGGACTCATCATCCAGCCACTCCTCTGATGGACAATTTACCGAAGGGAAAAAAACCTCAATGCACCTCTTGTGACCTGTAAAATTTGCCAAACTACACTTTCCAGGGTCAATCCTGCAAAAAAGCATTCGTTTGGCACTGCAACTATGGTGCGGCACGTGAAGACCTTGCACCCCAACAATTTTGCAAGAGTTGCAACACGGAGGTCGCAAGAGGACCCACCTGCTGCTGTAGGAAAGTACATAAACTGCACCACCTGTGGAAAGCTGTCCACAACCACAGATCGAACATGATTTTAGTGAAGTTAAAATCCTCTCCATTTATTGTGACAAACTTTTATGTTACGGGGAACAGTCCATCAACCTCATAAAACGCAAGAAGCGTGAGCATCGCTGTCATCGTCATGACTTTTTTTTCACATTCCATTTTGTTCCTGTTGGACATTTTTTGAATTCCTGTTCTATTTTTTTAGTTTAAAAAAACCTTTAAAAAAACAGAAAAAAACACTTCTTTTTAAACTACCTACACTGCTCAAAGAAGGAACTATATTTCAATGTAAGTCTGTAAACGTTTGTCAGAATGAATGTGTAGCTCATAAATGAATGAATGAATACATTGCTACGTACTGCTATAACACCCTCCACATGCTCCGCAACATTTACAAGTGGATCCTAACCAAAAGAAGAAGAACAGTGACACAGTCCCTCATCAGCAGCAGACTACACTGTGGCAAAACACTCTACACAGGAATTCCAGCCAAACACCTACAACAACTACAACAAATCCAAAAGACCTCCACCTGAGTGATTATCAATGTCCCCTGCTACAGCCACATCACCCACCACCTGATGCACCTACACTGCCTCAATATCAACAAGAGGATCACCTTCAAGCTCCTCACCCTCACTTACAAAATATTCTACAACACCAGACTAATCTACCTTAACAGCAGTAATCCTAAAAGGCCAAATTTTGACCTTAAAATTTTGGCTTTAAAAATATTAGGGAAGAATTTGGTAACTCTTTAGGCAAATGTTGCTTAAAAAGTAATTGACTATCATTACAATGTATCCAACCTTTCAGACATTTTAAAAAAACAGTGTAATGTCCAGATGTTGTAGAAGGTCCATCATGAAAAATAATTGCAACAGCTACAAAATTTCTTCCTGATATTGAAACTTGACCAGCTACAAAATGTTTAATTAATGTTTCCAATTGTCTTCCATCAGCTCTACAATGTTGCAGCATTAAAATTACATACTGTCCATAGCTTTGTAAAAATAATGTTGATGACATTTCTGATTTACATTGGCTACACTCCATGTTTTGACTTGCTCCTCTGAATAGATTGTTAAAAGATACTGATTCACAGTCAGGTAAAGTCAAATATATGAAACTTTCAGTGTCTATGTTAGTGCTACATGTAAACAAACAATTTGACATTTCGAATATCAGAAACACTTTGAATTGTTCTTTTATCACTACTACATTTCTCATAAACAGAATACAACAATGAACAGAATCTTTCATCTCGCTTTTCAACAATTTGCAGTTGCAAACTTTCAAGAACAAAAACAACATTAACAACTACATTAGCATAGCAGTTGACACCACAACTATTTTCAAACTGATAACCAACATTTGTAGTGTAGTTCCTATATTCCCAATAGGCTCGGCGCATTGGAATAATATATTCAGCAGTGTAGACGTAGGACTGAGGTCGACTAGGTCTCTACTGACTATATTGGACTTTGCCAGCTAGCTCACAGGTCACTAGAAACTTTCTAGAATAAACGAGGAGGAGTTTAACCTCCCTGGATAGACAAGAAGGGATTAGCTTCTGACAACCATATAACATGACAACTTTGCTCCCTCAGAATAAAAGTGTATCTCTAGAGTCGTGTGAAAACAATAGACAGCTATTTCACTCAGTCAATTGTGCGTACTTAGTTTCACCAGAGTGCAGAGAAAAGAGAGACAGGCGTTTTCAATAAAAGATGTAATTTATTGAGCAGTCTTCTTTCTCATGCAAGAGAAATGAATTGCCATAATTGCAATACTTAATGTAAAGTAAAGTGCGTACAGTAAAAAGAGTATTATGAAATAATACTGTAAAAGCATTGATATGGTTTCTTAGCCATAAAATACTTTAAAATGGATAAAATATATAAATACATATATACATTGACTAATCGTACATAACTGGTGCTTCTAACTACGCCTACCCCGGTGTACCTGACCTAAGCCTAATACGTAGGAAGGAGTAAGTAAGTAGCAGTTTAATGTAAGTTGGTTTTGCCAAGAATCTGACTCAAGAATTCTCTTTAAGGGTTTAGTCAGCTCCGTACCTGGGTAATAGAATGCAGGAGGTCTGGTATCTCTCTTTCAGGACTCGATATCCCAGCAGCCCGCGAAGGTAGCTGAGAACACCGGAGCTGGATTTCTCGGCAGGAGAAAAGACAGCGTCTCTCTCAGTGCATCAAAAGGGAGGGGCAGCGTCCATGGGCTCTCGCATCAGCTGGGCTCTCAGGCAAGTAGATAGCTGCTCGGCTCCAAAACCACCACCGTGTGTTTGCTTAAGGCAACGTTGGTATACTTATACCTGAAAGGTGCAGAGTTTGACGTAAGGTTTGGACATAAGATGTCAATAAAGATGTCACTAAGAACTGACTGTTCCTTTAGTGTTCGCAGGAGTTCAATGACAAATCAAAACAAAAGCAAATGGGGACTTTCCAGGTTGCTGGAGGTTTGGTGTGTCGAAAGAACTCGTTGTGCTCTCTAGGAATCTAAAGAAGTTGCTTTGCCGTGCTTTGGACGGCAAGGGCTATTTACTAAATATGGATCTGATTCTTATGCCATTATAGGGATATTATTGATTATAGCCGTACAAGGGCATAAAATAGCAATATTGATTTAGGTTCCTAGATAAAAAGACAATACCCACTCCACGATCTAATGTCCATCATTACTAAAACTAAGCAATAGTAAACATTTAAAGGTGCATGTGTATTCCAACCCACCCCAAAATACATTTTTGCATTTGAAATGGTGTATGCGAAATACACGAAAATGATTATTGGTACTGTACACTTTCCAAGCAGTGTAATCATTCAGTCAAACATGCTTATATATATTAGCTGAACGATTTGCGAAAATTACACATGAAATGGCTCTTAATACGGAAAAGAAGGTCGAGACCATTCCATCACATATAAATACAGTTGCTGTAAATGTGCTTGAGGCTGAGGTAATATATTGTCTCTAGCGTTCCTAAAAATAGACGCTCTGTTCTTTAAGAATAGTTCTACTTTAAGCAGAGTACATGCACCAGAAAAAGGTAAATATTTTGGAAGTTTTGAAAAAATAATTTGCTTTCAGGGGAAAAAATAGTTCCAAATGTTTTCAGTAGCTTTTGTTTATCAAAGCTGAAGGCCGAATTCAGAGTTTAGGGGATTGCTGTGTGCTCGTTGCTTAAAAAGTTATTCTTTCTGTTCAGGGGAGAACATCATTTCAGACAGCCTGGCAAAAAATTGGTCTACGACATCAGGTGAAAGTTCGACCAAGTTTGAAAGTGCCGCAACAGTGCAGTCCTGAGAATGATTGCTATCATCGATGTCAGGATCAGCAATGCTCACAGAAGGTCGTACCTGGGTGATGCTGCTCTCATCTCGTACTTCACTGCCACCTAATCGTAGTGGTGAAGTCTCAATGAATGCCGTCATCAGAATGGGTAGCTGCTGGGGACAACATGATGCATGAGCCATTACAGGACTTAGCAAAGTATCTGTATCCACAGGTACTGCTGATGGTAGTGTAAGACAGACGTCCAACACGCATTCTTCTCCGCATAGCATACATCGAAGCACAGGTAGGATGCAATTTTGCCAGATTGGTCTGAATGAAAGAAACCAGGTCATATTCAGATCTCTTAGCCTGGCTAATCCAAGGACTTTAGTTATGCGGTCCCGATAGCGTATAGCTAGGATCGTTTCTTCCATTGTTGTTTGATTCTTGTCTGCGACTAGGCTTGCCATATCGGAGCAGAAGGGTCAAAAATAAAATTCCTGCTACGAGTCCCAAAAGTAGTGGTAGGCCACCAAAGACAGAATGGACAAAATTGGGAAAAATGCCCAGAACTGTTTCGAAGGGTGTTAACAGTCCCGTAAAAATTGTCTTTAATATAAGTGGGATACCACTGGCATCAGACATATTTAGAGTTTGGCTCAGCATGTCTACGAAATGCACGGGGCAATTGTTGATAAAAGGGTATGTATCTCTGCCATTTTCCTTGCAACCAGAAGATCATATGTTTCTTTTGATGACGTTAAAGGCACGGTTGTCTGTAAAAGAACAGACTTCATTCTGCTTAAATTATCAATTCGAATAGAAGAGATATTCAAAGAAGGCCAAATCGTCGCCTCCGTATCTGGAGTGCTGTTTGGATACAATACTTGCATACAGCAAGTGACCATGGAACTAACGCTTATGAGATAGGCTTTCCCAGGCACCATGCCACAACAGCTGTGGTCCATTATTAGAATATAGCTCCCGCTAGAAAGCCGTCTGAAGAATGGCTCTATTTGTGTTGCAGGTGTGTCGTGCTGGTGACATGAAAGGTTATTTGAAGTCCCCTCACAGGCCCCATGCAAATTAATACCTTGGCACAGAAGTATACCGCTTAGTGATTGTTTACAATTGTTACCACTAAGAAATACATTCTGTTTATTTTCACTATAACATGTGTGTGTGTAAGGCAATTTCCATGATGACTTAATGTTCCATTTACCCAACCTTTCATACTGGCCCACTGGTATATACTCTTGGCAGTATTTAAATTGGAAAGTTGTTATCGGAATTGTAATTATTCTGTGTATTATCCATTCAATGACAGGTCTTTCTGACATTTTCAATGGTAATCTCTCAAGTTTTTCATTGCTCAGAATCGTATAGGCTGCTCCTTTTTGTGCCAAACTGATTTGTTTATCAGTAAGGTTAAAGATAGAGAATAATGACGTTGTGTTTATCAAAAACCATGGCACGTAGCCTGAACGCAGATTTTGCAACGTCCAGCCGAGCTGTACAATGGAACTTAATTGGGACTGACCGTGTTGTAATATTAGTAAGTCCTGATCTATTATATCGATAGCAGACAATACTGCCCAGTGAATATATTCTGGAGGACAGAGTCATTAACCCATTGTCCACAACAGAAAGTGATTTTTCCAAATTAATATGATCAATTTCTCGTATTTTCTCTGCTGTCTCAATTTGAATTACTTTCCAAGCTTCGTTGTATGCAGCGTATATACCGGCCGCTATGAAACGTTGTTGTCGCTGTTTACGTGGTCCCATTATGAAATCACGCAAGTCAGCACTGTCTTTAAGTAAAGTCAAGTGTTGCTTAATTTCAGCCAGTGTGGATGTCTGTAGCCATTCAAGGCATTGTTTCCCTACACTGTATGTCTCTGGGAGTATCTAGGGTCTGGTCTGGTCATTTTGAACCCCTGTATTTTGTTCAGGAATCTATCTTGAGAGTTATTTGTGTGTGTTGGCCAGATCAACCACTTTTTCCAATCAGGATGTGTTCTGTTTTGGTGTAAAATATGGGATACGTCTATCTCAAAATCTGTAGTGGCATTACTATCGGGTATTGGCTTTGGAATAGACGGTTTGTTTAAGTCTTTAATCTTAGCTAGCCCAAGACAAGTAGTCTGTTGAATGGTGCCATTCAAGAATATTATTTGTTCCGGGATCATGCAGGCTCTAAATAATGCTTCTAAACCTTGGACCTGCCAATTGTTTGTACCCCAGACGGTTTTCGTTTCAATGTTTTGTTTCCAGAATTCAAAACCAAATGTAATCATTTTTTCATAAAATGTTTCAGAATAAATCAATTTAGTATTTGTCAACATTGTTTTTATCCCTGTCGTATTTAACAGTTTAAAATAAAGTGTTTCTGCATCACTTGTGTTAAACCCTGAGGAGTATAGGAATTTCTCATAAAATGTTGATTATACTTAAAAACATTTCCAGGTTGAGCAGATTTATGTAAATAGTGATGTGCAAAGTGATTGTAACAGTACATTTGTTCATAATTCGACGAACTCTGTAAGTAATCATGTTCTGTAAATTTTGCTGACATTACTAAATCTGACATCATATTATTTATGCTTTCAAAGTCCCAATCATCAGAGAATGTACTTGGTTTTACAAAGTCACTTAATGAAACCTTGAACTGATGTGGATATTTCAAGAGTTCAACCGGGCCATAGATTTCGCAATCGGATTTTGTACCAAGCTAGCCCACCGTGTATTGGAATGGCTGTGACATTCACTGATGATAGTTCTCTTTTCTCGATGTGAGATGACTTGTGTGGCTTTAGGACCAAGTTGATGTTCTGACTTGCTGTGTCCGTCCATTGTACTGTATTTTCCCTCAATTAATTTTCTCAAACAAAGTACCATGATGAGCCAAAGCAGGAGGAAAAGTACACCTAACACAATCCAAAATTCAATCCATGGAGAAATCAGATAGGTTTCTTTGAGTTGATGAAAGAGTTCAGTTAATTTGTCTTAGAAAGTTTTTGTTGCTGGCGTTTCTTCAGGTTTGCTTGGATCTTCAGAAAAGTTATCGAAATTGATGAAGTAGCCAGATGCACTTCTGTCAATTGTTGGAATTGCTTCCGAATTTTCCTTTGCTTTTTCATTTTTTCTTTCATTAGCATAGTCTGAGGCAACATCGTTGCAGACAGGTGTTTCTTGACGAACTGTTTCAATTTGGGTTTCAAGAGGCACAAGTTCCATGGCATTGTTGCATAGTCCTTTTTTATTCACTGCAGGTTTATCAAATGTGATTAGTCTCTCAGTTTGAACCTCTTGGATTATAACAAATGTTGGTATTCTGCTATTTCTTGGGAGTCCACTGGGCCTACTACTTATTATTGGCCAAATGATTGTGGTTTTACCAGGTCGATGGATACAACTCAGTTCTCCTTTTTACCAGCAAGGGGCGGTAGTACAACTGATCTTGTTCCGCTGATAGCTAAGACAGGTACTGCTTTTCTGTAAGAAGGTCCAAATTCCTACTTCACCGCTATATTCTCTCTGACCAGATACTCAATCTTTGGAATCCAGACAGGCCTTGCTGGGACAGGTGGTTTATCTTCAGTGACTGTTGGCTGCTGTTTTAACTTTATGTTGCTCAGGGCTTTTCTTGTTTCATTTAAGTCCTGTAAAACAGCCAAACGATCTTTGATATCAAAGCATTTTCTTTCTACCACTGAAGTCTGACTATCTAAGTCCTGAATATGCATTTTAGTACCGAACAATAGTTTGTACGGACTGAAACCTTTTAGAGAATTTCTTGGCAGATTATTAAGACTACGTTGGACACTTGTTAAATGTTGGACCCACTCATCACCCGAACCTAATACCCTCGCCGTTAGAGATTGCTTTATGTCCCGGTTTTTTCTTTCCACAATTCCATTTCCCTCAGGATGGAAGGGACAAGAGTACCGCAATGCAATGCCCATGCTGGTCATGGCCTCCTTATAAGCTAGGGAGCTAAAAGCAGGACCCTGGTCAGAATGTAGCATGCCAATTGCGTATGTGCCGATAAAGACTCGCAAATCTTTTATAACAGTTCTGTTGTCAGCCGAGCGCTGGTGTCTGTATTTTTAAGTGAATCTAGTCTTAAAAAGAAATTAATGGGATGCTGGATTTTACTTATAGATAGCCTTATGCTAACTACAAGAAGGGCCATGGCAATACTCCGGTCGGTTTGCTACTGCGATCTCTGTTGCAGTTTGGACAGCTCTTTGCAAATTTGTAATGTTGTAGGCTCATCCCCGGCCACCAGTATTCTGATTGTAATTCTTTCAGAGATTCTTTGATCTCTTGGTGCCTCAGACCCAATCCCATGTGTGTGTCCGCTATTAAGAAGATTCTCCTGTTAGTGTTTGGAATTACTCTATCCCCCACTCCAGGGATTCGAGCAAAAGTAACGGAGTTTGCATCAATTATGTATGTATAATTGAGTGGATAGTTCATGTGTAGTACTGCACAGTCGCCTTTTGAAGATGTTTTTACCGCCAGCATGGTTTCCCCGTCTATGTATTTTTCTGAACGCTTTTTTGTGGCTACGGAAGCCGGTTGAGCTGCTTCCGCTGTGGCTGTATTAGCCAATGAATTCCCTGCAACGTGAACGCCATCACGTTTGTGACTCAGTGTATGTATCACGTGAGTCTTTCATAGTTCTTTCTGCAAAAGAACTACCTGTTCCCAAAGCTTCTTATGCTTTATTGTGGCACCTGTGTCATCTTTGTAATCGTTTTGAACCCAGTTCTGTAAGTCATTATTGTAAAATTTGACGCAGAAATGTGAATCGCACACTGTCGGGAATTCACGATCGGCATTTTCAAGTGCCATCTTTAAAGATCTGATTTCAGCTCGCTGAGCTGAACAGTTTCTCAGTGATTCAGTTTTTGTTATTTTTGGTCTGAATTTACCACAGCGCCAGCGACCTTTAACAATCGTGCATGCTGCATTGTAGGATTTATTATCCACATCGTAATGTTGTGCAAATCTGTCCATACAGATTACATAAGAGTACTGTGGAGAGGCAGAATTTCGATTGGCAGAGGATATTCTTCTTCATATTTTAGGTCTTTCAGTTTTTTCATGTTCGGGTCAAAATAGTATTTCACGTCTTCTGCAGCAAGAGAATTTTCCCACTGTATCCATTTTAGATCTAATGCCACTGTTTTTAGATTAACTGGGCTTAATAACGCCTCAAGGGCTGATTCTGCTGTATAAACCGTTATTCTTTTGCCTTGGGCTTGGGCTCTTTCTTTTGCTACAACAGTTTGAACTGCATTTACAATATTTTCTGTAAGACTGAATGTTTTTTCAGCTTGTGTGTACAAATGTGATTTGTAAGCTATTGGTACAGTTTCTCCCTCATTAGAGGTCAGGTACGTGAATCCGCATTTTCCTGGGATGACTCGGATTACAAGGTTGCATGTGTTGTCGGGAGTTTGTACTTTTGTTTTAGCTAACATGTCTGTTTGCAATGATCTCAAAATTTCTGTGTGTTTCTGAGTCCAATTGATTGGTTTAAAATCAGGTTTTATTAATTCATAGATAGGTTTAACCCTCTGTGCATAATTTAGAATGTAAGTTCTTCCGAAATTCAGGAAACCTAGTATTGATTGTAAGTTCTTCAGCATTTTTGGTGCTTGGAGTACAGTGTACTTCTCTAAGAAGTTGTCTGCTAGGCTTTTGCCTTCACTTGATATTTCATATCCTAAAAACAGGACAATTAGGTGGGCAATTCGTGACTTTTTAAAGTTGAATTTGTAACCCTCTGCTGCGAACCCAAGTATTATGGTGTTCACTCTTTTCCAGTGAGTATCTAGGTCATCATCTGTGAGATAGATGTCATTGACATAAGATAATGCCTCATCATCATATATTTGTAGTAACTCTGTTACCCTTGCTGAGAATAATCCTGGGCTATTCTTGAATCCCTGTGGGAGTCTACAGAAATTTTTCTGTGACCCCATTATTGAGAAAGCGGTTAAATACCTGCTTTCAGGTGCAATGTTTTGACAAAAGAATCCATTAGAGATGTCTAATGTTGTTTTGTATTTTTTGCAAACAATGTTATTTATTAGTGCTGCACTGTGTGAGTTTTGTACTGCAAATGTTTTGCAACATGAGTTAAGGTGTCTGTAGTCCAAGACTAGACGATATGAATCGTCTGGCTTGGAGACAGGAAACAAAGGATTGTTCATTTGAGAGGTGCATGTTTCGATCACCCCTTGGTATTCAAGTTGATCTAAGATCTCCCTGACTTGTTTTTTAGCTTCTTGCTTAAGTGGGTACTGCCTTTGTGCAGTTGGTTGACATTTTAACTGGATTTCTTGAGGAGGGGAGTCCTCATCCCATCCTACATGATTTTTATATAATGCAGGAGCTTGGACTACTGCCCATTTTCTTGCAAATATGTATTTTCTATGAATTGGAATATGATTTGATTTGAGAACGCAGGCATAATCATTTCTTCGCCATGAGGGCATTCCCTGACAAACTCTGGTGGCCTGTCTTTCTCAGCTAATAGGATGTCATAGCCTTTTGAAAAGTTATCCCAAAACAGACCCCTTACTTTCCTAGTCCTATCTCCCTCTATACGCAATGTTATTTCGTATATTTTATGAGGTTTGCAAACTCTGGTATCTGCAGTTTCCACCTGAATGTATTCATTCGTGTCCACTGTCTCCAGATGATTCATCAGGATCTTGCGAGCAACTGTCCCTTCTGCTGCGCTGTCTAGCATTGTCTAGGCCCACTCTCCGTTTTTCAGCTGTGTCCTCAGTATCCTCAGCATGTTTGATTATTTTAATACTGGCTACCTTCTTTCTTGGCAATTGTAATTTTTTACTTTGAGCAGGTTCCTTGTCTTTGGACTTGACGTGCTCTTCCCTGTGTTCTGACCGTCCTCTTCTTTCCGATTTCTGTGAGGAAGTCTGAAAAGATCGAGAGGGACGTGTATCAATATCTTGATATCTATCAGGTTTTTTCAAATTATCCCTATTTCTAAGGATGTATCTTTTTTAAGAGGGCTCCCTCTGGGAAGTCTTATGTCCTTGGTCCGGAGATCTTTCTCTTCGCCGAGGAGACCTTCCTCTGGACTGGAATCTTTTTTCTTTGGGAGTTGATTGTTTATTTCCATCCCAACTCTTTTTTGGAGTGTTTAGATTATTTTTAATAGATATCTTTTCAGGATTTTCAGTTAGTTGGGGTTTTACCGGTTTCCCACCCGAACTATCGCTACCTAGTTCTTCATGGGATTTTTCTATGATTCTGGCAAGTTCAATTGGTTGGGCTGTTATATCTGTTTCTTTCAATTTCTGGAGGTAAGTTATATCCTCCATTGCCAATTGAACTAACTCTCTATATGCCTTTGTTAATTCTTTTATTTTAACTAAGAGTTCTTCGCTTGACATTTTATCAATGTCTGGATGTGATGTGTAGCTGGCTAGAACCGGTCACGTTGCTCCTGGTCTACCTAATGGACCAAGCCTGGTGATGTGATCATTATGTTTTAGGGCGCCTTTAAACCAGAGCACTTGTTCTTGGTAATTTAGTGGGATTTCAACGTCCTCGAAAGGAGTGTATTCATCCGGAGGTTCCTCTATTTTGTAATAGTGGAATTTGTGTGTTACAGCGTTTTCTGCTGGAAAGTTTATCCACGAATAGAATACCTCTGTCTGGTCTTGGGTTAGATTTATCGCCTTATCAAACATTGGGCGCCATGTAGTGTAGTTCCTATATTCCCAATAGGCTCTGCGCATTGGAATAATATATTCAGCAGTGTAGACCTAGGACTGAGGTCGACTAGGTCTCTACTGACTATATTACACTTAAGGTTTGCCAGCTAGCTCAGAGGTCACTAGAAACTTTCTCGAATAAACGAGGAGGAGTTTAACCTCCCTGGATAGACAAGAAGGGATTAGCTTCTGACAACCATATAACATGACAACTTTTCTCCCTCAGAATAAGAGTGTATCTCTAGAGTCGTGTGAAAACAATAGACAGCTATTTCACTCAGTCAATTGTGCGTACTTAGTTTCACCAGAGTGCAGAGAAAAGGGAGACGGGCGTTTTCAATAAAAGGTGTAATTTATTGAGCAGTCTTCTTTCTCATGCAAGAGAAATGAATTGCCATAATTGCAATACTTGATGTAAAGTAAAGTGCGTACAGTAAAAAGAGTATTATGAAAGAATACTGTAAAAGCATTGATATGGTTTCTTAGCCATAAGATACTTTAAAATGGATAAAATATATACATACATATATACATTGACTAATTGTACTCAACTGGTGCTTCTAACTATGCCTACCACGGTGTACCTGACCTAAGCCTAATACGTAGGAAGGAGTAAGTAAGTAGCAGTTTAGGTTAAGTAGGTTTTGCCAAGAATCTGACTCAAGAATTCTCTTTAAGGGTTTAGTCAGCTCCGTACCTGGGTAATAGAATGCAGGAGGTCTGGTATCTCTCTTTCAGGAATCGATATCCCAGCAGCCCGCAAAGGCGGCTCAGAACACCAGAGCTGGATTTCTCGGCAGGAGAAAAGACAGCGTCTCTCTCAGTGCGTCAAAAGGAAGGGGCAGCATCCGTGGGCTCTCGCATCAGCTGGGCTCTTGGGCAAGTAGATAGCTGCTCGGCTCCAAAACCACCACCGTGTGTTTGCTTAAGGTAACGTTGGTATATTTATACCTGAAAGGTGCCGAGTTTGACGTAAGGTTTGGACATAAGACGTCAATAAAGATGTCACTAAGAACTGACTGTTCCTTTAGTGTTCGCAGGAGTTCAATGACAAATCAAAACAAAAGCAAATGGGGATTTCCCAGGTTGCTGGAGGTTTGGTGTGTCGAAAGAACTTGTTGTGCTCTCTAGGAATCTAAGGAAGTAGCTTTGCCGTGCTTTGGACTGCAAGGGCTATTTACTAAATATGGATCTGATTCTTATGTCATTATAGGGGTATTATTGAATATAGCCGTACAAGGGCATAGAATATGCAATATTGATTTAGGTTCCTAGATAAAAACACAATACATTCTCTTCAACACTGTCCTTTTTCTTTTTTGCTTGCAGGTGCAACTTCATCTTGTTTTTTTCTTTTGCTACAGTTTCACTACAGATATTCTCAAATCTTCTTTTTCTACCTACCACACACTTTTCAAATACTGGATATTGACCTAAATTGGGTGCATATTCTCTTCTTAACCTATTATACTCTTTCACACAATTTGCATCTGCACTAACCTTTGCCTCATCAAAATCAATCAAGTACAATCCAGATAAAGTTCTGACTCGAGACAAAGCAACATACGCCTTACCCTCTTTAAGCAAGGTACTTCCAATATTCACTAAAGCACTATCTACACTTAAACTTTGAGATTTATGAATGGTCACCGCATATGCCAAACAAACAGGAAACTGTTTTCTGCATACATACAAATCTTTTACAAGCAAAAACCGAGATGAACAACGACTAAATTGTGGTACTTCAGCAATTTCATCAAATTTGATTTTCAAAAATTCAATCCCATCTCTATTTACATAATTAACAAAATCAACAATTTTACTTATTGCTCCATTTACTAAACCTTTTTCCACATTCAAATTACGTTGTAAAATTGCCCTACAGTTTACACATGCATACACATTCTTTTCTAAACCAGCAGCTTTACTTATCAATTTCTCTAAAGAATCCAATTTCCTCTTCAACTTTTCAGTCAAAATAATAGTGATTCCTTCATGTTCTATTTTATCAATAGCTTCATATTTTATAATGTCTTCATTTTCCAACTTTAACATTTCTTCATTGAATATTGAACAATCACGTAGAGTTGGCATTAGGCAGATTACAGAGTTGTTTTCTGCAATTCTCATGTATATTTTCTATGGGCCAATATTTTCATTTGGAAACAAATTGGGAAGTAATCGCCTCTGTAAAGCTTGTTTGCCATAATCAGTCATTTTTCCAATTCTTATTTCTTGAAGAATAGTTCCATAATCAGCATCATTTCCCTGTCACATATTTGTAATAAGTTCCTTATACTTAAAATATGACCAAATGTTTACATTTCCAGTGCTCCCCAAAGAATTTCTGGTATCTTCATGCGACAGTGTTTTAAACACTGGTTGTCATTTTACAGGAGTAAGTTGTAGAAGATCTCCAAAAACGTTGACGTGCTTTCCTCTGTATAATACGTCATACTCTGTTTTAAGAATTTGCTGCATTCTTAAATGAACAAAAGCAAGCATTAGGTTTGATACCATGCTTACCTCATCAATAATGAGAAGTTTCATTTTCCTCAAGACTCTTGAAACTTCACAAGAAGCTTCTCCAGATAGCTTGTGGTATTCTAATTTGTTCTCATGCTCTACTGGCAGCATTAATAAATGATATAAAGTAATTCCTTTAATATTGTGGGCTGCTAATCCAGTTGGAGCAGTGACAACACAAGACAAATGCGACTCAGTTGTTTTCTGTAGAAAAGTTGTGATTACTTTAAATAAATAAAAATTGCCTGTTCCAGCTTGTATACTCACATACATTTGAATTAATCCATGGTCAATCTGTTCTCTCACTTGCTCATATATTTCTTTCTGCTCAATATGTAGTTGTTCTTCCAAGTTTCCTAAGTTTGTTACATCTTCTTGACCTTGATACATTGCTGTTTCCACCTCTTCCATAGGAGTTGCTGCTTCATTTTGAACAATTGGTTCTCATAGTGGGTCCTGACTCAGCGAAGCAGAAGTTTGACTCTCTTGAGAACTGTCTCTAGCAATCTCAGCTGCAATTCTAGCTTCTTGCTCAATTTCGTCATTCAACATTTTCACATAATTAGCAAAAAGAGCACATTCTATACTATATTTAGTTGCATTGGAGGAATCTTCATAGCTCTGGAAATCTCCAAGTAATTCCAATTCTAAAAGCAAGGGCTTGAAAAGTTGCAAAAGAGCTAAATAGTAAAATTCCCTTTTGTCAGGTGTTTCGCAACTCAATTCACGGTGATTAATCAATTCTTTGTTTCACCAGACATCCTTCAGAACCAATAAAGGCATATATACCATTATTGATATTTTCTGTAATATTCCATTTTATAATATAGTTTTGCAGCACTTCATAGAGACAAATGTTCTCAAGATGATGACTTCTATTTGGATAATTTGTATCTAATACATTTGTTTTCTCAATATCTGTACTTTCTGGCTCTTTTTCAGCTAAATATTCAATTTCTTGTACAGATTTAAGAACTCGGTTTCGTGTTGCAGCAAGACCTAGACTCACCCAAATGATTCTTCTAGATTTGGAGAATAGACTTGCAGATGATAACCGATCCGAGCATTCATACGCTCCAATTTCTCAATGAGATAACATCTTCAAACTGTAAGTATATAACTTCTTACTTAGACTCTTCTCGTGGGAAATCTCTTCCCACATTTCCTTCAATTCCGTCTTTTCTGATTTTATTATGCAGGATGTTACATATCGAGCAACAGCAATGGAATTGTCCGCAACATATTGAATATCCATATTAGCATTCCACATTGACAAAATAACTGGGTTATAGTCATTTATATATTTTGACTCTTCAATTCTTCTTAAGTTGTAGGTATTTTTTGGAGACTTTCTTGTGACAGTATGTCGCTAAGATGCAATAAAACTGTTCACTCTTCTTTTTGATATTACTGGACGTGGAAATCCAAAACGGCATTTGGTGTAGAATTTGTCCTTAGATTTGTACTTTCGATGACAGTATTTCCCACAACGATGGCTTTGGAATCGTAAGAGTTGTTGTCTTAAATCCGTACTTTTGGGTATATCACATGTAGCATATTCTTCAATAAAAGACAACACAGTATCATATGAGTCTGCTCCTAATTTGGGAGCATCTTTGATCCATAATAGCATGTGTATGTGAGGAGCACCTCTTACTTGATACTCCTTTCTCCAAAAGAAGTCCAGAACCACTCTTCGGCCCGGAAAATCAGGAACAGCCTATTGGGGGGAACATACGTTTGAATGCTCTCTCTGATCAAGCCCCCCACACGGCGTCAATTCTTCAGGGGTCCAAAGGCAGCACGAGCAAAGGTTTAACCAGCGGAACCCCGATCAAGATAACAACAAACTTGAGTCAAGGCAAATGCTTGTGCGTAACAAGGGGGTGTGCGAGTAAAGACTGGTCCTGGTTGGCGTCAGCATTTAACCCCAGCTCCTAACACGCACTGTCTTGGAGATTCGGGCCGCTTTCTCCAGCACATGACTAATGGGCAAGCGAAACACATAAACCAATCCGTTACCATCAAGACCCTGAAAATCATGACCTGGAATGTCGCAGGATTCAAAACATTGTTACAAAACCATGCTGCAGTGACATTCCTGGAAGAGGCAGATATTATCTGCATACAAGAATCATGGGTAATCAATCCTCTTTCACTAAGAGGATACGCAGAATACTGCAAATCTGCAACAAAGACCAACATATTCGGAAGACCATCAGGGGGGATGTGTGTCTACATTAAGCACTCATTAGAACTAGAATTCAAGGAAATAAATAACCTGCCCAGCATGCTCCAGGCGGGTATTTTGAAAGGCTCCCTCACGACTAATAGAACCTCTTCTATTCTGGTGATTAACATCTACTATAACCCGCACTGATCTACAGCCGATTTATCCATACTAATAAATCATCTAGAGGCCCTGTTACTACAATTCCCGGCATTGGATTGCATCATCCTCGGTGACCTCAGTATCCACAATGTAGGGGTTATACCCCCACAAAGTCACCAATCTGGGGCCACCATGGCACTGAATGCCCTATTAAAATCCTACAAACTGGCGACAGCACATTCTGTCCATTTAAAGAACAGGCCAGGGGCCTTTGTCGCTCCCACGTATAACAACCAGACCACGATTGACTACATCATCTTAAGTGACAACCTTCAACCTTTGATGTCGGATTACTCTGTTCACCAACGCAGTGACAGTGACCACGCCGCCTTAATATTTACACTGATTTTGACAAAAAACACACGCCATAAGTTACAACACATTGAGGCCGCAAACGGCGAGGAACTGATAAAGTTTCCTAGAAGAATTAAATGGGGGCAGGCAGCAACCATCACGTTCAACAATTGGACAGACTCGTGGGCAGGCTGGCCGCCGGGTGACCACATAAATGGCGCTACAGCAACATGGGACGGAATCACCGGGGCCCCTAGCGGTAATACTCCGAGGGGACACAGCAAGGGTAACCTGTTGGCACCCACTATCTACACTCGGATTCAACCGGGCAATCAAAGAAAGCACCAAAAATCTGAATAAAAAACGAAAAGCGCACCGGAAAAATGGCACAGCCTCAAACAAAAAACAGCTACAAGAGGCCGCAAGAAGCCATTCGAAGAATATGTGGGCCGCAAAACGCAAACACTGCGAAGCTCAATGGCTGAAAATCTTTGACTTGCTGAGCCCTGGGAAATCGCAAGAATTTTGGAGCTATTTAAGTAAGCTCGGACGAGGTCCAAATAACAGAGAAAACTCCCTCGAGGCCCCCACTTGGGTTGCCCACGTAAAAACTCAATACAATGAAGATCAAGTCGCCCTTCAATCCAAGAATGCATTTAAAACAAAAGAAGAGCCAGATTCCAACCCCCACAGGACGGTGCCGCCTGGTAAATTACTTGTGTCGAAAATGTAAAAAAAAAAAATAACGGCGCCCCGGGCCCCAACGGCCTCCCAGGTCTATTGTTTAAAGCGAATATAGAATTCTGGGCTGAAAACTTGACCCATCTATACGCCGAATGCTGGCTCTTGGGTGATGTGCCAGACTCCTGGAGAGGTTCGCTCTTACACCCAATCCATAAGAAAGGGCCTAAATCAGACCCGTCCAACTATCGATTGATAACCCTCCTGGACATCGAGGGCAAAGCCTATGCCAGTGCCATTTTGACAGATCTCGCAGACTGGGCAAGTGAAGAAGGTCTCCTGCCCCTCTGCCAAACCGGATTCAGATCCGGGTCCTCAACCGTAGACAACATCACTGCTCTTTCTTACCTGGCCCACCAAGCTCCGTTGCGTAAGAGTCTCCCTTTATTCGCCTGCTTCATCGACTACTCTGCAGCGTTCGATGGGGTAGACCGTGCTATCCTATGGAGAAAGCTGGCCCAATGGAACATCAATCCGACCCTATTAAGAGCAATCCAATCGTTGTATAAAAAAACGTATTTGCGGACTCGCAATCAGCAAAATCCGCGAATTCTCGCGAATTTGCGGATTTTTGTGTTTTTTTTGTGTTTGCAAGGGTTTCTGCCAGTTCGCGAGGTTTTGTACCAGTACGCAATTGCGAACTTACTTGTCGGCACGCAACGGTCGCGACTATGTTGTTTCTACGTGTGGGTCATCATCACAGGTTCACAGCACCCTCTGTTTCAACACTGCCACCATCTGTTTCACCCATGCCACCCTCTGGTACATCAATGCCACCCTCTGGTTCATCATCACTGTAGATTATGGGGGGGAAAGCAAGCACACCTGCCCTGCTTCAACTGACATGAATTAATTTGGGGTTGGTTTAATAATGTGTCACTGTTTTAAAATTCCAGTCTGGCACCTGCTTCCTTATCAGTAATTTGCTTTCCGTTGCAGTGCATTTTTTTCCAGGACCTTTGTGGCCTACTTGTAGCTATTCTATGAGCCTACTGTGAGGGTCAGAGCAGGGTCATACAATTGTTGCAACTAGCAACTGAACTCTGGAGGGGCCCCAGTCAGGAAGCACTACAGGGAATGGTTACTAATGATGAGTTTGAACTTTTGCACCTGCTGAGTGCTTTCACTTTTGCAAAACTCGTTTTTCTGCAATTTTGCGGGATTCGCGGGGCACGAACTTGCGCGAGATTGAATTCGGAAGCCGCAAATTCATGCAAATATGCGATTTGTTTTTTTGCGGCGTGTTAGTTCGCAAGGTTTTGTGCGTTTTAGCGAGCCGCTTGTAGCGCAACGAAGCGAAGTTACCCTCGTGGTCGTTCACGGGCGCGGCCGTCTTGTTTGCATGACGTATTTCCGTTTCCGGGCACGATGTGTAATTTCGCAAAGTGTGCGACTCGCTAGTACAATTTTGAGTGCGTTCGCGAGCAAAATCTCGCGCGAACTTACCCATGCGGTCGTGAACTGGCGTGGCCATCTTGTTTCTCATTCATTGCTATGGTTCTGGGCATGCTTCTTTTATCCTCTCTGAATCTCTGCCATCCTTTGCTTGTTTGAAGTTTTTTTTTATCTATTTTACTTATTATCTATCCCTCTATTTTTCTAGCTCTATATTTTTGTGTTTTCTGCTACTTTTGGTTAATTTTAAACTACTTTTTTAAACTCTTTTCTTTTCTTCTCTTCCCTATTCTATTTTCTTTATTATTTAGCTTCCTTTCTGTCAAGACCATGGTAAAGGGAGCCGGGAAGCAGCCCGAGAATGGGAAGGGTCCCGCACCCCGTGCCCGGCTCCCGTGCGGGCGTTTGAGGGGGGAGACAGTCGCACCCCGGGAGATCTTCAGCCCGGAGGAGGTGGCTGCACTAATTTTTTATGTTCAGCGCTGCCTCCCCAGGACCATCATGGCAGGCGGCAAGATCGGTAGCGGGTACGGGATCCGGGAGCACCGGAAGCGGTGGGAGAAGGTGTGCCGGGCCATGTACCACCACTCTCGGGTCCGGCGCACCCACAACCAGGCCAACCACCACTGGACGGATGTCCTGGACCGTGAACGCGATCTGCTCGACCTGCTTGGCCTTGAGATCCCTGGGCTTGGTAAGTAGTAGTAGCTATTTCTTTACTACTCTGTTTTCTCCTGCTCTGTGTGTTATTATATTGCAAATTTTTGTTTTTTACCAAGAGCAATAATGCTGCTGATTACATTGTAGGTAAATTATATTTCAAAATCTTCTGTGCATTTCAGGTGCACTGCTCTCCTTCTCAGTAGTGTTGCTACTATGCTTATTTGTTTTCGATTTTGTGTTCATTTCATTGGTCTGTTAAATTATGTATGAGTGTAGTTTAAAGAACTGCGTAATGCTAGACACTAAGGTTCAGATTTTTAATTACCGGCGCATCCCTGCAAAGTAGCAGGGATGCGCCAGTAATTGTGCGCCACGCCACCACCACCCATGGTGCGGCGTACTTACAATGCGGCGCACCATGGGCCCAAAACGTCACCAAAGCGTTACGCATCTGTGCCGTAAAGGCGGCGCATTGCTGGAGTTGCGTCGCAACAATGGCGCAGCTCTTTCAATGCTCTGGGGTGCCCTATCTCCCCAATGCTGCGTCAAGCCGTACATCTGCTTCAAGCAGGCGCAGGGTTTGAGTCACGCATCATTATCCTTAAAGTGACTGATTGAAATCTTGCAGATTTCCCTCAGCCACTTTTAGGATGCGTTCCTGCGCAGGAACGCCCCTCCCTTGTGCCGGAACGCCCCCTGATGGCACAGGGTTTTACAACGTGATGCATCTCCCATATGCGTCACGTTGTTAATATACGCCGCACCATTGCGCCTCTTTTGTTCTGCCGCAGCGTCACAAAAGTCACGCAACAATGGAGCGAAAGAGCTGCAAATACATACATACATACAATACATACAAGGGGCTTCTAAATCAGCCCCTACAGACTCAATCCAGTCCTTCCTTTGTACACATGGCGATAAGAAGAAATAGTGGTGATGGATTGATAGTTTGAGTATTTTTTTTAATCACTGGTTAATGTAGTAGGAAACTTTAGTGTTGTCGCTGATCTGCAATCACGATGGACTTTGTCTGTCACTTCGCGTGCTGCGGACTGCTGCCAGCCAATCCTAGGCAAACCTTTTTAGTACTTTATTTAGTGAGTTACATAAGAACTTTCCAAGTCGACGGTCCGCAAATCAAGCAATACTAATAACGCAGACCACATGAGATCGGTCAATATATCTAGTGGAATAGTTTTCTATTTGCTATTTCCCCAAAAAATTTTGTTATTGTTCTTTTGAAATGTTTGATTTGGTTGACAAATATCATCCATGTTTTCTGGTCTTTCTTTCTTTCATGTTGTACATCAGCTCCCCCCAGGGGCAAGAGGACACAGGAGGAGGAGGAGGGTGCTGTTGAACAGGATGCAGGCCAGGATCGGGCAGGCGAGGGCTCCTAGTAGGACAATCCATTCTACTACTGTTGCAGGGACAAATCTGCACAAACAGAACTATGGACACTAAATAATGCATTGCTTAGCTTATCAATTATAATAGGTGCTGTTAGACTTTCCACATACCTCAGTGATAACAGACTTTGTAGTTGAACCCCCAATCTCCTTACTGACTAGTTTGGAGGACCAAAAACCACAGAGTCTATTTAAGTTTAAAAGCTTTATTAAAAGTAAACACAGTTATTAAAATCAAGTTTGTCATAAAACTAAACGTTTAACTGAAAATGGAAAAGTGCTTAGTGCTGACGATTAATTGGACACATTTCTTGTGGTCAAGCCGAGCTCTCACCTGCTTTGAACTTGATCCTGTTCGTGTTCTTAGAAGTCAAGCTTCTGTCTGTTAGGAGAAAAAGTGGTGTGTGTTAAAAATAAAAAGCAAGCATTCATCAGTTGTGCCAAAAAGTGCAGCAAGACAACAGCCTTCCTTGGAAAAAGGGACATTTTTACTTTAGAGTAGACAGTCACAAATTATTACATTGTATTCTGTTTTTTTCACATTTCTTTATTCCTCCTAGACCAAATACTATATAGTAGTGAGTGGTGTATTGTAACATTCTTAAATGTACTTTGTAGGTGGAACATCTGGTGGCGGGCCAGCGCGGAGGTGGTGGTATTGGACGAGGGGAACAACTCTGGGGAGGAGGCGGTGCAAGTGCCGGACGTGCCTGTGAGGGTTAACACGGTGGTGGCGGGCAGAGGTAAGCTATATATTCCTTACTTATAGAGATAGAAGACTGCATAGTGTGCTTTCTGCACGGGTGCATTATAAATCAACCAGGTAGTAGCCTCCTCTAAATGTACTTCGACTTAGCTGTGAAGTTTTTGGCGAGAAGAATCCCAATCAGATCTGAGATGAACTTGATGGATGGGATGAACGAACAGCGAAAGAAGGGTGGAAGTAAGGGTGGAAGGACGAGAAATGTAATGATGACTGGCAAAGAAGAATGATATGTGTTTGCTTGGTCCCCGAGGTGACTGGGAAGGAAAGAATATGGTATGGTGCATGGCTGGGTGAATGATGAAGCAAGGATGGGTGGAAGGAGAACAGCCTGGGTGGGTGAAACAGAAACTGTATGTGTGCATATACTTTGAATGGATGGATGCCTGGATCATGGTACTATCTGACTCTTAGATAGCATATGTGTATCTAGAGAGAGTAGACCGTCACTGGATGAACTAAGTGTTACTTTGAAGAGCATGTAACACCGCACCCGCACGTCCGTTCCAGTGTAGGAAAGGCAAGGAAAAGAAGTTTTAATTTTGTCCAAATACTACCATGAATAGTAGCAATAGTTTGTATTGCAACTGCAAGCACAGCATATATCCGGTTATTACAGTGGACACTCCCTACCTCTCTTAATAACTTTAGTTTAGTAATAGTACGTCATTCATGTGTGGGTGTATCACTGTTCACTCAATAATAAGCAAAGCACCTAAAGTCATCCCATATGTCATCAAATACATCCCATGTGAAGTGATAGCTAATCAGATTATTTAGCTTCTTCATTTTCCTTTTCTAGTACTCATTTGCACTGTAGGGTGAAAGCTAAATTAATTAAGCAGTAGCCCTTTTAACAGAGTATTCTCAGTGCCACCCGTAATAGAAAAGTAAGAGCTTCACCACCTGCATGTACTGGACCGGTACAATAACGCAAGTCTCACTCATCATGGTGTGCGTCTTTTTTTCTCGGGTGCAAGTTCACTGCGCTGGCATTATGCCGGCTTGCATAAGATAACGTACCAATTTTCCTAAACAAGAGAGAAGAAGAAGAAGAAGACTGGTTTACTGTCATAGTCGACTGTAATGGAAGTCCATAGTGCTCGTAGAATTTGTTCCTTAAACTCCCAATAATGTTAGAGCAAGGATGAAGAAGTCGGAGGTTAGATAGATACTGTCCTCAATAGTTATGTACTGTGCTTTCAATTTGCTACTTGTACTGTGACAAAACTTTCTGCTCAATCATTTTGTGTTAATCTTAAGGAGCATTGGTTACAGACTATGTCTTTCTTTCTTCATATAATTGCTCCTTCCAAATCAAACAGACCATCAAGGAGGGAGCTGGCTCGAATGGCCCGGCAATGGAGGCTGAATGCCACTGTCGCCGAATATCGGCGGCTGGTGGCCCTGGAGGAGGAGGACACGCAGTCTACCGGTACAACAACAACATCCACTGGGACAGCTGCATCCTCCTCCGTGCCCCCACGGGCTGCCAGCCAGCGCAGTGCTCCAGCGGTACGGAGCTTAGCTACCAAAGCCAACCGCCACCGCCGAGCAGCAAAGACAGCAGCTGCCCCCCACAGGAGTTGCAAGGCACGCCAGCGCCGCTTATACCTCAGAGTGTCCTACCTGGAGCAGGAGGTCCTAACCTATAAGAACTTGGTGGAGGGCCTCCGCTTCGACCATGCCACCCTCCACAAGGAGTATGATGCCCTGGCCGCTAAAAGTCAACAGCACCCTACCGTAGTGTCCCTTGCCCCTTTTTTAGAGACTTTTGGGGGGTGGGAATTGGGATCTGGGTTGTTTTTGGTACTTTTTGAAGGACAATCGTTGGGGTTAGGGAGGGTCTTGCGGGAGATTATTTTGTTAGGGCTACAAAAAAATACTTTTTGAAACTTTATCTGACCATACCTGTTTTTTACTGCTTTTGAGTCTAGTAGGTGGGGGTTTAACAGTAAGTTTGTTTTCCTGAAGAGTCCTAGGACTTTAGTAGTACTACCGTCAATCTCTCGTCTCTCCTAATACTCCATTATACTACCTCCAACCAAACGCTTATCTTACCTGTAATTTGTGTTTGAAAGTAGGGCTAGGCCCAGGGCTGGCTCCACGGGAAATGGTGATTAAGGTTGGCAATCCTGGCCGGATGAAATGTCCTCCTCATTGCGGTGGTATGAGTGGTGTGACACAGTGGGAGTTGCATGCCTATGGAAAAAAAGAAAATGAAACCTGGTTTGTCCTTACTGTAGCATTACAACGGTACGATAGAGAATATAGCAGGTACAGTACACTAGAACAGTGGCACAATGTAGCCTAACAAATGGTAAAGTATTGAAAGTATAACTTGTACTTGTGTTGGATTTCTTTGACATTGGCTACTACTACAAGAAATAGTACTGAAGCTGAGTAAGTCTAGAATATATCCTCGGATTCCTTTACCAGCCTGTTGCTATGACCTTATCATCCCCAGCAAGTGTGTGGAATTATTGATGTCATTTAGTCACACATCAAGCAAAACCACACAGCCTGGGGGAAGAGGGTTAGGGTTTGGAAAATGGATGGGAATGGGGGTTTCTTTTTGGGTAGGTTTTGTTGAGAGAAGAAAAAAAAAGCACAGCATGGACAAACAATAATTGAAGATAAATAAATCTTTGGGTACAAAGCTAACCATGAATCTTTTAAGTGACATAAAGGAAGTGCATGCACTACTGCATGCATTGTTACTGAAAAGTAAGTAGTACTAGAATGCGACAGTACAGGGCTGCAGCTTTTTCACTTGCCTATCTCTGCATTCAGAGAAACACTTCTTACATTAAATTAGGTTTAAAAAATAGCCGAAGCAAAACCTATAGAATGGCTGTAGGGATCAATTTAGAAGCAGAGAGAGATCCAAGAAATGCAGTCACACTCATAGAAGAAAACAATGGATACTGTATCTGTATGTTGTTGTAGTTGTCCTGTTGAATTTGGTAAGTAAGTTGCATGCAGCAAACAATTCCTCTTATTAGCGGCACTCCTCCATTCCAGCTGACGCTTCGTCCATCAATGTTGGTGACCAGAAGTCACCCTGTCCACTGCCTGCCTGGCGGATGCTGAATTGCGACTCGCTAATGTGAAGCCTGACTCCATCCTTTTTTCCCCATTGCACAGACTGAAACCCGGCCTCTTATTATTGAACGAAAAACAGGAAGTGATATTACAACACCACTGATAAATAAATATAAGGTATGTACGCTGTGTAGTGCAAAAAGTCACACTTTGATTTTCCTAATAGACAGTACAATATTTTTGAAATTGAGTACGCTGTCTGAGTCATCTTTTGAAGGATAAATAAGTATGGGCAAATTAATTTAGCGGATCTTTTCCCTCAAGCTAGGTGTACTGTAAACTGTGTTTTAGAACAAAATTAGACCTTCCCAGCAGTGCTCCCACCCAGACCCTTACTAAAGCCAGTCGCAAAAATGTAGAAGACCCCCAATCAGATCTCAAAAAACGAGGCCTAGCAGAAAACTGGTGACAAAACGTACTTTGAAAGTAAAAGTAGGCCCAAATACCCCCTTACCCACCGTGGATTGTATTCAAACCACTTGCAAGCAAGCAAAAGTATCCATAGCCAGCATCGCTCCAAGACTTGAAAACCCCCCCACCCAAACACATGCAATAGAAATACTGCTAACCCTAACGAGCCCTAAGTTAAGAATAGTGGCAAAGGCTTTCTTTAACTATGCCAAATCCCCCCTTTCCCACCATGGATTTTCTTCAAATGACTTGCAACCAAAATTACACATTCTCACGAGTGCTCTAAGACCCCAGAACTCAGTTGCAAAAATCTAGAACACCCCTAAACACATGCAATCCTGCTGCTAGGGCTAACCCTAACGAACCCTAAGTTACAAAAAGTGGCAAAAGACTTTTCCTTATGGATTTTGTCCAAACCACTTCTATCCGGTATTAGACCTTCCCAGGAATGCCCCAAGACCCGCCAACCAACCCGCAAAAAAGAACAACACAACACCCCCAAACAGCCAAAAAGGAAAATCTCATACTTACAATATCTCTCGGCCTTCGGTCCAAACGCGCTGTGCAGCTAGGTCATAACTCCCGTTTTCCACCACGGATTTCCGGAAAAGCAAATGCAATCAAGATTAGACTGTCCCAGCAGTGCTCCAGACCCCAAAACTCATCCACAAACACCCGGAACCCCCAAAGAGCACCTCAAAGGCAAGCAAGTCAGCAAAAACACAAAAAAATGTCCGCCTCCGATTTGGTCCAAACCACTTTCATCCGGTATTAGAGCTTCCCAGCAATGGCCCCAGAGCCGTCCACCCAGGAGAAAACTAGTAGAAGACCCCCAAACAGCCAAAAAGCAAAAGTACAAAAATGGGGACTTAGTCATTTTCTTGCCAATTTCCAAAATCACTCCGCGCGCGCTCTGCAGCTAGGCCCTAACTCCCCTCTGCCACCATGGATTTGCTTCAAACCTCTTGCAAACTAAAGTATCCATAGCCAGCAGTGCTCCCGGACCCGAAACCCACCCACAAACACCAAGAAGCCCTCCAAAAAGGCCCCCGAAAACGCTACATTGAGCAAAATGTCAGAAATAGCAAAAAAATTCTGCATGGATTTTGTCCAAACCACTTCTATCCGGTATTAGACCTTCCCAGGAATGCCCCAAGACCCGCCAACCCACCCGCAAAAAAGCACAACATCCCCAAACAGCCAAAAAGGAAAATCTCATACTTACAATATTTCTCGGCCTTCGGTCCAAACGCGCTGTGCAGCTAGGTCATAACTCCCGTTTTCCACCACGGATTTCCTGAAAAGCAAATGCAATCAAGATTACACTGTCCCAGCAGTGCTCCCAGACCCCAAAACTCACCCACAAACACCCGGAACCCCCCCAAAGAGCACCTCAAAGGCAAGCAAGTCAGCAAAAACGCAAAAGAAATTCCGCCTCTGATTTGGTCCAAACCACTTTTATCCGGTATTAGAGCTTCCCAGCAATGGCCCCAGAGCCGTCAACCCAGGAGAAAACTAGTAAAAGACCCCCAAACAGCCAAAAAGCAAAAGTACAAAAATGGGGACTTAGTCATTTTCTTGCCAATTTCCAAAATCACTCCGCGCGCGCTTTGCAGCTAGGCCCTAATTCCCCTCTGCCACCATGGATTTGCTTCAAACCTCTTGCAAACTAAAGTATCCATGGCCAGCAGTGCTCCCAGACCCCGAAACTCACCCCAAAACACCAGGAAGCCCCCCAAACAGGCCCCCGAAAACGCTACATTGAGCAAAATGTCAGAAATAGCAAAAAAAAAATCTGCATGGATTTTGTCCAAACCACTTCTATCCGGTATTAGACCTTCCCAGGAATGCCCCAAGACCCGCCAACCCACCCGCAAAAAAGCACAACACCCCCAAACAGCCAAAAAGAGAATTCTCATACTTACAATATTTCACGGCCTTCGGTCCAAACGCGCTGTGCAGCTACGTCATAACTCCCGTTTTCCACCACGGATTTCCTGAAAAGCAAATGCAATCAAGATTAGACTGTCCCAGCAGTGCTCCCTGACCCCAAAACTCACCCACAAACACCCGGAACCCCCCCAAAGAGCACCTCAAAGGCAAGCAAGTCAGCAAAAACGCAAAAAAAATTCCGCCTCAGATTTGGTCCAAACCACTTTTATCCGGTATTAGAGCTTCCCAGCAATGGCCCCAGAGACATCAACTCACCCGCAAAGAAGTAGAACACCCCCACAAGTGCTGGGTCTTTCTTCATTGGGCGTAATCCAGCCCTCTGCTTTGAGGGAATTAGGAGTCTGGAGGAGGAGGATAGAGGAGCATGTTCTTCTGAACTTGTGAACCTGAGGAATGCAGACTGCGGCACCTTCAAATCAATAAGCAAACAAGTGAAGACAGTTCTGCTGATGGGCTTGTTTTTGTGATTAGGTGATTAAAGATTGAATTAAATTAACTGTGCAAAACAAAGAAAGACAGACACACAGGAATAAAAGTGAATAAGGACGAAAAAGAAAGTTATTGATTCATTGTCTTATATTTAGGGCTCGGTGTCAGGGAATAAGAATAAGAGTTCATCATCATTCTCTGCGAATTCAGGCAGGGTGAGGTCAGTGTCACCGAACAGAGAACAAATTCCCTCATCTACGTTTCTTCCCTCCTCGTCTTCATGCGGCGTGCTTTCTCGTACTTTGTAATCTGGTGGTAGGAGGTGCTGATTCATCTTGATCATTGTTAACCTCTTCACATTTTTGGGCGAGAGGCGGCTCCGTTTGGGAGTTACAATGCCACCAGCAGCACTGAAAACACGTTCAGAAGACATGCTTGCGAGTGGGCAAGACAAGTAGTTTATATCCAGGTTGGAGAGCTGTGGCCACAATTTTTTTTTCCCATGCCAATACGCCAATGGGTCAGCATTAACATAGACCTCTGTTGAGTCATTCAGATAGTCCTGCACCATCGACTAAAGGTCCTCCAAAGTTCCTCCATTTTGCTTACTTTTTGCTGTGACCTTTTGAGAACCAAACCCAAGCCAAGTTAGCCAATCCTCTTCAGCATCCAATGTTACTGTTGTGTCTGGTGCAGATGATCCGGTTGCCGGTGTCTTTAACGGCTGAGAGGTCACTTGTGCACGAAGATGGCGGCTCATTTCCTGGAAAAAGGACACAGACCGGAAGACATCACATGGACAATCATTGAACAAGTAAGAGAGGAACACCTTTTCAAAAAGGAACAAAGATGGGTGTTCCGTCTTAACACCAATCAAGTGGGCCTCAATGATGACATACCTTGGGGACAACTGTAATTAAGCTCACCCACAGATCTGAGCAACCGCCCAATAGCCATCCTATCTAGAATCAGTATGTGCACCTCGCACAAGATCACTAGTGGGACCCCCCCGTCCCACCTCCCCCATTGGAGTTGGAAATGCAAACCCCAACTAGGCAATTATGAACCTAGTCCTGCACCATCATCTTTGGGATCAAATACCAAGTGACATTGCCTATTCCTGAAACCAACCATTGAAAAATTATTTGAACCCACAAGACTTTAACAAATATGGCGAACTCATTTGATAACTCAGCTGAATCATTCCGTACCACACAAAAAGAAAGTTGACAACACACGTATGCAGATAAATCAGTAAGAAAGACTAAACAAATCCTCATAATTACCCCCCTGTCCTATCATGGTAATTATATCGTCATGATCTGTATTAACGATCACCTTTAATAGCCCTTCATAATCATTTTCCGACACCACCATGAACTGTTATTAGCATCAAACATTCAGGGACAACAATAAGAGAGACTGGAGTCCGCAGAGACACTTCTTTGTTCAATGTATAATTGTCCAAGAACTGACTACATCTCCCTGCCGTATTCAGCGCTCCCTTTCTTTGCTCACAAGTGAGTAGCTAAGCAGAGATGACAAAATCTGCTTTGTTCCTAATAGTACTCAACAAGACAGTCCACCAGCCCTGGGATTAATTATGTAGAGAAGAACAATTAACCAGCCCTTCTTTCACGCATTACTGACAGTCGTCTCTAGGAGTATCTCTGAATGGAAAGAGAAGATAGACTAACGCGACCACAAACCTATGAAAGGTCCAATCGTGGTGCCATCTTTGTTAGCATTCTAGCATCTGAAAAGCAGCCACTACTACTTCTGGGTCTACGACGATTCAACACATTTTTTCTAAACGCAGCAAGTATGTAGTATAAATACAAGTGCCCCATTTAGGCTCCTCCATCCCACGGAGCAGCACAGGGGCAGGATCGAGGACAATTTCCTCGGCGGTGATGTAAGTAAGACTACAGCCAGACGTCTTTAAAATATGGCTAAGCAGGGATGCTGGGAATACTGATCACGATGCAGTGGTGCAATTTTATCTTTACAGTGACCGCAAGAATAACCCTTGATGCTGGCTCACGGGGCACGCTGGATTTCACATCTATGTATGTATATTTATATATTTTTTGGTTGATAGGAATGGCTTAAACTTTTAATATGACCACTGACTATTTGGCCACTATCTATTCGGCATTGACAATCCAGCCCCTTAAACGCGGCTGTTTTCACCCTCGTTCGCTCAGCAAACAAGAGTGTTTCGAGTTTTCATGTGTGTGTGAGACGCGAATTTCGCGATAAAATGTATCAGCGGTATGAGCAAAACAATGCCATATCCACTCTGTGTTCTGCACCATGGCTAAACACAGCACGGAACTTCAGGAAAGAGATGGAAAAATATATCACATTATTTTTTCAATAGGTAATTGAGACAAATACGTGACAACTGATTACAGATATGCCAAGTTATGTGTCAACAATCATGTGACCATATGTGTTTTTTTCTTCCTCCTTTTTCCTTCCCTCTAGAGACCGATTCAGGTCCCTTTTTTTCTGAATAACAGGGTCCATTCAAACCCTCAAAATAAATAGAGTAGCCTATTTTTGCTACTTTATTTAACGACAATAGGCATAGAAACCTAGTGAGTTACTTGAATACATTTTTTGTAGGGACTTCCATAGGTCTTGATGAGTAAACAGTAGGGTACTGTTTACGAAACATGTTGACCAAGTAGGGCGTATCATAGCTCTACTACCAAACCCTTTTTAATATTTCCAGCTAGAGAAGTGAATAAATAATTTTTTCTACTAGCCAGGGAATATTTAAAGTCTTTTTTACTCCTACACATGAGTCCCTACACATCCCTAATCACCCACATTTCCTTCACACCTCACATAGCCTATTCTCAAAAAACTAAGTTATCCCGCGCAGTTCGTAGGTCGCAGCACGCCCCGCCCTGTAGAGGGACGGGAAGACCCCTATGATGAAGCATGACACTAAGGGATTCTTAGTGTGTGAAGGGTATTTTTAAAAAACACATACTGCTTGCCTTTGCCATTAGCAAAGAATAGCCTCTTCACCCACCCTTCTCCGTTTAAAAGCAGAAAACCCAAAACAAAAATTCACTTAATCACATTAATAGAATCCCATTGTTTATACACATAAATCTAATGAATACATATGACATTTTGTTGGCGGAGGTCGACTGGCACACTGTGCCGTAGGAGCAGAAGCTGCAGCTTGCAGAAGATTGGGCTAAGTCGCTTGTGCCCCCGTTGTACCGTACTCACTGTGGATGGGATACATTTTCCCCTCAACATGAGATCCCTTTGCGGTCGATGCCACAGTCACAACTTCAAAACCCCATAATGCGTGAGGCGAAAGCCGCTGTAGCCGAAATCCTTGAACAATTGGAATATCAAGGTGTAATTGAAACGTCTGTGTCTCTGATGAATAACCCGCTTTTTACTGTGACCAAGCCAGAAGGCTCGTACCGTTTGGTATTGGATTACCGCCACTTAAACTCACATTGTCATGCGTGTGGGGGGAAGAATACTCACAGCTCTGCTTTAGTGGATAGTCTGGTGCGTAAAAGGTTCAAGACCACGCTAGACATTCCAATGGGTTCTTTGCCCATAACTTGTACCCACTTACTAGTCAGGGGACAAGTTTTACCTGTGGGGGCAAACAACGCCAATTTCTTTGTTTGGCCATGGGCTACAGGAACAGTCCAGGCATTTTTGCTGCCCGCATAGTCTCTCTGCTTGAGAGGCTCGACTTAGATACATGTTCGTATGTGGATGACATTTATCTCACAGATGACGAATTATGGCTGCATCTGTGCCGTGATGACTGCATAATTTGCCGTTTTGCGGACTTTCGCTATAAATTCAACTTTGCGAAATCACACATTGCCGAATTCACAGTGTTGTTCCTGGGCTACAAGCTCAACAATGAAGGTAGAGGCTTGGCTCCTCACTTCTTGAAAAAATGCGCACTTTTGCAGGCTCCCACAATGCTGAAAAAGTTACAATCCTTACTGGGCTTTCTAAAATTTGGACGTACATACATTCCAGAATATGCCCAGTGCATCAAGCCGCTTTATGCATTGATACAACATACTTTTTCCAAATCGTGCTGGCTGCCAGAACATTCAGTCGTCTTGCAATCTTTGCAGGCTGACCTACTTGAATCTAAGTTCTTGTCGACTTGTGATAACCACACAAACCTGGTGATAAGAATAGTGCCAGGGGCGGTGGGTTTCACGTACCTCACTTTTAATGAGGGAGACACAGTTCCTATTGTTTACAAGTCACACCTGTACACTTTGGCCGAGTTGCGGTTTTCCACTGTGGAAAAAGTTTTGACAGCAGTGCAATGGCGATTCTTAAGGAACGTGCACTGTCGCAGGGAAAACGCATTGTGTTTGTTACTCCGTATCTTGCCTTGGAGGCAGTGATGAAGGCCAGTGTACCAAATTCCAAGGCTTTGCACCCTCGGTAGATACAATGGGCTACATCCTTGACATCCTCTGGTGTAATGTTCGTTTTCGATTCCTCTTTGTAGACTCAGGAGTTTTTGCAGTATGAGTTTGTTCATCCTGCTCCTCTGACTATGCGCCCACTGGAGAATTTTCATGGTATCATTTACACTGATGGAAGTGCTCAAGCGGCTACGGGTTCTAGACACATGTATTCCGCGGCCTGTGTAATTGTGGTTGGTACCATGGTGGATGGTGAATTCAAGTCAGATGTTGTTCATACACAGACATTAGGGGACTGTACCACCCAATTAGCAGAACTACGTGCTCTGATGCTTGCATTGGAGTACGTGGACCCCAGTGTGACTACTCTTATTGTAAGTGATTCCTACTACTGTGTACAGTCTTTCAATGACAATCTACCCTTTTGTACTCAAAATGATTACAGTGACTCCAAAGGTCGCACAATAAAACATAAAATGATCTGGGTTCGAGTTGCAGAACTTTAAGAATGTCTCCCGCTCGTTTTTGTAATTCATGAGCGCGTAGGAGTTCACGCTGTTGGCAACTGTCTCACAGACAAAGCTGCAAAGACAGCAGTAGCAACATTTGCAGTGGCAGCGGTTACACGTTCCAAAAGTAAGATTGATGATGACATCTTGGCAGCCATTGCCGCGACTGAGAAGGGAGGTAATTATCCTAAGGGTTTTCCTTCTAAGTACACTTATCGCTTAAGTCCCTATAAAGTTCCTTATGTGAGAATTAATGATGTTGGTGACTGACTGATTCCCAACGCGGATCGCAGGCAGGCTTTGATTACAGCAGCCCATGCTGGGATGGCTTCGGCACATGCCGGCGTATCAGCTACTGTATCTCTCCTTCAACAACAATACTGGTGGCGGGGTTTGTATAAACAGGTACGTGATTTTTTTCCTTCAATGTGGCATTTGTCAGCAAATTAAGCCTTCTTCTGCTGCACGCCCGCCACAAACTCAGTTGTACATATCTAATAAGCAACTTGCGTGTGTTTATTTAGATCACTGCGGTCCTTTCTCCTCTGATACTGCGTATAAGTACATTTTAGTAGCAGTTGACTCTTGCACGCACCTTGTGTGGGTTTGGCCCCAAAGGAGCGCCGATGCCAGAACTGTAATAAGAGATTTGCGTGTCTTTGTGGGAATTTTTGCATGTGGCACCGACCAGGGTCTAGCGTTCACCTCTAAGGCGTACAAGGATGCCATGGCTTCATTAGGGGTCCAAGTCAAATTTTCTTCTCCATACAGGCCTGAGGACTATAGAGTTGTGGAGCGGATGAATCGTGAATTAAAGCAATCATTGTCAGCGAAGGTGTTAGGTGCTGGCAGAGAATGGCTCACCCACTTGAATAGCGTACAACGTGCACTTAATAATCTCCCTAGAAGGTCTCTGGGTGGGCGGACCCCATACAAAATTCTCTTTGGCATCAAGATGTTTGTTCCGGACCTTGACTGTCTAGACATGGCGGTGGGAGCCGCATCCTTTAACGTAGACGAACATTCTAATGTTTTGCAGAATCTACAAAAGACCAGAGACAGTCTTCCTGAGGAACACTTGCCCTCCACGTCTGAAGCTGCGTTGCAGATTCCGGTAGTAGGCTGGCTACCCCAGGTTGGAGAATTAGTCCAAGAGAAGATCGACAAAAAAAATAATTTGGTCCTTCCTATCGAGCTCCGGTTGCCGTGCTTGGTGTGCAGGGTACAAGAACAGTCATTTTACCTCCTCTTCCTGGGCGAAAGGGGAACACGTACATTTCAATTGACCATGTCAAACCACACAGGGTGGCCGATACTGTATAGTATGACGCCTGTGGTTTCATGTCCAGCCATGGTGCAACACTTTGTTTTGGCCCCATATGTTACCAACGGGTCTGATGTTGCCACTGAAAGGAGTCCACTTACGAATCCTTTCGTGAATCTACCTGCTGGTGATCCTCTTAATGACACTGAATATACATTCCCAACTGATTTATCAATGCCTGATTTGGAGACCCGTGCGGCTAATCAATCCCGTTTTTCATTTGACACTGGCTCATCCACATCAAAGACCCCTTCAAAAGTTTCAATTTTTGTTACCTGGTTTAAAAAAAAAATTTTGATCCTGCCTTGGATTTACATTTGGCTGGTGCTGATTGCAATGTTTATGTTCATGTCCATAGGATTTGGGTATTTTTTTTGTTTTATCAATGGACACTATGTTGAAGAAAGAACGTCAATTCGAGTGATTGATGGAACTTTGGCTCCCCACTCCTCTTCCCACATCATGAAGAGGGACCAGACTTTTGTTACTATAACTGCTTGGCCCGTTTTAGATGGGATTGTATGGGATGCTGTACAGGTCCAGAATCATGGTCCCACAGAGATTATTAATGATTCCAATGTACTCCATGTTCCTTTGGGGATGTGGTTAAACAAAATATTCGCTCTGATGATTGGGATGTTAAAGCGGTTGATGCTTTATTTACTGATTTAAAATGTTAAGCTGCCTTCGATACTGAAGATTTATATTTAGAGTCAGCAAATTATGGTGATTTGTACTGTTACCAGCATTTTGGCAATCACTTTCTAAATAAGACTAGCTCATTCAGAAGCATGGTTAATTTCATGCAATGGGAACATTGTCCCGCACCAGTGGATGACAGCTCCAAAACGTTCCTGAAAAAGTTTTTCTATTTTACTGATTTTGATCAATCCAACCCTAATGCATTTTATTTGAAATTGACTGCAGAGTCATTTTCGAAAGTTAGACTTACCCACACCAATCTACTTTATTCGAAGTCCTTTATTGACCAGTTGGCTGTAGAGATAAGCTATTCATCTTAAATCTGTTTGGGGTTCTAAAAGTTGGCAAGTGCAAGGCACTAAGGCTTTGCCTCGTGCATGTCTCATCCCAAACCATATGTTGTTTCTGAATGATACTATTTCACAAACAACATGCTTTGGATTGGCTACTTCTAAAAAACTAAATGCTCCTTCTTTTCCTGATTTGGCTGAATACCCCATTGGAATAATTTTACCTGTACACCCCTGAGTGAAATACTGGCACTGTTTAGTAATTCTTCTTTCAAAGTTTCCAGCATTAATCCCGAAGGCTGGTTGCTATGGCAAAAAAGTGTGGATTCCTGCCAGCACTGTGTTCTAGGTCTGACCCCTGGCTACACGTCAGTTAGAGCTGATCCCCGTTTCCAGACTCACCATTTAGTCACCACCTATTCTGTAGTCAAGTTGTGCCAGAGTTGGCTCAGACATTCATCCTTGGCATCTGTTAAGTCGCATTTGTCCAAACTCTCTGACACTGTCGATTTGAATGATTTTGTAAAAGGCCCTGCGGGTGGCAGATCAAAAAGATGGATATATGCTACTTACAATGAAGTTTGGAAACTGTCTCAAATTGAAGCTCCTTCTAGGCTTAGAGCTATAGATCAAGCTAAGTTAGAAAAGGTGCTAGCTGTGGTAGACAATAGCATTAACACCCTTTCTTCCCGAATTTACACTTTAGATAATATTGTGTCATCTGTGGTTGATATTGTACAAGATGTTGCACTGTTATATCATGGGCAAAATCAATTGTGTTATGTTATGCAGTTTGCCTGGTCTATGCAAACACTTAAGAATGGTCAGGTTCCATGGGATTACATGAACACGAGCTTGTTATTTCTGCCTTTTAATTTGACTGAAACAGCAATTCATGTCAATGAAAGATGCCACGTTTTCCCTGTTGCATATTGAAAAATTAGAACCATTGCCTTTTTCTGTAGCAGAGGCGAATTCAGCTGTTTGGCTTTTCCACGGGTTATTAACATTACCATTCTCTTCTTTCATGTTCGAGAATTGCATGTAAAACTATGCTACAGGCAGGTTTGAGGCCCTGGGTGGAGCATTCCTTCATGAAGTTTGGAACCTCCCATTCACTTACAGATGTTTGAGGGATGGTAAAGAAGTGTTTTTGAATGGCAAAGATAGTGCCTCTACACCCGATCATTCATTAACATGCAGAAATCTTCAGTAACTCAGCTCTTGCAATGTGCTTGCACCAAATTTAGCGTGTGTTTTAAAAGGCACCCCAGTCCCGGCCATTACACCTACATTCACACTGCTTCCTAATGGTAGTTATTTATTACTAAATAATGAAGAGTGTTGTGGGATGCACGCCGGTATTGCTTGAATCCAGTGGCAAAGTGAGCAAGGGACTCACGTCTGAGTATACCCTGCCACACTTATGGCGGCAAAAAGCGGTACAAAAGGGGGTGGTGATGGACGGAGCATCTGAATCAATCAAACACTCACACCCAGTCAAAAGATCTGGGTTTAATCCATCGCCGTTCTTTAGCCCACTCTGCCACTCGAGTTCAGACATGGCTATATGCAAATCAGTCTGACCCTGTGCCTCATGGGAACAGTACAGCCCGAACTGCCAAGCCATGTCTTCCCTGGACCGGAAACAAGCTTCCGAGGACCGGTTTCTGGCATTCCAGCCGTCTTCAGCCCGGCTTGCTTGAATCCAGTGGCAAAGTGAGCAAGGGACTCACGTCTGAGTATACCCTGCCACACTTATGGCGGCCAAAAGCGGTACAAAAGGGGGTGGTGATGGACGGAGCATCTGAATCAATCAAACACTCACACCCAGTCAAAAGATCTGGGTTTAATCCATCACCGTTCTTTAGCCCACTCTGCCATCCCAGTTCAGACATGGCTATATGCAAATCAGTCTGACCCTGTGCCTCATGGGTACAGTACAGCCCAAATTGCAAAGCCATGTCTTCCCTGGACCGGAAACAAGCTTCCGAGGACCGGTTTCTGGCATTCCAGCCGTCTAGGAAAGACATGGCTTGGTAGTTCGGGCTGGACTGTTCCCATGAGGCACAGGGTAAAGGCTGATTTGCATATAGCCATTGCCTGACCTAGGGTGGTGTGGAGTGCAAAAAAACGATGGATTTAGGCCCAGATATTTGTACTGGGGTGAATGTAAGACATTGTTCTGCATTCTGTCCATCAACTGTGTTTTTTGCAATTTTCACCCCGAGTGGGCTGGGTATGCTCAGACGTGAGTCCCAGGCTCTCCACATCACTAGAGTCAAGCTATCCAGGCTGAAGAAGGCTGATAACCAGAAACCGGTCCTTGGATGCTTAATTCCGGTCTAGGAAAGACATGGCTTGGTAGTTCGGGCTGGACTGTTCCCATGAGGCACAGGGTCAAGGCTGATTTGCATATAGCCATTGTCTGACCTAGGGTGGTGTGGAGTGCAAAAAAACGATGGATTTAGGCCCAGATCTTTGTACTGGGGTGAATGTAAGACATTGTTCTGCATTCTGTCCATCAACTGTGTTTTTTGCAATTTTCACCCTCCTCCACATGGCAGGCTTGATGCTTCCGTCTGGCCCTCGATTCCGACCTTGAAAGCAGAGTTGAACAAGATGAGCAGAATAAGAGCTCTTTTGTCCCAGAAGGAAGTTCCCCTTACATCTGCGCGTGAGACATTCGTCCTTCATGTTGCAAATATTCGTACAGAAGTACAGATCACTCCCCGGTATTGATGTGCCTGAAAGTCCCACGTCCCGAAGGCTTTGAGAGGCAATGGAGGTTTCTGAGCCGAGCCCTAGATGATGAGGTGTTTAGACAAGAATACCAGGAAGCGATTGAGGAAAATTTTAAACTCAATTTGGGGACGGTGGACACAAAGGCAGTGCAGTGGGAGGGTTTTAAGGCCTACATGAGAGGGGTGCATGTCCAAGAGCTCAGGAGTACTGCGAGATATACGTGGCACGCTTGCCTGGGTGGAGAGGGAACTTGGATCCCTGGACGCTGCACACAGAGTGGCAGCTGAACCGAATCACAGTAGTAGGAGAGAGGCTCTACTCCTGGGATACAGGGAGACTGCTGAGAGGGAGATCCTGTACATGGGGAATATCATAATGGCAAGGTTTACGGGGAGGGGACCGCCCTGGTAGGGTGTTTGCACAAATGATAAGGCCCCCCTACATGAAAGCATACATTACAGAACTGCGATCATCGATGGGACAACACACCACAGACCCATTGGAAAGCAAAAAGGAGTTCTTCTCTTATTTTAGGACACTGTACACAGCCAAATTGGGAAATAATCGTACTGACCAGGAGGCCTACCTCTCAGAGATTGAGTTAGTATACCTAGAAAGGTTTATACAAGATTTTCTAGCAGTTCCCATAACGGTAGAAAGCATGGATGAAGCCATTACATCCCTGAATTCATCTACTGCCCTAGGGCTTGATGGGTTAACAGGGGAATTTTACAAAGCATACAAGGGCCTACTGATCCCTCATCTACTAGACATGTATGCTGAAGCATTGGAGAAACAGATTTGCCAACCCACGCTTTGCGAAGCTGTTATCATTCTTCTCCCCAAACCTGGGAAAGACCCACTGCTATGCGGCTCGTTTCATCCCTTGTCCCTCCTAATCCTGGACTATAAAATACTAGCCAAGGTGTTAGCATGCCGCCTCTTGCTCTTCTGATAGAAGCAATAATATCCCCGGCTCAGTCAGGCTTTATACCGCATCGGTCTACGACTTTCAGCCTCCGCACTTCATTTAACACCCTGCACAGAGTAAACCCAGATACTACTGCTGTAGCTATCCTACTGGATACCAAAAAAGCCATCGACTCCCTGGAATGGCCCTTTTTTCTGTCTATAATGCAAAGAATGGGTATGCCGCAGGGCTTTATTGCCACCACGGCTCTGTTATATAGCCATCCCACTGCTAGGCTTCGGCTGAATGGTACTCTGTCCACACCCTTCCCCCTGTCCCGGGGCACGAGGCAGGGGTGCCAGCTATTACCCTTGCTGTTCATACTAGCCATGGATCCACTGATAAGACACCTCCAGGAGAAGCATCTACATAGAGGCTTGCAGTTTCGCACTGGTCCTTTACTGGTCTCTTTGTATGCAGACGACATGATCCTGTATGTGCATGACCCCCGGATCAACTTGGACCCTCATGTAAGAGAAATTTTCCATTTTGGTACCTTCTCCGGTCTGGGGATACATTGGCATAGGTCAGTCATCTTCCCTCTTACTAGTAGCATGTCCAGATGGGACCTGGAGTTCCCACTGGAATGGTGTTGAGATTCAGTGATGTACCTGGGGGTGCACATTCATTCCGCGACAGACCAAATAATCTGTTGCAACTATGGAGTGGCGATCTCCAAACTCGAAACACATATAGATCACTGGCTAAAACTTCCTCTCTCCATGGCGGGGTGGGTAGCCCTTATTAAAATGATTGTGCTACCGAGGTTTTTATATTTATTTCATAATATCCCTACACCACTTACGAATACAAATTTTTGTACTCTTCGCACTCAGTTAATCCGATTGGCCTGGGGCAATAAGACACCTAGAGTGCGATGGCAGGTCATGAGACTCCCATGTGATAGAGGAGGGTACAGAGTTCTGGATCTACAACTGTACTATCTGGTGGCACAGTGCAGCTTTGCACAAACATGGTACCACCTGGACGAAAGGATCACATTCCTGAGACCGGAATCTGATTTTGTCCTACCGGATACCCTGGCTGCAGTTCTGCCCCTCGGTATTCCTCGAGATCCAAAGGACATCCAGCCAGTCTCTACAAACAGCTGGGCTTGGGCTAAACTGGGCCGTATCACAAAAACCCAGACGGTTTACTCCACTGACTTACCGCTCCCTAATGCAAAATGGCTGCCCATAACAGGTGAAAAGCTAGTAAAAAAAGCCTTGTACCAAATTCAATATCGTCAAACTGGGTGACTTGTTTCCGGCAGGCCACATATTTGACCCTGATGACGCATCTTTATTTCCGGATTTTACATTTATGGACAGATTTGTTATGGCTAGACTTCAATCGGGGATTAGAACTCAGCTCTCTGACTACCCGCTATAACCTCTGTCCTTCCCGCCACTTACAACGGTGATAGGCAGTAGCAGGGGGGTAGACTTGATATCCAAACTTTATAGAACATGTGCAAATTTGATCCCACTGGACGATTGTAGGTTACACGGCGCTTGGGAGGCGGACTTGGGCAATCCAATCTCGGACGGACAATGGATGGCTTGCTGTAAAGTAACAAACACAGTTTCTTTAAATAGTAGGCACAAGCTGAAACATTTCAAGTTTCTACGCAGAATATATTTCACCCCTGACAGAGCACACAAAATAGACCCCACTAGGACCCACCAATGCTGGAGATGCAGTTTCCCCAAGCAGACTTTGCACACCTAGCATGGACGTGCCCACACATAGACACCTTCTGGGTGGAAGTTCACCACACCTTGAGTAAGATAATATAAGTACAGTTGAACCCCCTGCCGGAGGCTGCACTACTGGGATACGTTGTCCAACTCCCTCTCAAAGTTCGTAGGTTGGCTGCCATTGCTCTACTCTTGGCTAAAAGAGAGTTAGCAATACATTGGGGGTGCAGTGGCTGGATTCAAAGCTTGGTCTCCTGTTCTATAAGACGTGACCAGGATGCTGACACAATCCCCCCCTCCTACAGGCCTAGAGACATCTGGGGCCCCTTCAAAGCCTTTTTATATGCACAACAGCAGGATCCTCAAACACAACAGGAGCAGGGTATAGTCCCGACTAGAGTAGGCTAGGATGGTACTCAATTTGCGCAAACGCTCCAAGGCATAATGCACCCACTCACTACGGTGTTGATCCATTTCTATTTTGTCAGCCTGTTATTGGGAGGAGGGAGCAGACATGTTATGGATGTGTGAATTGTAGTGATGTTCGAGTTGGGCCTTAAACGCACTGTCTGTATAACAAACCGCATACTGCATTACCTACTGTGTTTTGATGGTAACTAATGTTGAACGTACTGTGTGACTGTACCTGAGATGTCTTTACATCTGACACAGTGCCTTGCTTTGTGTTTACTAAAATGCTAAATAAAGTAAAAAAAAGAAGAAAAAAATAGATAAAGGACACTTAGAAGAGGACTTGGAACAAAACCCTTTAGAACTAGGAGGTTCCAGAGTCAACACCTACAGGAGCACCGGAGTACTTGAGTTACCTCAACCAGAGAAGCCGGGTGCATAGATGTCTTTTCGTGTAGGGATTCGTCATTGTTTTCAATGGCAATCTGCTGCAAAGTGCTGCTGCCGTCCAAGTGTAAAGTGTCCGGGTGGTACCAAGCCTGGATCAAGGATAAGAGGAACCTAAAAGCTGAGGGAACAGAGTCTAGGTCACTTGCCGGTGACCACGAAGGTGATGAGCGGATGCCCACTGATGTTGGGTGCTTGCAGGTGAAGAAGGTGAAGCTTGACTCTTCAGCCACAAAGAGCAGGAGGCGTTTACGACAATCAAATGCTGGATTCGAGCTGACCTACAAAGGATGTCGAGCGCTACTGTGTTGGTTTCCGGATCGGACCCAACAAGCCTTGGCAACAGCAACCCATGCAGGAAGTAGAAATCGGCTACGGTGCAGATCAGCAAGGTGTGAGGGACTCACCACGTGGTGGGGAGTCAGGGCACATCTAGAGCAACCAGAGAAGCCCAAGGAAAAGTAGATTTACTTTTGAGGGGACCCACCAGTTGACGGACCAGGGATCGCGAAGGGGTCTCAAGCAGAAATGCTTGAAGTGGGCCCACGGAACACTTGTGGAGTGTAGGCCCACAATCTTTGGTGCAGATAGTGCACAGGGCTTGGACTACAAGTAGCTCTATGCACAACTTCGGGAAAGCTCAGAAAGTTGATGCACTAGCAAATGTGCACCGTGTCCAGGAGTTCCAGTCCTACGTCACTCGTGAGGTCTGTGGGTCTCAGCCTTGCTGGGATCTCATGTCAGCCTCTGAGAAGTCTGGAAGTCTATGTACTGAGTCACAAATACTTCAGAGTCCGGCGGGAGCTTCCGAAATACAGACCGGCAATTTGCTTCTTTGGTGCCTGCTTGGGCAGGGGAGTCATTCCTTGACCCCAAGGGAGATTCTTCAGTTCTCCAGTCATTAGTAGTATGTCGAAGTTCCAGGATTCAGCTTCAGTGTTTCGTCCAGGTATAATCTAAAGTCCTGTTGCCAGGGGTTCCTTACTTATACTAAGAATACGGATTGGGCATCCTCTAAGGACCCACTTATGGGAGGGTCTGGGAAGAAGGGTGGTTACATCCCTTTCCCTTTGTCCTGCAACTGGTTTGTACTGTGGTATGCACAGGGACATCAAGTGTGCCCACAGCACTGTCTGAAAAGCACACTCTGAGTGCCCCCACCCAGCCCCAATACACTAAAGCCTGTCTGGGAGGTGGCTACACCTTCCTGTGACAGGAAACATATTGTTCAGACCTCCCTTGCTGGAGTTTCATCCAGCAGCCGGAGGCCAGACCTCTGTCGATGGCTGCAGCCTTCATTTTGTGATGCTAGGGTTCTTTTAAACTATTACCAGTTAATCCAGTGTGTACATGTCTATCCCTCTAGAAGGGTGGAATTCTACCCCTGCCGCCAGGACTTTCAGGGGGGGATGATTCCAAAGTGTTTGACACCAAACACTACATGTTTCCATGCAGCCATTCCAAAATTAGCATTTACCATGAGGTTTTAATGCACTTAAGAGTATTTGGTCTGGCTGCATCACAGAACAGCTTCAGAGAATAGATTCCGAAAGCTGCAGAGGGGTCCTGCTCATGCATGGCCACCCTCTCACATAAAACCAAGCACTCTGCCTTCAGGATTGATAAGGACTGCCATAGGAGTGACTTATAGGTTTATATGTGTCAGTGATTAAAAGTAGATATACCTAACCTATATCTTAGTAAGGATGCATGCACCACCTTACCCAGGCTGCAGTAGCAGTCCTGTGGTGCCATTTTGGAAGGCTTGTCAGGGGTGGCATAATACATGCTGCAGCCCCTGGTATGCCTCTGGTGTATCATGCCCTTAGTACCTAAGGTACCATATACTAGGGACTCACAAGGGTACCCCAGTAACTAATCTTGAGTGTACCTAAAGTACAAGCAATCATTTTAGGGAGGAAGCAGCTAGGCTGTGCTCCTGGATAGCAGGGCCCCAGCCAGACTAAAGACGAGAAACATTGAAACAGCAGCAGTAAGTGGGGGTAACCATAGTAAGCAGATCCTACTCTCCTACTAGACCTTCTACTTGTTCCCAAATACTTCATCTTACACAGAGACTGGAGTCTCACCCTAATTCACAGAAACTCACCGAGTTACAGGATCATCCAAATGCCTAAGTTTCAGTCTTTGGAATGTATGTACTCTCATTTTTAAATAAGTTTTTCATGCAGCAGAATTTATTTGGTAAACTCCCTATTACACGTGGGTATTTTTTGTCGAGAAATAAACAGGATACACATATTTATCAATTTAATAAAAATAAAAAAAAATAAAAAATACCCACATCCACTAACTCCAACATCAGACTGAATGTGATTTATCATCCACTGGATAATAACAATTCCTTCATTGAGGAATGTATGGATCTCTTCAGCTCTCAACTGATTGGCTCAAACAACACGATCTTCCTTGGAGACTTCAACATCCACCAGGGAATTGAGGGTAACCGCCTGGTAGACACCTTTACAGCCTTTCTCAAAGACAACAATCTCTAACAACACTGCCTTAAATCCACATACCTCAAAGGTGCCATCCTTTATCTAATAATCTCCAATTCACCCATATCTCCAGTCATACAACCCCAATCCAGTCGACTGGTCTGACCATATGCAGATCCCATTCTCCATATCTGGCTCTTATACCAAAACTGCCAGGCAACCCAAGATAGAGAAAATATCGTTCAGGGACACATCCAACCTCAACACTGAAGGCATGGCCTTCATGGCCCTTCCTACTGTAATCTTGATTACACCCCACCTTGATATTAATGAGGCCACCGACAAATACAGCTCATGCATAGAATCCATGATCGTCAAATTTTCATCACTGAAGTGCAAACCATCTAGACCCAAACCCTCCAACCCCTGGTTCTCAAAAGAACTCTATGAAGAAAGAAAGCTTATCAGAAAGACAACAAAGAATGGAGATTAGCTCCCTCTCACCTGATTATGAATACGCTTCACTTTGTGCCACAACAGTATAATGACCGACTTTTTAGAGCCAAATCCTCCCACTTCAGAGCACTTGTGAATTCTGCAAAGAACAAAGCAAAGCACATGCTACAAACCCCTCCACAATTTCAGCTCTTGAGCCATCAGGGACCCCCTGCATCAAATTTGTGGATTTCTTTGACTAAGAAGTCAGAGACATCCATACCTCGTTACACACCAATGAACTTGTAAAATATGAGACTCTAAAATGCAAGGCAATCCAATCATGGTCCAATTTCTCTCCCCATTTTCGAATGAGCCCTACAGTGAACAATCTGCAAAGTTAAACCCTCGTACCATCTTCAGAACACCATTCATGAGTCTATCAGCAAATCTCTTGCCACAAACCTACTCCCCCTATGGACCAACATGGTCAACTTCTCTCTTCAACAGGACCAAATTCCAGAAAGACTAAAAGTGGGGCAAGTCCTTCCTCTCTTGAAAAAACAATCTCTTGACTCAGAGAGCATGAACAACTACTGCCCAGTCTCCACACTTCCGTTTTTAGCTTAAGTGATTGAATATTGCCTTTCGTCCCAGATCACTTCACACATTCAAACAAACAACCTCATAGACTCTCTCCAATCAAGTGTCCACCAGGGCCACAGTATAGAAACTGCAATCCTACAAATAGTTGCCAACTCCCTTAACCTTTTGGACCTTATTTGCACTCTTGAACAACGCATGGGCTATGAAGGCACAGTCCTCAATTGGTTCTCCTCTTACCTAACCAACCGCTCCTAGATTCTGAAAAAGGCAACAAGTTCTCAAGACCAGTCAATGTACATTAAAGGGTCCTTCAAAGCTTGATCCTCTCCCCAGACCTCTTCAACCCCTGTACCTGGAACTGCTATGTGTCTCAAAAATGCTGGGATTCTCTTTCACCTCTATGCTGACAACACTCAAATGTACATGAAAACTACTTCCCCCGAAGACCTTGCCCTCCTTTCAATCATGTTCCTAAAGATTCAGTTCTGGATGTCTAACCAGCACCTAAAAACTAACCCACCTAATAAAAATTTTTTTGATCTCACCTCCGAAAGCAAAAGCTCCAGTTCAGGAATGGATTGACAACTTTCTCATACTGGAAGGCTGCCCTGACATTGTCCAGAGTGCTATATCCCTTGGTATCACCCTTGACAATCATCTAAATCTCAACAACCACATTTCAGTCATGGACAAAAGCACATGACACCAACTCAGAAAGCTATGGGGCGTCAGACAACTGATACCGGGACAAACCTCAAAACAGTGGTGCAGTCTCTCATCCTATCCGGACTAGACTACTGAATCACCCTTGCCTCAGGCATTCCTAAAGTTCATCCAGGTTCGCTGAGAGCAACTCTAAATGTAGCAGCTTGCTTCGTACAAGTTCTCAAGAAATGTGACCACATTTTCCCTGCTCTGTGAACCCTCCAATATCCTCTCATTGAAACTCCAGCCCAATTCAAAACAGCCTGCATTAACCAGAGATATCTGCACTCCTCTTCACCCCCCTATCTCTGGAGCAAATAGGGGTTCCAGAAATGCCCAGTCCCTGCTCCTGGAAACCCCCCACCTTCAGTTGAGAATAGTACATGAGCCAGTCATTCTCTGGTAGTGCTACAAGAATCTGAAACTCCTTACCTTCCTGCATTCGTCTAACAACCTGCATAGTCACCTTCAAAAATGACCACAAGTTCCTCCTATTTGACAGACACCAGGGTTAATCACCCTCGACCCTATCTAAGTACTCTATCCAGGAGCCGAACTACCATTATTGTATGTCCCCACCATCTTAATCAATGCTTGAATTATGTACATCCCTGTCCAATGACTTATTTTGTCCTGATCATAGTTACTGATGTAATATGTCTGACTGTAAATATTATTACTCTAACTAGCTGTACCCTTGTATTATGCTACTGTTATAAAGCGCTCTTATGCCTTCAGACCATGTCTGTGCTATATAAAATTGAAATAATACATAAATAAATAAATAAGAATGTTAAGAAAGGCTGTGCCACTGAAGGGAGTGGTTTTTATCCTTGCCTCCTAAGCAACAACAGAAAGAACAGTCTGGTGCTTGCTCCCTCATTAGACTACCTACACCAGCACATGCCACAGTACAATGCTGAAATTAAGAAAATATGTTTAGTAAACTATGATGCACCAAAACATCTGGTAGTGTGATGAATTACCATCAGTATATCTCCAAAACTATAAAACAGTACATCTAACAGATGGCAATGTGATTCCGGAATAGATTGAATCTTTAAAGATACATAGCCATTTATATTTTTAATGAAATTTTCTTCCTAGGAGGACCTTGTGAATACTGTTGGTGAAAGTGCTGCATTAGGAGTCTCTGGAATTGTCATGTGGGGAGACCGTACTTTGAGCAAAAGCGTGGTAGGTCACATCTAATCTTATTTTTTCTACTGAAAATTGATTGTTTGGGAAGTTTATAATCATTTTGTTTTTTGCCTTTGGGTGTAGTATCTAGAACACAGATGAAGGCTGAGAGATGTTAAATGTGCTGTCAGAAGTACTGAGGTCGATATGTATTTCATAAACTGAGATTCACAAACACAGTCTCCACAGGTTAAGCTTAGACTATTTGGGCCCGATTCACAAAGGTATACTTAGACCTGATGTTCAAGGTTAGACCTGCAGTCTAAGTTTAGATTTAAAGTCTAAATTTGGACCTGAAATCTAAGTTTAGATTTAAAGTTTATCTTTAGACCTGAAGTCTAAGTTTGGACCTGAAGTCTAATTTTAGAACTTAAGTCTAAACTTAGACCTTCGGTTCTAAACTTAAACTTCAGGTCTAAACTTAAACTTCAGTTCTAAAGTTAGACTTCAGATATAAACTTAGCACCTGATTCACAAAGTTATACTTACACCTGAAGTCTGAGGGCACGATTCACAAAGGTAAACTTACACTAAAAGTATGGGACAGATTTACAAGCCCCATGCGCCACCTGTGTATCACGTTGCGTGATGCACGGTGGCCCAGCCTGCTAAGGGATATTTACAAGCACAGGTGAAGTCACCCTGCGTGACTTAACCTGTGCTTGTAAATGTCGCCCCTGTTCACGCAATACTTTCTGTGTTAGGGGCGGGACATGGGTGTTGCTGTGGGAGTTCCCATGCAACACCCACATCCACTGATGCATTTCCAGATTTATGAAAAATCGTAAACCTGGAAATGCGTAGCCAAGTAAAACGAGGAGAAATGTTTTCATTTCACCTCGTTTTTTCCTCTTTCAATGCGTGCCGCATTCTACAGCATGCATTGAAAGAGGAAAATGCCTCTAGTGATTGTTTCTGTGCTGTACCTTCCTGCACAAAAACAAACTCCCCATGGTGCAGGCATCCTTGCACCATGATGCAAGGGTGGCAGCGTCGGCGCATGGCAGCTGTTTCTGCGCCAGCGCAGGGGAGGGCACAGGAATGCCACATATCATTGTAGATATGTTGGATTACTGTGCTCTGAAAGTGCTTCAGCGTGGCGCAGCCAAAGGGCTTGCGGTTCCATGCTGCAGCAGTTTCTTGTAGATCTACCCCTAAGTTTAGACCTGAAGTCCAAGTTGAGACCTAAAATCTAGCTTTACTAATAGTAAATTTAGACTTTTGGTCTAAGTTTATATCAAAAGCCTAACATAGACCAAATGTTTACCTAGTTTACCTTTGTGAATCAGGTCCTTAGACTTCAGGTCCAAGTTTACCTTTGTAAATCGGGCCCTTAGACTTCAGGTCTAAAGTTAGACTTTAGGTCTAAACTGAGGTTTCAGGTTTATAGTTAGACTCCAGGTCTAAGTTTACATTTGTGAATAGGGCACCTTGGCCAAAAGTCTACAAAGCAATATACTGCCTTGGCCTACATCAACCAATACATTTGATCATAGTATTTTACGCTCTCAGAAGCTTATTGGGTGGTTTACATAAAAGTAAAGAATCTATATCTGTAGGTGCACAACCCTGAAAAAATTTATATATTTTTACGGGGAAGGATGTGCACGGTAAAGGCATCATGTTATATTAAAAGGTGGGCAGAATAAAAGATTTAGGGCTAGATGTAGGTAAATAGGTTTTACTGATTCTAAAATACAGAATTTTACCAATTCAGTATTTTAGAATCGGTAAATCCTATGTAGGTAATTAATCGGTAAAAAATACCGAATCGTTAAGATTCGGTATTTACCGAACCGGTAATTACCGATTCGGTATTTGCCATTCATTCCCATGGGCCTGGAGGCCCATAGGAATGAATGTCAATTACCGAATCGGTAATTACCGATTCGGTAAAATTGGGAAAAATTCAAGCGTGGCAGGGTGTCACTTTGACACCCTGTTGCACCTCTGATTAGTGCTGGTGTGCCCATGTGGCAAACATACATGCCCTGTCACATGGCACAGGTGTAAATGCACATTTATGCATTGACATAGGAATTCCTTATTTACCACCAACTAATAGTTGGTGGTAAATAACGAATTCTTAAAGCTCAGAATCACTGTTTACAGTGATTCCTACATCTCATTTATCGATTAGGTAAATACCGAATCGGTAAATGATGATTCAGTAAATACCGAATCGGTAAATACTGATTCGTTATTTACCGAATCGGTAAAATAGCCTCCTACATAGGAAAAGGCTTTTACCGGTTAGTAACGGCTGATTTCGGCCGTTACCGACCGGTAAAAGCCTACCTACATCTGCCCCTTAATTCCTAAATTCTCATCATCAGTAAATCATGATTACAGGTTTCTTAGTTGTTAACAGGTATCATGCATGGGAATGTACTATTTTCTCTGTGAAATCCTCCCCATACTTATCATTCCTCAGGCTATAAAGTTGTCTCTGGTGTATAAATTTACACTTTTTTCATCTACAAACACCTGTTCTAATAATGCATACAAATAAATTATAATTCATGGCAAAAATAAGATGAGGCTTTAGTGCAGTAATAGTGTTGTGTTCACAGTGTATACAGTATCATTAGAAATTGAAGAAATACAAATTATTGGACCTCCATCCCCTTGTGACTTAATAGCACTGCATACATACTAAGTCTCGGCAGTGAACTGCGCTCCGCTCGCAGAGTTTGTGCCTGGAGCTGAGTTTGATTCCTCACTCGCGATTGTCAACATCAAGTTGACGAGTGAGAGCAAAGAAAATCCTCCTCTCTGCAAGATTTTTCCTTGTTCACGATCGTCAATGGCAAGTTAGCAAGTGCAAGCATCGAAAATTAGCCTCCCGGCAAGATTTCTCTACGCACGCGGTCAGATTTCTCATTGCGAGTGGTTACATATGCTTGCGACCGCTTGTGATGAGAAAAAGTCAGTTCGCGTTGAGAAAGCTGAAGCTCGAGTAAAAATATCTACTCGGGTGGGGAAAGGAAGCAGCGCCTGCTTGCACTGTGCATGGTTCTGTTTGCGATGATGGCACAGAGACGACAAGCACCTGGCGCAGAAAATCACAGCAAACAGCATTCATCTAACACACTCCGCCACTCGCGGAACTCCCAAATTCCACCCAGGCTTAATACATACATCTGAAAGAGAGAGGAGAGAGGTTGTGGTCTAACGGCTAGACTGCCAAACTTTGAGCTGCGAAACCAAGCTTTGAGCCTCGGGGTCGACTCCACATCTTAAGATTCTGGGAAAATCACTTAATCACCCCACGCCTAACAAAGGAAATTAATGTTTCCTCGTGTTGCGTAACTGGTGCTCATGTAAAGCACTCCAATACCTTCGGGTCGTGTTTGCGCTATAGAAATCTGCAAAAAAATGTAAAAAAGTAAAAAATCGAATTATCTGGGTCTTATTGAGTTTTTGTGAATTTTCTCCCTCATCATTACAAGTCTCACTCCTAAGACTCACAGACTTGCATGAAATCAGAAATTAGTCAGACATCATTTCGGCCTTGTCTTTTATTTAGAGACCTGGCCTTTTTCAGTGCAATTATATTTCCTAAAGCTTGGACTATTGAATGGACCTCTTAATCTCTTGTAACACTTGCTTTGCTGGTACTACATGGTTGAGTCGCATGTTTTACTTGAAACATTTGTTTACTTCTTAAGGAACTTATTGTTTGTAGTACTGCTTTCTTTTCCACCCAAGGAGTTAGGGTATATTTGGGGTTACACTCTTCAGTTGTTCGCTTATGCACATTCCTCTGTTGCTGTGTTAAAGTGTATAGCCTTATGTCCATGAGTGGTAATGAGTGATACAGCCAACATGAATGCAGTGGCGGCCTGTACAGTACAGAAGTGGGAGGGGAAACAAAAATTCCCTTACCTCAGTACTGCATCTCTCCTCCGTCTCTCCCACGTCCTCTCTCCCCCGCTCCTCAACCAGGAAGCCTCCAGGCTCCCTAAGCCAATCACAATGCTGCAATGGTTTGTCGCTCTCACTGGGAATCGGAACCTGTGCAAATTCTCCACCCAGGTTGTAATGCAGCCTGGGTGAAGATCGTGCAAAGTGCACATGACGATTTTGCTGGGACATGACAGCCGTCCAAACCCTCATGCACATTGTAGAGCGCAGCAATCACTCATCCTCCAGGACTTCACGGGGGCCAAGTCCCGCCCCGTCCTGACCTGGCGGTACTATGAAATAAAATGATAATTTTATTAATTTTTTTCTTTTACACTGCTCCACGAGTAGTGGGGTGACATTCCTCCTCCTTAGCGGATGAGCCGCCACTGCATGTATGTACATATACATGGAAAGGATTATATTAAAACAAACAGTGTTCAACAGAGTTTATGATAGTTCTGGATCCCAGGAATAACTACATATAAAGCATTGAGATACAGCTAGAGTTAAGTGGTCAGTCTGGAGTCCCTCCAGCAGTGTTTAGTCAGAGAAGTTTGATCTACGGCACAAAGGTTTCTGATAATATTTTTTACAACCTCATTTGTTACAATACTACCACTGAACAAAGCTCATAGTTAGGTAATGTGTTAAAAGGCTTAACTACTTTTTTTCCTAAAATACATAAAAAACACATTACAGCTGTTCTGTGAATACTACATCAATATACCTATATCTAAAATTACTGGTGTCACGGGTATTGCTGGTACCAGGATTTTGGAATATAAGTGAGACACTGAGTGGCCAAAAACCTCAGCCACAAATACCTTTGTACTTTATACCAGTGTGAAAATAACATATAATTTTAATCAGCTGACCACAATGCCCTGAATCGAATTTGTTAGGCAGTTTTTTTTTCTGATAGAATATTCAAATGAAAACTAGAGTCAAACATCAGCTCAGCCTTAGCACCCGCTTGTAGGGACTCGTTCTGCTGCGAATCTAGGGTACAATCATGGTCTATGTATTGTCTAGGTGTGTGATGTGCCCGGTGTGTCCGGGGTGCAATTCCTATCCATGCTGAGGGTTTCCTCATCCTCTGTTAGTATACTATCTCTCAGAGCTTGTACTAGCATCTCACAGGCTGCTGCCATGTCCATTGCTCTAACGTCTGGTTTTCGGCGTGCTAACTGGTATCTTTGTGTGCTGTCACAAGCTGCCCACTTGAGGAATTCGTTATACCATCTTCTGTGTGTAGGGCCCGACCTCGCCTTCCAATGTCTTGTTATTTCCCTTTTAGCTATTATCAATCCCATATCTATGAATTTGCTTGAATTTTTATTTGTGGGTGTGTGTGGGAACCAGTGCAGTATGCACACCGCTGAATCAAACTCAATGGTTCTATCCGTTGCCTCGTTTAAGGTATCCCCTATTGCCCGCCAGTACTCCCGGAGGGCAGGGCAGGACCACAGCATGTGCTCCAGCTCCGCTCCCTCCAATGCACAGCGGGGGCACGCCGACTCAATCACCCCAAAATACTTCTTGATTCTGCCAGGGGTCATGTAAGCCCTGTGTAGCACGTAGAAATGAATTAGCTGAAACCTCGCATTTCTCGTGCTATTTCGAGCTCGGCGCACTAGTCGGGCCCAAGTCGTCTCAGGGATTTCCCTACCAAGGTCCGCTTCCCATTTGGTCTTTAGCGCCGTGAGGGGCGGCAGGTTCTCACGGAGCATTCTAGAGTACAGACACGTTACAGCCTTATAAGTCCCGGCCGCCATCATAGTGTACTGGCAAGCCGTGGACGTCTTGGGCTCTGCCAGACCCTCTTTCCAGTGCGTCTGACTGGCCCCAACCACCGCCGCGTGCAGAAGGTAGCCCCCGTGTGGTAGGTTGAAACGCTCCTGAAGTTCCTGGTATGGGAGGAGCTCGCCATCTTCATAGAGGTCTCCTACAGCCTGTATTCCCGCGTCTTCCCAGCTCTGCAGCTGCGACCAATCTCCTCCGCGGGGCAGCGCAGTCAGCCTGCCCAGGGGTATTTCCGGGGCATATGGGTGTTGTGTCCCCGCGCGTCGCTGAGACCTGTTCCAGCAAAGCCGGAACGTTTGTTCCTCCAGCGTCAGGTCGCGAAGGGCGATCCTCTGCAGTAGGGCTATATAGGCCAGGACATGTCTTGGCGTACCTCTCTCACTGTCGCTTTCAGGGCCCCGGTACACCCGCACCACCTCCTGCGTGTACATCTGCAGCTGAGCGGCGAGATAATAAAGCTCGAAGTCTGGCACCGCGAGCCCCCCCTCGTCCTTCGGGCGAGTGAGCGTTGCCAGCGCCACTCTGCATCTGCCGGTGCCCCAAAGGAACGTAGTCAACTGAGACTTGAGTTGACGGAAGAAGGAACTAGTTATCCAGATTGGGAGTGTGCGAAAGTAGTATAGTAGTCGCGGCAGGGCGACCATTTTCAGTAAGGATATGCGGCCAGTGACTGATAGCGGGAGCGTACCCCAAAAGGCCATGCTGCCTTTCAGCGCCCGCACACAGCGGCCCACGTTCCCCTCTAGCATGTCCGCGGCCGTGTGGTATGTATATACCCCAAGGTACTTCAGGCAGTTGGGCTCCCAATTGAGCAGAGGGCGGTGGTCAGGGCGATCCGCGTCCCGCCATAGTGGGAACAAGCATGTTTTCGCCCAGTTAACCTTTAGACCCGACAGATCGCCGAACCGCCCCAGCAGTCTCTCCGCACCCTCCAGCGCTGTCGTGTCGTTTTCTAGGAATAGCAACAAGTCGTCGGCATACAGAGAAATAAATTGCTGACCGTCTCTGCTGTCTATGCCCTCGAAGTGTTTCCCCGTCCGGGCCTTGGCCGCAAGGGGCTCAATCGCTAGAGCAAACAGCAGGGGGGACAGGGAGCAGCCCTGCCGGGTGCCTCTCTCCACCGGATATTGGTGCGAAACTAGGGGTCCTATCCTCACCCTTGCTACTGCCGCTGTGTACAGGACCCGCGTTCAGTTAATATATCCTTCTCCCAATTCAAAGCATTCCATGACCTTGTATAAGTAGTCCCATTCTGGACTGTCGAAAGCTTTTTCAATGTCTACCAATAGGACTAGAGGCGTTCGGTCTGCAGTATATGGGCCCTCCAGCAGGCGCGTGAGCCTTCTGATATTAATCGTCATGTTGCGTGCGGGAATGAATCCATTTTGGTCTACGTGCACTAGGTTGGGCATATGTTGTAGGAGCCTAGCTGCTAGTATAGCACTTAGTATCTTGTAATCGGCAGTCAGCATGGAGAGTGGCCTATAGGATGCAGGGCTACAGCTCTCTCTCCCAGGTTTTAGGAGTGGTATTACTAGCGGTTCCCGCATTGATTGGGGTAGGTAACCAGTTACTCTGGCTTCGTTGTATATCGTTTGGAGTCGCGGCGCTAATACGTCTAGGTACTTGCTATAAAATTCTATGGGCAACCCATCTAATCCCGGTGTCTTGTTGCGGGCCATCCGTTTCACATCTCCTCTGATCTCCCCCAGTTCTATGTCTTTCCCCAAAGCCTTAGCCTGTTCCTCGTCTATCTGGGGCAATTGGAGGCCATCAAGAAAGACATCAATTTCACTCTCTCGTCTCCCCAGTTCACTCTTGTAGAGGCCCTCATAGTACTTCTGAAAGCCATCCAAAATCTTCGTTTGGGAGTAGTGAACGTGGCCTTCTTCATCCTCAATGGCTAGTATTGGGGAGCATCGCTTAGTAGGGTTAGCCAGCCATTCTAGTAGTGTTCCAGCTTTGTCCCCCTCGACATGAGCCCTGAGCATGTATGCACGGTGATCAAAGCTACGAAGGCGTTCCACTTCCACCGCCACCGCCTCTCTAGCTAAGTTGACCTCATTTTGGAGTTCGGGATGGCCAGGCCTCGCCTTCTCTGCATCTCGCAGCTTGGAATCTGCCTTATTAAGGTCCTCTAGTAAAACCCTCCGCGTGCCCACATATTTCGTTATGCACTGGCCCCTCACTACCACTTTGAAAGCATCCCACTCCACCGCTCTAGTGGCTGCCGTCCCCTGGTCTCAGCTTCCAGGTCGGCACTCGAGGTACTTCGACTGCCCAGGCCAAGTTGGCTATTAGTGGGTTATGGTCCGAGATTGTCCTTGTTAGGTACTCGGTCCAAGTTATAGCCGGCATCACGACCTGAGAGCACAGTATTGCATTGATTCGGACGTGGAGGTCATGCAGGCTAGAGAAGTGCGAATAATCTCGATCAGTTGGGTGTTGTACGCGCCAAGCATCAGTCAAGCCCCATCCCTCCTGCCACTCCAATCTACCCTTAGTGAGTCGGTGAACAGGGGAGTCCCTCAATGGTGGGTGGGATCTATCTAGTGTTGTGTCCACCACTGAATTAAAGTCCCCTCTTATCAGAATCGGGCCCGCTAAGAAGTGTGCCAGTGTCCCTGACAAACCCGTTAAGAAGGACAGCTGTTCCGTGTTCGGGGCGTATATGCTGCACAGCACTATGTCCCTGCCTCTCAACCTGCCTTCTACCACAACATATCTCCCTTCTGGGTCTATTACATGTCTCGTCGCCTGAAAGGGTGTGCCCGCCCTTATCCATATCAAAGCGCCCCTAGCATACGCTGAGTAAGTGGTATTAAAGACCTGACCTCTCCATCTTCTTTGCAGTGCTGCTCCTTCCTGCTTTGTAAGGTGTGTTTCTTGTAATAGTGCAATATGGACACCCCTGTGAATCAAGCAGGCATGTATCTTATGTCTCCTTACTATCGTGTGTAGCCCCCGCACGTTCCAGGTTATACACTTCAATGCATTTGCACTAGCCATTGTCCCACAGTTCGCGTTGCTTCATCACACAGAATCCCATTCCCTCGCAGGTGTTGGACCCCCCCAAATTCCTCTTGAACCTTCCAGCTTCCTGACTCCCAGGTGTCCCGGGATCAACAGTTGCCAATTGTGGAAAACGTCCCCAACAGTGCTCCCCCCTCCCCCCCAGAACAGGCCCCAATATTAGTCTATCAGTTCCCATCCAAACTTGTTCAACCTTTCAAACTGTGTTGCTAATTCACGGTTGTAACCGCGAGCGCCTTAAGGGTGAGTGGAGCGTGGCCCAGATTGGAAGATAGCTACGCAGGCTCTCCCCCGCACCCTCCCGTGGACCCCCCATGAGTAGCGGCGGTCTTATGTCCTAGTTCGTAACCCCCGGCTGTAGTACCCTTTAGTTCGGGAGGTTTTCGTTGGCAGTACTGCCCACTACCTGTCAGGTCCGAGTCAAATGTTCAGGATCTCTTCCGACGTTTGCGGTGTTACCAGCGGGCCCTTAGTGCTGTGTATTCCTGAATGGTCTGTTTCCGAGCCCGAGGCGTGTGTCTCTGTGTCCGTGCCCTGCTTTGACTAGGAAGCATCTGATCTCTTCAGTGTTTCCACTAATTGCAGCTCAGCCTTCCGCTCCACTTCTGTTTGAGACGCCGAAGGTTTTCGTGTACCTTGTCGTCTCTTACGCAATCTCTGCAATATCCGTATTCGCGTTGCAGCATGTTCTCTTTCCTCTTGGAATCTGGCGCCATCAGTGCTCGCCTTGTATGTTTCCCACCATGCCCATGCATCCACCGACGTGCTGAAGAAATGTGTTTTATCATCAACCACCACCCGGAGCTTGGCTGGGAAAAGCAAGGAGTATGGGATGCGTCTCAAAGGTGAAATCAAGATATAATGTCACCCTACTGTTCTCCAGTTGAAATTGTCCAGTGTCCCGAGCTCTTTGGAGCAGCAGGTCTCTGTCCTTGTAGTGCAGCAATTTGGCTATGATCGGTCTCGGGAGCAGGCCTGGTCTGGGCTGTCCGGACTGGACGCGGTGAGCGCGCTCCAGGGTGAAGAAGGGCGAGAGGCCTTCTGGCGCCACCGTAGTCCTGAGCCAGTTGTTGAGGAACTCAACCATGTCGTCCCCTTCTGCTTTTTTCCGGAACTCCTACTATGCGGACATTGCTGCGCCGACTCCTGTTTTCAGCATCCTCAGCCCTTTTTTCTAGGATCTGTATTCGGTCCAGGGCATCCGTTAGTCTTCCTTCCATAGTTTTATGGGCAGGAGCCAGTTCCTGTAGGGTATCTTCGACATCCTTGACCCTATCTTTAAGTTTGTCATGGTCCGCTCGTAGGAGGCCCAGTCCCAATACCACCTGCGCTATATCTTGCTGCAAAGTGTCTCTTGTTGCCGCAATTGCCTCTAATATGCGATCCTGCAGCTGCTGCAGCTCCGACGGCCACGTGGGATCCCCTTCCGCCACGTCCGAGGCCGCGGCTCCCACAGGCTTTCCTTTGGTTTTCCCCATGATACAAAGCCGCCTTCTCTGCCAGTGTGCGCAGTGCCCCGAGTAGCCAGCAGGCTTCCCTCGTTGCCCTCTGGATCTCCCCCCGGGCGCGGGACCGCTACAGCAAGCATCACCACGTGCCTAGCTCTCCACCTGTTGATGCCCAGGGGGCTCCTGCTTCGGGTCCTCCTGCAACTGGGCCTCCGCTGGATCTCTTCACCATCAGTCAACTCCCGCCACGTGTTTGTGTTCTTCTGTAATCGCGATGGTGTCAGCAACAGCCCTCTCGGGTCGAGATGGTCCTAGGGCCTGGTATTGCCCAGGAGTTACTCTCCACTAAGCTCTTTTGTGCGTCCTACCGCAGGGTGGGCCCACTTCCTTTGTCTGTGCACCACCCCATCATCGACCTCCGTGTGTCACAAAGTACAGTCCGGGCCTCTCCGTTTACTTCAGGGCTCGACAATATGGTCTCCCCTTCAGCTCTGCTGTCGTAAAGGCGTCAGGGGCCGCTTCTCCTCGAGTGCCTACGATCGTCTCGTCCGCCGCTGATGGCCCAGGGGCCCGGTGCCCCGCTCCTCCGTCTCATTCAGGGGGGGGCCCTGAGCCAGCCACCGTCTGGTCCGCCGACGAGGGCGTCTCGGTCTCGCTGGTCTCCGCTGCCCCCTCGTTCTCCGCAGGCTACAGGCTTTCACTCCTCCGGGCGCCGTTTATCTTCATGACGCACCAGCCCGGGACTCTCCGCCATCTTGCCAAGGTCCCTTCTCTCAGGCTAGTCGGCCCGGCGGGCGGCAGTCGTCTCAACGCCGGCTTTCCAGATTCACCGCTGGGTCACTTGGCCTTGTTTGGCGGTGTGATACTGAGTCGGGCCCCCAGCTCCCTCAGGGGGAGAGCTTCGCTCGCTGATGAACGGTCCTTATCTCCTCTCGGCCACCATCGTGGGAGCCTCTTTGTGCCGAGCTTTCGGTGTTCGGCCGGTGCCAAATCTCTGCTAATCGGCTCCGTTAGCGGTTCCCAATGTGCCGGTTCAATAAACCCTCCTCCGACGCGCTTTTCAGGGCCGTCGCGGGTGCTGCTGCTCTGATTTTCAGGATTTCTGTGGGGATCGGGCGCGGAGTTCGGAGCTCACGCCGCCATTCCCTTCGGCGCCCAAGCCACGCCCCTTCGTTGCTCTAGCATCATACCATGAAATGACCCTTCTTTCCACATTTATTGCATTTGGCCTTCACTATTGGACACTATTTCGAAAGTCTCTTATCTGAAATGGCATTAAAATGTTTTTTTTTACCAGAATCCAATGTTATCTTCTTCACGCAATATATCATGCATTCTCTTTGTTTGGCTACAGTCAAAACTTAACTGAGTGGAGGTTCCTCATTCAGACAAATTTCCTCAATGCTTTTATTACAGATTAACAAAAAATTATCTCTGATTCTCTCATCACACAGTTTCCCAAACTTGCAAAAAGAAGCTAGTTTTCCTAAAGCAGATACATACTCTTCTACTGCCTTGCCCTCCCTTTATGTGCTGTTGCCAAAATTATAGTGGCCAAACTTAGTGCTTACTCTTGGTAGAAAGTGAATATCTCCTACATGTTTAACCCTCTCACCTTTACTTGATATAGTTCTGGTAGATGTTCTATAATGTGTTGCCTTTCACACCCCAGACAATGTAAAAATAACACTACATTCCTTTCTAGTCCAATGTAAGGTTCCATACAGCAACATCATTTTGAAATAACTTTTTTTACCCCCCCACTAGTAAGCATGATTCTTCAAGTTGTGTCATAAAACATGGTTGAGGGAGTGACGTTCTGCATGCTTGCTGTTAGACCTGGCCCGTTTTGCAGATTTATCACCAAACCTTTTGCCTTTAGCCTCCCATTTTTGTGACCCTGTTTTCATTGGCTATAGGATTCTGGGCACTTTACCACTTCGGGCAGTGCTAAAGTTCATATGCTCTCTCTATAAATTGTAATATGATTGGTTATCCATGATTGGCATATTTGATTGATATACTGGTAAGTACCTAGTAAAGAGCACTGAGTGGTCTAGGGCCTGTAAATTAAATGCTACTAGTGGGCTTGCGGTACAAAAGGGGGTGGTGATGGACGGAGCATCTGAACCAATCAAACACTCACACCCAGTCAACAGATCTGGGTTTAATCCATCACCGTTCTTTAGCCCACTCTGCCACCCCAGTTCAGACATAGACATATGCAAATCAGTCTGAACCTGTGCCTCATGGGAACAGTCCAGCCCGAACTGCCAAGCCATGCCTTCCCTGGGCCGGAATCAAGCTTCCTAGGATCAGTTTCTGGCATTTCAGCCGTCTCCAGCCAGGATTGCTTGAATCCAGTGGCAAAGTGAGCAAGGGACTCACGTCTGAGCATACCAAGCCAACTTAAGGCGAACAAAGCGGTACAAAAGGAGGTTGTGATGGACGGAGCATCTGAACCAATCAAACACTAGTGAGCTTGCAGCAAGAGTAGTCCTGTAAATGTGTCTCAGACCTACCAATGCATTGTCTGGGCACGTAGTTGTAAACTGTCATGTTGCCCAGGCAAGGGCACCCACTTACCAGGCCCAACCCTTCCCTTTCCTTACATGTGAGGTACCCCTAATGTAGGTCCAGTGTACCCCCAATGGGCAGGGTACAGTCTGTGTGAAAGGTAGGACATGTACTTGTGCGTGTGACATGTCCTGATAGTGAAATACTGTGTATTTCATTTCTCACTATTGAAAATAAGCTTGTAGGCTTACCATTGGGGCAGCACTTTAACAATTGTACATATGTGACTTGCAATAGGGACAAGATGGAAAAATGGAGGCTCTCTGAACTCAGAATTTATTAACATAACTTAGGTGAAGGTGTTTTTTAAATTCTGTGTTTGAAAATGCCACTTTTAGAAAGTGGACAATAACAGCCCGGATGAGTATCCAGGAACTCAAGGTGCACTACAGAAACGTAACCAAATTCAACCAAGTAATCTTTTCAACAAGATTCCAAAAATTAAAGTGTGAACCCTGTAGGGGACTCGGTCAGCCTCCTTGTACAAAAGTAAACAATAACAGCCTGGATGAGTATTCAGGAACTCAAGGTGCTCTACAGAAATGTCACTTAATCCTAAGTGTACATATAGTTATCAAAAAATGCTTTCAATATCTTAGTACAGCGGTTCTACAACATATAGTCCATGAATCATTATTACTCCAACAAAGAGTGTTGAAAGCACTTCCAAAAGCAACGAACCAAGAAGTGATCCAAAATCAGACTCTGCTCTTTATCCATAGCAGAATTTCTTCAAAAGAAATGCAATGATGCTTGACTCAGCATTTCACATCAGATGACAAATAGGTTTTCGCTTTCCCAATGCATTTTGGGCTGAACTCTGCCTTTCGTCAGGGAAATCTAGAAACATCAATAACTTTAATGAACATCAAAGAAATCATGCACAAGACTATATACATCGTGATAAAGCTTGATTGAGCTCATACAGACAAGCAACAAGGCTCAGAATCCACTGCACAAACATACAAGGGGGAAAAAGGTGAACCTAAGAAAAGACCTGAACAATCATAAAAAGCGGGAAGAAAGAGCCCACACTAACTCGTATTACCATATGCACCCAACATGCAGTTCCAAAGTGATCAAATAAACAATAGAGGAAATACCTCAAGTGAATGCCGAATTCGCAGCACGTTAATGAATACAGGCACAGAATCTCTGCCAACTGCGGAATTAATGAAAAACGCGGTAAAACACCCAACTGAATTTAAACATGCCCACCGTTTCCACCAAGGAGTTAAATGGGGAAAAAAAATTCCTCTAAAACCCACTACTGCTGACCACAAGGAGGTAAATCTATGGAGTGAAAGAGTGAAGGTAAGAACTCAAGTGAGTTCAACACGCTACCAATGTGAAGGTGAAAAAAGTAACACCAAGCCTGGAAATAAATCTTACCAGAGCACATAAAGTGCATCCCAAGCGGGTCTCACAGACGGAGTAGCGATGTGAAAGAAACGCTGAGCCCAGTCCAGGTGTCACAGAAATAAACAAAGACGCGGTCATACGTATCCCGCGTCAACAAGAGAAACAGGACTTTCCCACAGAGGTGAACCCAGTGAGAGCTCGGACAAAGAAGAGCGTGAAAAGAGAAATGTAAAGGATGGTCGCTCCCATAAACTTCAATGTGATGGAAATTGAACTCACGCAGTATAGAAAATAGTGCAAGTGAACCGAAGAAATGTGCTAAATAAAACAATATCAAACAATACAACCTGCCTATACAAAACTGATAAAATCCCTGCCTATACAGAACTAGTACAAAACAATATCAGACAATACAAGCTGCCTAGACAAAATTAATAAAATTGCTTCCTATACACAACTAGTTAAATGAAAGTGAAAATAATGGTGTTCAGAGACAAAGGTGAACAATACAAAAATGCTGCAGAGAATATTCACAAGAAGCACGACAATTCAAACTTATCATTTAACCCTTTTGGATGAAGAGTCTCTAGAAACCAAATCCAGTGTGTTTCATGCTGTAAAAGCAAACTGGAGAAGTCTCGATCAGGTAGTGGTTCAAAGAACATTTTTGTGCGTATCCTACTTTTATGTTCTGTGATATGGATTCTTAAAGCCCTCTCAGTTTTGCCAACATAATATAAGCCACAAGGGCATTTAATCACATAAATGCCATGAGTGCTGTTGCAATTGGCTGTGAAATTCAACTTAACATTTCTCCCAGATCTCAGGTGAGTGATCGATTGACCCGTTAACACATTGTTATAATGAGAACAATGTCGACACCTGATCATACCTTTTTTTGTGCTCGAGATGGTAGGTAACGGAGATGTCAATATCTCTTTCAGATTGCGTAACCGTTTATATGCAAAAAGTGGAGGGTTGACAAATAAACTTTGAAAATCAGATTCAGTCTGAAGTAATTCTCAGCGTTGTAACACTATCTGTTCAATCAAATGTGACTGGGATGAGAAAGTAGAGACAAACACTTCTCTAGATGTGGTTTGTTTTTGGGTTGTCTTCTTGAGTAAATTGTTTCTAGCCACTTGCAATGCCTTAGTTTCAGCTTGATCTACAATGTCACAAGGGTATCCCCTGGCCATAAAACCCATGCTTTTTAAGATGAACAGGCGATTTATAGATAGATGGTATGCTAACTTAAATAAGTGTTCATTTGATCTTATTTTACTTATAGTGGAAGAATTGTCACAAGTACTTATTGGTCTTGAAACAGCTATTAAAGAATTTCAGCATGCTTTATCTCTACGTAGGGAGGCTGAAAACTGGCAATCAACCCTCAATGACATTAATAAACAAACTTGACATCTATGCAAAAGAAATTGACGAAGGGCAGAGTTCCACCCGAAATGCATTGGGAAAGGGAAAACCTATTTGGCATCCGATTTGAAATGCTGAGTCAAGCATCATTGTGTTTCTTCTGAAGAAATTCTGCTATGGACTGAATAAAGAGCAGAGTCTGATTTTGGATCACTTCGTGGTTCGTTGCTTTTGGCAGTACTTTCGACACTGTTTGTTGGAGTGATAATGATTCATGGACTATATGTTGTAGAACCTCTCACTAAGATATTGAAAGCATTTTCTGATTACTATATGTACACTTAGGATTAAGTGACATTTCTGTAGAGCACCTTGAGTTCCTGAATACTCATCCAGGCTGTTATTGTCTACTTTTGTACAAGGAGGCTGACCGAGTCCCCTACAGGGTGCACACTTTAATTTTTGGAATCTTGTTGAAAAGATTACTTGGTTGAATTTGGTTACGTTTGAGTGCACTCTCCTGCAATTCTTCTTGTTATACAACTTTTAGAAATTTCGCATTTTCTTACTTTCACATTCTGCGTGCCTCTGACTGTTTGTGTATTCAGCCTCTGGTGTTAGAGTGACAGGAGCTCGGGACATGCATTCACTCTAGACAGTCACTAGGAGGGGTGAGGTTTGCCTTGCTTGAATAGGTGACTCATCACTTGAAAAACTGACCTGGTCTGCATTTAGAGTGGTGGGAGGAGTTTTGCTTGCACCTGCATAGGCTGTGTCTTCTTTTCACTATGCTGTCTCAGCTCCCTCTGGTCATGCTGCACTAGGGAGGTCAGGACTGGTTTGGACTGGGTTCAGAGAGCCTTGCCACAAAGAGAACAATACCAAAATGGGGTATAAGTATTGGACCTAAAACCCTCAAGAGACTAGATTACTTCAAGAAACAGGAGGACCCTACCTTGAAGAATAGCAAATGGACTGTGTGAGGACTGCTACCTTTTTTGTGTGAGAGGTGAGTTGGCCTGCAGTTGCTGCTTCTGTCTGTGGCGGAGGAAAAGGACTGACTCTTTTTGCCCTGCTGTGGAATCCTGTTTGTGAAGAACTCTCTGAGGGCCTGTGTGTGCTGGCCTCCTGTTCTGAGAAAGTCAAGGACATCAAAGTTTATGTGTGTTGTGCCGTACAAGTTTTACTTTGGGCAGAGCTCTGGGTGCTGTGCTCTACCAGCATTGCTTTCTTGTGCTCTACCAGCTTTAGCTTTGGCAGAGCTCTGTGTGCTCTGCTCTGCAAATGTTACCTTCACAGAGATGTGTGTGCTTTGCAGGTGCTCTGTGTGCTTTACTATTGCCAACACGCTGTGTGTTTAGCTCTATTACAGCACTGTGTGCTTTACTGCCTGAGAGCTTGGTGAGCCCCCTGTTGTGTACCATCAAGAAGGAGCAGCCTGCCTGGGGCACCGGCCCTCATTTCGCCTAGATCCCGAGTCCATGACCGAAATACTCCTGCTGCAAGGAAAACCGGAGATCCCTGTACAGCCGCTCCACCAATTCCTTAGGGCACTAGTTGTTGCCTAGCAACCTCCCGATGAGAGAAAGAGAAGCCATGACTCACCACAGCCCTGCCCAGCAGGCTGCTGGGACATCCGTGCACAACGCGGATGGGCTCCAGTAACTAGGAGGTTCGCCACCCACTCTCCGGGGAAGAAAACCCCTTGCGGCTCCCACTCCATTGCCGCGGGGCGCCGACCTGAGGAATCTGCTGGTCATGGCTAGGGGACCGGGTAAGTGCCTTTCCCCCTCCTCCTGGCATCTCCCATCCCTCACCACTATGCCACCGGAGCGTGAGCAGCCACCAGTGGGACAGAGGGGGGCACAACCAAGCCACTTCACGGTAGTGCTAGCAACCAGTGGCAACCCCGAGAAGCTCCAGCCTCAATCTAGTCTGCATTGTGAAGGTCGGGCCGGTTGCAACCAGCGGGTAATTTGGCTGCACACCCTCTGTGGAGGATGTTTTATAACGTGTGTAATGCTACCAGTAGTTACTTGTTGCATTAACTGTGATGTTAGGCATACTGTTTAAAGTATAGTATTTAACTATAGGTATTTAGTAGTGCACTAACTGGTATGTTTATCACAATTGCCTTATGGCAAAGAAATGTATGACATAGGCCATTTATATGTCTTTATGTTTTTGCCCTACAGGTGCTATGATGACAATTGCCTGGTTGGCAAAGTCATTTGGGATCTATGTATTGTTATGACATTTCCTAGTGGCAAAGTGAGTTATGTGATTGTGGTCTTATGTGTATATATTTATAACATAATTGATATTTTTATATACCACTGTGTGGAGTCTCTTTTTGTAGTGTGCCTAGTGTGTCACTGGTGTGTGTGTGTGTTGCGCAAACACTTTAGTCATTGCCTCTGAAATAAGCGTGACTGCTCTGCCAAGCTACCAAGGGGGTGAGCAGAGGTTATCTTGTGTGTGTAACCCTCTTACCCTGACTAGAGTAGTGGGTTCTGCCTGGCTTAGGTGCATACCCAAGCCAACCAGAAACCCCATTTCTAACACTTGCGTACTACACATAAAAGGAAAGATGATCTTTAAATCAGCAAAATTGGTTATATTCACAATGAATACAACGTAAATTCAAACTAGTTTTCATAATGCTACGACTCCGAAAAGTCTTTGTGCCTGCACATAGTTCAGCTATATTCATCAGCAACATGTTAGTTATATATAAAACAGATGAACTTCAATATGCAAGGCTACCATTTTCTTCTTTTACCTCACATGCTGTTAAAAGGTTCCTATTAATTTAGTAGGAATGTGTATTAGGTCAACAGAACTTCATAATAGAGAGACTTAGTCTTTTTATATCATCAGTAAAGACCAGTTCAGCTAACTCATTGTACAGCATCCAAACTCCTAAGCCTCCAGAGCTGTAGATGTTGTTGATAACCTCAAAAGTCATGGAAATAAATCTAACCATGTTGATTGTCACTTTTGCATTCCCAAAGTTTCACAAAGAAAAGAAGCAATTAGACATTTTCAAAAGTTTATTGAAAAAATCTAGTCCTTGTAAATAAAACATGAACTACGATTATTTGAAAGATGAGACCAATTATTGTTATAAGCATTATTAGAATGGTGAAAAACACACACAATTCAACCACTTTAATTGTTTCTAATGTTACTCCTATCTATCACTAATATCTCTACACTAGCGATTGTATGATGTAATATCCTACTTCCAGACCCTTTTTAAATGATCTAACCCCATACGTTGGTGTTATGTCTAAGGAAGCCATCCTCAGTGCATTAACAAATGCATCCCGTCTCAGTTTGCAGGTATGCAAACGTATGCTTGTGTGGCTATCTTCCTTCTTACGGTGAAGGTCAGGGCCTGCAGAACTGCATATCAGTCACAGCTCACAGCAGCTTCCATGATAACTGAAGTGTGAAGTGCCTCTCACCAAATTCAACACAGACGCTGATTAGATAGTAAATCACTGGCCTTATCGAATTCTGCTAGAGAAGCAGAATAACATTGTTAGTTAGTCTGGAGGTAAGGAGTAGCCTCCTATGAGCACATAACAAAGCAAGGACATCACGTTCTAGTATGTGTCCCTGGAATTAACTGTGCAGACTACAAACCAACATCTACTAAAAGGAAATGTGCGTGTGACGTTTTCAAGTGTTAATGAAAATGATGTTCAAATCACCATCTTACAAAATATGCTAAGACAAAAAAGGACTTGAAAAGTGAACGCTAAATAAAATCACTATAACATTGCAAATCTTCATAAGCTCCAGCAAATAAAACAAGAGTTCGCTGCTTCTATCACTCCTGCTAGTGTTCAATGACAACTTGCCACAATTGTATCCTTTTCGAGGGCCTGCTCTTCCATTTGAGCGTTGGAGCGTTGCCCCAGAAGCCCAAGAGCTGGAAAAAAAAATAGTCATAGACTTTTTTTTATTACCATTTTAATTTTCAGTAACCCACCCAGAACTAAGTGTCAGGACGGGGTGAGGCCAGTGCATGTCTCTTTGTCCTGCTGTCTTGGGACGGACAACCAGAAATTTGCATTTTAAACTTCTCTAACCTAGCTGTCTTAGACAGCTGGGTTAGAGAATGTTCAGGCCTCCAATGTTCTTAGGAGTGCTGAGAGAGTCTGCTCTATCCAGTCCTGGCACTGCTCTCATGTTGTGAGTGCAGCACCAGGATTGGGTAGGGTAATTCCTTGCACCCAGAGCTTCCAGAAGACGCTCGAGGAAGGAGGACGGTGCGGTGCCCGCAAGTTAGGAAGGTACGTTTATTTTTATTTATTGATACTTTTTTTGTGCCTCACCACCAGTGGTACATACCAGCCGCCACTGTCCTTTTCAAAAGTCTCACGGCGTGCTAAGAACAATTCAAGTACACATCGGCTTGGCGTTGCATCCTCCTGCATCTGAAAGCATCCTTTCCTTACACTAAGTACCACAGACAAGCTCCCTGTACCTGTACATGGCCTCTCACATTCACAGACTCCCAGCGAAAACACAGGGTAGAAAACAAACAGATCTCTTTCATTATTGTATTTTTTTATGCTCTGAGGTACTCTTGTACACAGTGAAAATTGAGGTGAAAAGCTCTTTGAACACGCACATCAAGTTGTACTCTCTTTGGGTCACTAAGTCATCATGTGACAGATCCAACAGAAACTTGTCTCAGCCCACTGCACTGCTCTACTTGTAAACTGTTTCCGAAGGCTTACAACCATGAGCTTCTGCACAGGAAAACATCAGTTAAATGCAGTGGCGGCTAGTGAGATTTTAAATTGGTAGGGCGTAAAACTTGTGGTGGAGCGCACTGTGGTGAGCGTGTAAGCAGAGCAGGGCCTAGCTTCAGAAACATAACTTTTCTTGTAGATAGAATTTGATTTCTATCTACAAGAATAGTTATGTTTCTGAAGCTAGGCCCTGCTGGCACGTAGCTTGTATGCTGTTCAGCGGTGCGCAGCGGGCCAGCAGAGCAGGGACTAGCTTCAGAAACATGACTTTCCTAGTAGATCGAAATGTTTCTGAAGCTAGGCGGTGCTGGCCCTCACCTCTTGGGTGCGGGCCAGCATGAGGGCCCAGCTTCAGAAACATTTCTGAGTGCATGCATACTGCGTTCCCGCTGTATAAACACTATCACTCCTTGAAGCGTAGAGTCACTCTGCAGTTCAAAGAGTGTTAATTTTTATAAAGTGGGAACGAGAGGTACCCGAGCACAATAGTGAGGCTGGCTTTACATGGGTGCGCCAGTCAAAGGATGAGCACAGCTTCTGAATTTGGAGAGGGTGCCTGGAGCCTGTGTGCGACGTGTAGTGTGCACTGACCCATGACCAATGACTACACCCCGATGCGGCTGCCTATGATTCACCCGCTTTGTAGCCAGCCATTCCTTTATGATAAATAAAGAAAATGTTCTCTTACCTTGCATATGTGTTCCAAGAAAGTGCAGCACACAAATAAACAGGTTTCTTTACTAGTTAGGATCCTCAGCCTGTCAACTGATGGTTCCCCTATCAGATCTCAGAATATAGCTTGGTCTCAATCATTTAATCAGCTTTATGCTGACTTCTTATTGGGCCTGGGGTGATGTTACGAAAAACGCGTCAGCGCCCGAGCACGCTCCTATGTTTAGACATGCTGCACTGCTTTGAGCATGCGCTGCATGTCTATGGAGTTGTGAATGTTTGAGAAGGCTGAAATGAAATACGCCCCTCACAGATGCACAATTCATAGATAGAGCCCTGCAAATTACCTCTCCTCTTTACTGCAGACATGTGCAATTTGCATGTTAGCAGCAGACAACATCAAAGGGACAATTTTATCAGTCAGTAATGTGGGCTGACTTTGTTTTCGGACGATGGAAGCTTCAAAGAGCAGCTTCTCTTTCTGTCCGTAGTACTAGTGGGGCGCCACCCTTGCACCCTCTATGCACCAGCCGCCACTGGCAGCGAACTTGAGGCAAGACACACACTGTTAACCAAACAGAGCCGCTCACTTGCAGTTTTGTTTAGAAATTGCAATGACAAATGCTGGACGTGGTATCCATTTTTTTAAAGCCAGAAAAGCAGCACCTTAATGTGCACAGATTAAATGGGAAAAGTGATGACATGCACTGTAAGGGTACAGGTCCCCTATCTTGTATCACCTTGGTAATGAGTGACGTGGTCCGTTGTTTGTGTTTTGCAATTTTGCTGCGGGGAGCCGTTGGTCGGCGCTGGTCAGTTGAGCAGAGAACAGTGAGTCGGGAGGTCCGTGCCCGTTTGTCGATTTGCCAATACCCTGTAGGTCCCTTGCTGCTGAGACCCTGCTGAGACCCCCATGCTCACTGCCGGTCACCTGCCACCTGTTTACTACTTGAGCAGGTGAAGCACGTGAAAGCGGGGACGGAGACGGCGCGAGCTGCGGGCTGCGGTCCGCGGGGGAGCTCCTGACCACCCGCCTTGACCTTGGCTTCGCATCATACCGCAACAGAGGCTGCAGCTGCAGCGAGCCACAGAGAAGTTGAGCGGCCACGCAGCGGCGGCTGCAGAGGGTGGCGAAGCCTGAGGGAGACTGAAAGGAGGAGAGGAGGAGAGGACCTGCCACCCGCATCACTCGGTTGTCCGGGCAGCGATTGGTGAATCAGAGGTGAGCCTCCAGCGCTATCTTGTGATTGAACCACCTCCATCAGTCGATTTCAGGCTCAGTTGCTACCAACCCCCAGGTTTGGTTCGTTACCCAACACCAACACCAACTACTCTAGCCGACGATTTCTGGCGGGTGCGTTACGTAGGCTGGCTTGTGCCTGTTGTGCTGACAGGGGTTAAAGTTGGAGCAACCTGAAAAAAAAAAACAGCGCAAACGGCACCGACAGGGCAGGGCTGATAAGAAGATTTGCCTATTGGGTCCTGCTTGACACTATTTAAACCTATCTATTAACTCGCAACTAAGGGGCTGTGCCCATAAAATGAGATCAGGAAGGATACGAGAAGGCCCAACAAGTAAAGGGAAAAAACGCAAGCAAACGACTAAGACACCCGAGAAAACTAAAGGGTCTCCGCCAGCCAAAGAGAGCTCCTTAATAGACATAACGTCGGACAAATCCATCTCCAACAACTTAAGAAGTGACACTACGGTGAACTCAGAAAGTAGCAAAAAAACAAACCAATCTTTATTCCAACCCAAAATCTATACAAAATTCTGTTTCCTAAAAAACGCAGGGGACACCCTATTCTCAAAGATCAATGAGGAATTAGAATTACAATCGCCCCTGGAGCCAACACAGATACCTCCGCCTTTCCAGTTTAGGGGCACACAGTTCTTACAGGATAAGGACAAGGATAAGAGCAAAGGAAAAACAGCACAATGTCTATTTCCTTACCACAAACAACATCAACACCCCAGCCTCAGAACTCTGAGGCAAAGCGAAAGATCGGATCTGTGGGACCCAGAACCGAGAAAAAACTGACCCTAGATACCAACTTAGTTCAAGTACATTGGCCTAATAAAGCAATGGATAGGTCACTAGGAACACCTGACAATAGCATACTCAACATCAGCGATAACGCTAAGGATGATAACATGATGAACAATAAAAAGTCAGAGGTCACAAGCCTCTTGGAGGAATCTACAATCAAGAAGGAAACTGGAAGTGGAACTGAGCGTGGTGAAGAGAAGGACTTGTCCATAATAGTCCTGGATACTTCTTACAAACAACAAGAGCTTGGCGACAAAAAGACGGGAAGGACTTCTAGTAAAGAAGAAAGACAAACAATCTCAGTGTCAGAGGTAATAGAAATATCCTCTTACTTGGGGAAGGAAGAGTGGGAAGAACTCGTAGCTGCATACCCTCAAGATCAGAATAGCAGGGGGACGACCACACACACACGGTCCATGAGAACTGAAGGTGTACAGGAAAAACAAGTGGAATCAAGCTTGCCAGAAGGAGTAGCAAACTTTAAGGGACCATCTGGATGTCAAGAAAAAACACCAAAACATCATGGGCAGGAAAGCGCCTGGCCCAGTCTCCTAAATACAGTACAACTCTTGGTGGATGCATTACACTACCAATAGGAGAAAATGGACGCCCAACTAACGCTATTAGACACTTTAGCTGTGTTTGTGGTTGCCATAGATGGGAAAATGGGTGCATTAAACACACTTCTCCAGAGCAAATTGGGTCATCTACAAGATACAAAGAGGAGCACCAGTAATGAGTGCAAATGCGGCCCAATTATTGACAAGCTATCCACCCTTCCAACATTACTAACAGACCTGTGCTCACAACTCAAAAGTCCTCCCCAGCAAAACAACTTGCCGCACAACGAGATATGGGGTCACCCATCAAAAAAAGACACCAAAATTGATCTTCAGAAGTGGTCGCTAAAGAAAAATCTGATGCCGTAAGAAAGACTGAATTGACGAGCACAGGTACTCAAGCACAACCTGGAAAGAATGATCCAAGCAACTGCATAGCGGTCAAAGACATGGGTCCAAAGAGCCCTTCACCAACGGATATCATAGATGAAGATGTCAGTGATACAAAATCACACGCGAAACAGAGACGAGCAAAAAAACGTAAAGGCAGAAAACATAAGCTCTGCTCAAAACGCGAAGGATTTAGGCAACTCTTTGGTCGATCTATTACCATAGAGCAAAAAAAATCACAATCTGGGGAAGAGAAATCTTCAAGCCAAAAGTCCAATGAAACACGCCAAATATCTGAAATCCTGGAGAATCCAGTTAACATCGGATCAGATGAACAAAACGCCCACCTTCAACACGGCCAATTAGCATTTGCACAACCAACAAGGAACACCCCAACGCCTGCTGATACTGGCCTGTCAAATGCACAAAAAAATAACACAAAGATCAGCCACAACCTCCTGCAAAATACAGAACGAGGTCTTACCCGGGATAGAATCGATAAAAGAGTAGAAAGTCAAGGAACAGGCATAGGACTGACGAAAAGTCAATTACATGCTATCAATCAAGTAACTGCGATATTACATAAACGGGGAGACCGCACAGCAATGGAATCGGTACCAGCAAACCGGACAAGCAACGTGCATCTATTGGGCTGAATGGGGAGACACACAGATCCTGAAATTCTTGTACCCCACCAAAGCGCAATTGACCAAGCCTCAGGCGGAACAATCAATACTGACACTTATATGGTAAAAACAAGATCAACAGAATATGTGGATCTGGAAACACCCATAGACATTTACAATAGAGGGCGGTGCAGAAACGAACAAGTGAATACCCCAGAGGCTATATGGTTTAACCCAGATTACATCTCCGAAGGACGACATGATATCCTAAACAGAACAAATATACTACGACTACTATCCCACATCCCCTCATTGGCAAACGTATTAAGCACAGACCTGCAATTCATTGAATTTATAGAGTTGGAAGGTACAGGAAGGGAAGCGACAAAGGCGACTTGGGCCTCGGGAAAAACAGCGCAGAAAATTCTATCCGAAGCCGAGGTATTTTAGAACTGGAGCATCACGATAAAACCACATACAAAGCCAAGATACCCGGACATCCTGTACCCCGAAGTAAAGCTGGAGCCCAGGGATAACGCTTCTAGCCACAGAACCTCGGGTCTTAGAGGCGCGGCAGGGCCATGTAGAACAGGTAGCAATGAGAACACCGAAATCACGTGCTGGTTAGGAGTGGACAGGGTAGTTTCAACTGAGATGAAAGATCCAAGACGGATTGTGAGAACTATAAAAAACAGCAACTGACAACCCTACCAAAACCCCTGGGAGCACACGCTAAACCAACTGCGCATATGCTCCTGGAACATCAATGGTCTATCAACCAAAATGCTGGATTTAGAATTTATAGCCTACATAAGATCTTTCGACATCGTGGCCCTGCAGGAGACATGGCTAGCCGAACCTCCACATCTTCAAGGATACTTACGTTTTTTCACAGATGCCAAAAGGTCAGCTAAGTACGGGCACCTCAAAGGCGGACTAGCGATTTACGTAGCAGTCACTAGTTCTGTCAGGATAGAAGAAATAGGCTCTTCTTCAGAAGCCAATCTTGCAATTAAGCTGGCCCTAGCACCCCAAGGTGAGGAGAAAGTCAATAGTGACTGCATGTTCATCAATGCCTACATCCATCCAAAAAGGGAAAAAAAAGCAGTTAAGGAATTATACAACTTCTTGGAGGAATGTTTTATGGGAAGGTCAACAAATAATATTGTGCTTACAGGGGATTTCAACCTTAACCTTATGGGTACACCACAATAAGAAGCAAATTTAGCTCAAAACATATCTTGGGACCTACTATTACAAGAGAAATTTTAAATAACCAAGCAAACAAAATTAGGAGCACAGACACTTGAAGAATTGGAACACTTTAATATCAGAGCCCTAAACGGCAGGTTCGCAGGAGATAGTCCACCGGCCCCAACTTATCACTCTACAAGGTCAAACAGCATATTAGATTATACTTTTATTTCACTACCTCTTTTTCATTACATAACCTCGTTCCAGATAGGGAAAAAAATCGACAGTGACCATTGCCCTCAGGAAATGGCTTTGAATATAGTGAATCCTACACTCGAGCGATCAAACGCCCCAAAAGAGACCATTCATACTGTTAACTTAAAAAAAATTAAGTATTCAGTAGCAATGAGTGAAATGTTAATAGGAAGCGCACAACAACACTTTTTGGAGCGCTCCGGACTAAATGAGGTTACAAAATGGGAACAATTCACAATTACGATGTCGAACTTCGCAACACAGCCCAAAGCAGTTGCAAAGATCGGCAAAATTGAAATCCTATCACGAGGGCACAGAGGAAAAATTAAGGAAGCGAAAAACATGATATACCACTTAATGAGGGAAATACAGTTGGACCCTAAAGAAATAGCAAAGCAAACTCGTCTTCGGACACTGAAATCCAAATTAAAAAAGTTGAAATGGGAAGCAACCAAATCAACAGAGGAGGACTTGTGGGCAAAACTTCACTCAGATACTAAACATAATGATGGGGCGAGGTTTTGGAAAACCATTAACTCGCTGATACGTCCGGCAAACCTGGGGGTCTCATCAAACATTACAGAGGAAATATGGGCATCCTATCTTGACATGCACTTCAATCAAGAACCATCTAAAAACCAGGTCCTATCTACATCAGATACCAGAATAGTTGACAATGCCAACATTGCACAACAAACCCAATTGTGCACAAAAAATAAAGAAAAATACGACCCTACCAACATCTCAAAGCTCCAACACAACATTGAATGTCAAATTAAAAAAGGTAGAAGGGAAGGAGCTCCGGGACCCAATAGAATCCCCCCGATCCTCTTCAAGCAAGATGCGGGGTACTGGGCAGCGTCTCTTGAACCCCTTTTTTTGGAAATCAGGTACTCGAACATCTTGCCAGATTCCTGGAAGGGCTCTATTATAACCCCAATATATAAAGCAGGGGACAGGGCTCTTCCTCAAAATTACCGACTAGTGGCCCTAATAGACAACGAGGCGAAGTACTTCGCAGGATTACCGCTGGAGGAACTACAGGAATGGGCTGCAAAGAAATCGCTGATACCGGTTTATCAGAAAGGCTTTGTTAAAACAGTGGGCACGATGACTAATATCCTAACCATGGGCCTACTAATAGATAAGGCAGAGACGAAAAAACTGCCACTACATCTCTGCTACATAGATTATAAAGCGGCTTTCGACAACATCAACCGGAATCTCCTGTGGTCTAAACTAAAGAACTTAGGGATCTCAAAACCGCTGCTGGACCTGCTAATAAATCTGCACACGGAGACCTGGATGCGGATAAAGGTGGGGGATGGCTTACTGCTGTCCAGGCGCATACCGACAAACAACGGCCTCAAGCAGGGCTGCGTCCTGGCCCCAGTATAAGCTAAATGTCCAGGAAGGAATCATTCAGGAATCGATTTATCAATTTCTTAGTGTCACGTCCGTGAACACTTAATTCAATAAGGCGACCAGAGGGTTTCACAAGAAACACTAGCAGTTGTATCAAAAAATAGAATCTTTTTAATATTTTCTTTTGGTATATAGATAACTAGTTTTTTGGACAATCAAAGTCTGGCAACAAAAGTACTACCAATCGGTACAACAAAGTGATTTTGTGTAACACCTTCAGCAGAATAATGTGGATACAAACAAAAGACCACATATAAATCAAATATACAAAGTACAATTCACACATTAAGTTTTAAATGAATTGAACGTTATATTGCGTGGCAGGTGTTAGGCGTCGACGTTTCGGTCCTTGTCGGTCACAAAGATCCATAGGACCATCTTCAGGACAACAGAGTTGCACAGGAGAATCTAATAATAAAACATATATATATACATGTATGTACATGAAAACCCTAAGGTACAAGGAGTTGTATACTCAGCTCAAAAAAACAATGAAGTGACAAGACAAGTGCCACATCACTTAACTACATGCACGAAACCAACATAACTACATGCACACAACCAAATGCACCCAAGAAGCCAAAAGTGCAAAATTGCTGACCAAAACACGCGAGAGTGACCAATCACCACACCACTAAGTAGTGAAAGTGGGCGTAATCTGCCAGTGGTAAGCCGAGAATCAGGACAAAACAAGCCCAGTGACGCCCTATATGTCATTCAAAAGTACAAGCACTGTATGATACTCACGTCGATCATACGCCAGATAGGTCATTCTAAAAAGTAACATTGTAATGTAATTAATCTGACTGGTGCCTTCTCTTCTTAACTTGCAATAATAGACACCCGTACACCGAAACACCCAAACGTAATGTAAATGCCAACTTACAAGTCTCATAGGCCACCTGATGCCCTGTAAATATTTAAAAAAATTTAAAAAAAGACATGCTAGTCGCGATGCACATGAGGCCCGATGTCGAGAAAACCAATGCAATCACAGAGAGGTAGAATCTTGAGGCTGTAGGTACTTACTAATACGAGTCTTCAGCAACGGCTCAACAGTCCGTGTCTCAGCAATCAATCAGAGCAACAATCTGCTCGAGAGCATTTCCCGACTAAAGACGCCAAGAACCAGTGACGTCATACCGCTCCGAAACGTGGCGGCCATCTTAGAACGGTGAAATTACATACAGTAAAGCGTGTAAATGACTAATCAAACGATAGAACAAAACAAAAACAAAAACAAAAGAAACAGAATAGTATTCAATGTTCCTAGAGCGATATACAAAATACAAAATTTAAACTTAAAACTCGCTCGAAAAGAAAAGGAAAATCCATCAAGTCTGAACAAGACTGATACATAAGTGACACACAGCCGTGTGTACAAGTAAGGACTCAGCAAATCTACAGAAACTATAGTAACTACTGAATAGTCAGCGAAGAGTAGCCAGAGTATGCCATTCTATTAAAGAATTGAGGCCATTGTCCACAGTGTTACAGAGCCAGATCAATTTATTCTCTCTTTGAGCCAGTATTTTATCAACATTGGGTCTTCTCCTTGTACCTTTTACAACGTCGATCACATACCATTTCATATCCTCTGGTTTGTGTGACATGCTGGTGTAGTGTTCTACTAAAGGAGCAGTACTGACATTGCACCTAATGCGCGACTGATGTTGTGAGATGCGTTTCCTAATCTCCGGTGTTGTTTTACCAATATAGTTCAGGGCACACGGGCATTGGATGCAGTAGATCACGTTTTTCGTCAGGCAGTTGGAATGATGTTTCAACATAAGTTGTTTCCCATTTATACAGTAGGTTTTTATTGCCTGAGTGGTGTCGCAAGCTGTACATCCACCACACGGAAAGTGTCCCACAATGGGTGCTAAGCCCCATAGGTTGGTTAAGGTGTTCATCTTTGGTTCAACATAAGCTCTGACCAAGTGATCACGAAGATTTTTCCCCCTTTTAAATGCAAATCTGGGAATAGGTAATTGAGGTTCTGCTTTTTTGATCAAATGCCAATTGCGTCTGATAATATTGGTGATTTGTGTAGACTCTGTACCAAATGTTAAAACACATGTGATTGGTTGATACTTTTCTGTGATAACCTGAGTTAATTGGTTTGTCTGTAATAAGGCCTGTCGGTCGTAATACCAGGCACGTTTCATCGCGTGCTTGACCAATCGATAAGGGTATGAACGCATCACCAATTTCTCTTGCAACACCTTGGCTTCTCTAAAATAATCTTCCCTTCTGGTACAATTCCTCCGGATGCGGAGGAACTGGCCAAAAGGGAGATTATCCCGCAGATTGCGGGGATGGTGGCTTCTATACTCCAATAAGGTATTTCTGGCCGTGGGCTTGGTGTACAGACTCACAGCCAGTGTACCTTCGATATGCATGATGTTCAAATCAAGAAAGTTAATCACATTGGGATTGCTTTCCAGGGTAAACTGTAAGTTCACATCTTTTTGATTTAACCATAGATGGAACTCTTCCAATTTTTCTTGTGTACCCTCCCATACCATACAGACATCGTCGATATATCTCAGATATTTGAAGAGATTAGGCAAAAAAGGGTTGTTATTATAAATTACTCGTTCTTCAAACTGTGCGACAAACAGATTCGCTACGGTCGGAGCAAAAACTGCCCCCATTGCCACACCTTTTAGTTGTGCAAAGAATTCATTATTAAAGAGAAAATAGTTTTCCTCCAGGGCAATCCTAGCACATTCAGTGATAAACCATGTGGGGACTTGGTGAGGACGTGTACGAGTCTCTAATATATTACCAATCATCTGTACTGCTTCAATCTGGTGTATATTGGTGTAGAGACTTTCGATGTCCATTGTAGCCAAGATGTTATGTGTTGGGCTAAAATGGACACCTTCAAGTTTCACAATTGCGTCTCTACTGTCTTGTGTGAAGGACCTGGTACTGCCAACAAAAGGTTTCAAGAAAAAATTGACATATTCTGCCAGTGGTTGTAAAACCGACTGGCAGCCTGCCACAATCGGTCTCCCTGGTGGTCGTTGGCTATTTTTATGTATCTTCGGTAGCGTATAAAACGCCGGGATACTATAGTCATCTTTATTCAGGTATTCGAATTCTTTTTTACTCAGCCATAGTCCCTCATAGCCTTCAGTTGTCAGTTTTAATATTAGTTTTCGAATCCTAGAAGTAGGATCACCAAGAAGTCTTTTGTAATGCTCGCAGTTACTAAGTTGTCTAAGGGCTTCAGTATCATAACTAGTTTTATCCTGTAGAATGATTCCACCGCCTTTATCGGCGGGTTTTACCACCAGGTCTTCTCGCTCAGACAAAGTTTTGATGATTGACATATCATCCTTAGATAGATTAAACTTAGCAAATTTTCTGTTGTCAAACAGTTGTTCAATTTCGGTTAGAACCACGTTTTCAAACGTGATAAGTTCCTTAGGAATCAAATTGTTAGTTGGAAAAAATGTAGAGGGACATTTAAGTCCACTAATATTAGTGGGTGCAGTATATGATGTGTTGTGAAAAAAGTGTTTTAGCCTGATGGTTCGGAAAAATCTGTGAGTCTCAACCAGTATGGAAAATAAATCATTTCTATTCGTGGGGACAAAAGATAAACCATGGCTAAGAACCTCAATTTCTCTAACACTCAATTGGTAAGAGGACAAATTAAATATCGGTACAATTTGCATATTTGAATCATTGCTGCCTATCGTACCCTCATTTAAAGTGGGTGCTGTTACCACTCGTAATAGTTGTTCCGCGTCTGTCTGAAGCCCGGGGTGTACTGATTCCGATACCATCCTCGTCTCGGATTCCGGGATCGTCCTCTTTGGGGCACTTGGCCCCTTCCTAAAAAAGGTGTGGAATTGGAATTAGTCCCTCTGTTAGGCCTATAGGAACCTGTTGCTTTGTTAAGGTTGTCGTCAGAGCTAGACGACCCAGAATCTGAAAAGGTGGTGTGTTTGGGTATCCAATTTCCTTGGTTCCCTGTTTGTTGGAAAAAATCTTTTTTCAGAAAAGGGTAAGTGCGTTCTCGACTATAGTTTTTTAAGTCTTTCTGTAACTTTTCTGTTTTTTTCAAAATATTGATGCGTTGGAACTCAGCTATGGTGAGGTCGAGTTTGGTTAAAAAGTCATTTGCATCAGTAACTGCTGGATCCTCTCGTATTTGTTTTTCTAACTCAGCAATTTCAACCTTGAGTTTATCTATTAAGCGTAAGGCCGTCTCTATACTTAACACCATCCAGCTTCTGGAACATTGATTTGATACAAAGCTGAAACCAGTTTTGTATTGTTCATCTTCTACAAAGATACAGGGAATGTTACGCACTTGTAAACCTACAGGTATAATGTTATTAGCAAGACAATCCCTAAGGAACTTCGCATGTAATTCGGTTCTTATTAGTTTTTTGTGCAACCTTTCCAAATTGTTACGTAATGTATTTTGGGGAGATGTAGAACCACCTATACTTGTCTGTGGACCCAAAAGGGAGGGACCTCCTGCAATTGTTTTGATATAATCCTCAGTATATGTAATAGTTTCTTGTTCAGACATTTAGACAATTAAACACAGTCGAATACACAAAGTGGGGACAAAACAAACCAGTTAAACAATTCACAGTTGTGCATATATTTTACAAAACAATCAAAATAATCAAAGCAAAATCTAACAGAAGAGCTGACATATACACTCAACCACAAACAAAACGACCGCTTTTCAAAAAAGAGGCTCTTGCAGACCGTGTCTGCGCAGACAATAGTATTAGAACAGAGCCACCCAATAATCCCCCCGGGACTGGGTTAAGTTAACAGTATAAGCTAAATGTCCAGGAAGGAATCATTCAGGAATCGATTTATCAATTTCTTAGTGTCACGTCCGTGAACACTTAATTCAATAAGGCGACCAGAGGGTTTCACAAGAAACACTAGCAGTTGTATCAAAAAATAGAATCTTTTTAATATTTTCTTTTGGTATATAGATAACTAGTTTTTTGGACAATCAAAGTCTGGCAACAAAAGTACTACCAATCGGTACTACAAAGTGATTTTGTGTAACACCTTCAGCAGAATAATGTGGATACAAACAAAAGACCACATATAAATCAAATATACAAAGTACAATTCACACATTAAGTTTTAAATGAATTGAACGTTATATTGCGTGACAGGTGTTAGGCGTCGACGTTTCGGTCCTTGTCGGTCACAAAGATCCATAGGACCATCTTCAGGACAACAGAGTTGCACAGGAGAATCTAATAATAAAACATATATAAATACATGTATGTACATGAAAACCCTAAGGTACAAGGAGTTGTATACTCAGCTCAAAAAAACAATAAAGTGACAAGACAAGTGCCACATCACTTAACTACATGCACGAAACCAACATAACTACATGCACACAACCAAATGCACCCAAGAAGCCAAAAGTGCAAAATTGCTGACCAAAACACGCGAGAGTGACCAATCACCACACCACTAAGTAGTGAAAGTGGGCGTAATCTGCCAGTGGTAAGCCGAGAATCAGGACAAAACAAGCCCAGTGACGCCCTATATGTCATTCAAAAGTACAAGCACTGTATGATACTCACGTCGATCATACGCCAGATAGGTCATTCTAAAAAGTAACATTGTAATGTAATTAATCTGACTGGTGCCTTCTCTTCTTAACTTGCAATAATAGACACCCGTACACCGAAACACCCAAACGTAATGTAAATGCCAACTTACAAGTCTCATAGGCCACCTGATGCCCTGTAAATATTTTAAAAAAATTTAAAAAAAGACATGCTAGTCGCGATGCACATGAGGCCCGATGTCGAGAAAACCAATGCAATCACAGAGAGGTAGAATCTTGAGGCTGTAGGTACTTACTAATACGAGTCTTCAGCAACGGCTCAACAGTCCGTGTCTCAGCAATCAATCAGAGCAACAATCTGCTCGAGAGCATTTCCCGACTAAAGACGCCAAGAACCAGTGACGTCATACCGCTCCGAAACGTGGCGGCCATCTTAGAACGGTGAAATTACATACAGTAAAGCGTGTAAATGACTAATCAAACGATAGAACAAAACAAAAACAAAAACAAAAGAAACAGAATAGTATTCAATGTTCCTAGAGCGATATACAAAATACAAAATTTAAACTTAAAACTCGCTCGAAAAGAAAAGGAAAATCCATCAAGTCTGAACAAGACTGATACATAAGTGACACACAGCCGTGTGTACAAGTAAGGACTCAGCAAATCTACAGAAACTATAGTAACTACTGAATAGTCAGCGAAGAGTAGCCAGAGTATGCCATTCTATTAAAGAATTGAGGCCATTGTCCACAGTGTTACAGAGCCAGATCAATTTATTCTCTCTTTGAGCCAGTATTTTATCAACATTGGGTCTTCTCCTTGTACCTTTTACAACGTCGATCACATACCATTTCATATCCTCTGGTTTGTGTGACATGCTGGTGTAGTGTTCTACTAAAGGAGCAGTACTGACATTGCACCTAATGCGCGACTGATGTTGTGAGATGCGTTTCTGGCCCCAACATTGTTTAATCTGTTTTTGGGCGACCTGGCGCCAAATCTGATTGACTGCAACTCACATGCCCCTAAACTAGGAGGACTTTATATACCATGCCTCTTATATGCGCAAGACATTGTTCTTATGAGTCACACTAAAGTAGGGCTACAAAGACTCCTGAACATCACTCAGAGTTATTCCGAGGCAAATGATCTAAAAGTTAACCTTGAAAAAACCCAAACTATGACCATCAGCAAAAGAAAAAGAAAAACCTTCACGTGGCTCTGGAACAAATCTCGCATTAAAGACACGACAATATATAAATATTTAGGTGTGAAAATTGACAGCGGCGGACGATTCAGTGCACAAAGGTCTTGCATCAAAGGCAAAGGGATAGCTCTGGCAATTGCTTTAAAAACCTTGAACAATAAGCTATCTGGTCCATCATTAACACCATTGGTACAAGTTATCCGAGCTAAACTACTGCCTACAACACTTATGGAAGTGAGGTTCTACGAAGCAGAGATGCAACAATACTTGATAGCACAATCATAGCCGCATACAGAATCATCTTTAGTCTTCCTAAGTGGACCTCCCCAGCACAGATCAGGCTGGAGTTTGGCATTCAACAACAGCTTCTGGCACGCAAGGGGGCCTATATCTGTGTATGGGACAAATTGAGGAAATCTGCACAGGGAACATTGAACGAACATTTATGGAGGGAGATAGAGCAGTCTTCGACTTCGCCTGCAGCCAAATATCTTGCAAAAAGTCTTGTAAACACCGGGCTGGAAAAGCTTTGGGCATCCTCCTTAGATCATAAAACCTTCAATAAACTGGCAAAGTAATCTATCAAACACCAGTCGTGGGTACAAGATAAAACAGTTTTTTCAAAAAGAATGCACGCTTGGATGACTCTGAATTCTTACTCGGCAAAAGCTCCTCAGAACTATTTGGGCTTGGGCTATGCCAAAAAGACAAAAATGTGCTTCTTAAAATACAGTCTAGGGCTGCTGCCCTGTACCCAGCATTTCCCGCACTGGTTAAAAAAGAAAGCAAGATTGTCATGCCGGCTATGCGGTCATATACAAGAAGATATGGTTCACTTACTATGCTCTTGCGAGAAAATGCAAGAGGAGAGGAAACTTCTTTTAAAACAACACTTTATTCGGCTTGGGTTACGTACGCAAAGGAGCACAGTAATAACCTGTTTTTCATCTCAGGACCCTGAATTGAGCTGCGGCCTTGTAAAATTTTTAAAGGCTGTGGAGAAAAAAATGCCAGGGCCAGAATCATGAATTGACTTGGTTCCAACTTGTCTTGCAACACAAATCATGTTTAATTTTAAATACTGAGTGATAATTGAAAGGCTGATATGATTTTATAATTATGAAGAACAGAACTTAAATGTTCATACTATGATGGTTTTAAATACATGTGATTTTATATTGTGCTTTAATTTTATATTTTGTATCGTATTGCATTGGTTTTAATTAACTGTGCAAATAAAAATTACCTTACCTTACCGTAAGGGTACAGCATGTTGAGCTGCCAATTATAAAAGCCTTTGCCAGTGTGAAATCGGTTGATCTCTAATAAATCTAGGAATCCAAAGAGTTGAAGTACAAACATAATCATGAAGTACCCCTGCCACCTCAACTCCAACAACCTTATGATTCAAACAAACAAAGGCTTTACCCGAGTATAGATTACATTCTTGAGTGGAATTTACCAGCTGAGCATTAAAGAACAGGACTGCTGGCCATACCTTTCTCAAAGTTAGTTATCAGCAAGGCAAACACACCAAGTAGGTAAAACTGTGCTACATATTTAGGAAAAATAAATATATAAAAAAAGATTTATGAGTTCTCAAAAATACAGAACTGCAAATACAGAGGTTTCACTCTAGCAGCATTTAGCACAATCTTAAAAATTGATTATCTAAATAGGTGTGCTGCATATCAAAGGATCAGAAAGTATGGAGCATTGTATCACAACAGAAGTATTTACAAGTACCAGGAACTTTTAAAGAACTCTAAAAGGCTGAATGTTACAGGTATATAATACAGTCCTTTTAATTTTAAATGTAGCTTCTCACTGGATTTTTCCACCTTACCCTAGGACTAAGCCACCAAGGACAGCCCCTATCATTAATGTCCAGCGAGAATGAATGCATCTGGGAAAGGAAGAAATGAACACTATGAAAATGTCAGAATATCTGTTTCCCACCTTCTCCATAGTGTGACACAAGTACTGCTGTGTTTTCATATCAATACACAAATCCAAGGTTGGAAATGGGAATGTACTGTCCTCCAAGTACCTAGTACAAAACTGCCTAACATTTAAAATCAGCATCTAGAGCTCAATTAACAGAAGAAATAGCACTTCCAAAGGCAGGCCTAACAGATGCCTTTTTGGATCCCAGGTCCATACCATGATGTGGGGCCCTTGTAGGTCCCTCTCTGGTGCATGGGGACTCAGTTAAAAAGATAAACAATGTCTTTGGACATATTTTGCAACCGTTTCTGGATATGGTGCCATTTAGTGGTGATTGGTATTACCTGCCTCATAATGAATGCATAACAAAAGATTGCTCTGCCTGCTTTTGTTGTATGAAATACATTTAGTAATGGTGCTATGTGGCCCTGTAAATAGTGGGGCATACAACAAGTATTGCAGGCTGCTTCCTCCTTGTAACAACTCTGCCCAAGAAGGATTCATAAATCAAGAATCGGCAACAAGTGGCTACCTGAGAGAGAGTTGATGAAAAGAGAATAATTCTTTAACCATAGGCCCTTTCCTCAAGAGCATGGCCTATAGATCATGGAGTAAGACACACTTTTCAGATCCCATTCTGCCAACTGATATCCCAATGCATATGAGGCTTGGCAGTCTACACTCTCTCTAAAGGAAACTCTCAGGTGGTGTGAGATTACCACTGGACTCCGAATGGTATGGTCAGAACCTTCCCGCACCTGAAACTTGCACCCTGGGGGAGTCCAACAGCACCTTCTTATCAACCAAGACCGTGGCCACTGATTGGCTACGGCAACACTGGGCCAGTAGTACCATAGTAAATGGATACCAGTTACTGGGATTGGAGTCCGCAATAAGAACTGGATGATCCAGTAAGATTTGTAGCTGCTATAAGATTGAGATGCTGGGAGACTTTGGCCTCCCACTTGTTTCTCTTCTGGCTGCTGCCTTGATGGCTGAGTGGGGTAAGACTGCCTCTGGAGGTGCTGGCCTATATTTTCAAACATGCTATTCTGGTGCCTGGAGGTGCAGTGACCTCTTTCCCACAACCCTAAAGCCTTGAGTCCCTAGATGTTTGAGACTCTTGATTATAGCACCTTCCGCCTACTCGAGCAAGGAGCCTGCGAGGAGGTAGGGGATCCAATTGGGGCAGATGTTCATCATTAAACTTTATTCAATCTAAATTAGAAACATAGATCATACAAGTGTACATGTTACAAATAGATCTTCTTTCTAATACATTAAAATAACTTATAAAAGTAGTGCTTAAAAGAACAAATGACAACCCCAGCACAGTGGGGCTGTGGCTTAGCAGTTGGTTACTTTTCTTGATATTATTAGAAGCTCAATTAAAGAACTACTTAGCATTTACACAATTTTCAATTATAAGAAATGTCTCCTTCTCATGCAGGCCCAGAGGAATGATGCTACACAGAAACATACATAAGGATCACAAAGCTTCTTCAGAAAAAAAAGGCAATACGACATTGATTAAAATTATGCAGCCTTAAGAGAGAGGTCAAATTTATTTGGATCTCTGTTCTGTGTAAAAATGACAGAGGAAAAAAAGGTGGAAGTCAGTTTGGACGGATAAATTGTCACAAGGGCAAGGTGCAAGTCATTAAAGGAATACTTCTTCGCAGGGAAGTCCAGCATCAAGGGAATTAGGTTGGTATGGAACCTTAGAAGGATAAACCTGTGCTGTAAGTTTCTCACAACTTCCAAATACTAATATTCGCCCTCCGTTAAAGGTGAGATCAAATAGTAAAGTACTTACACAATAGAAATCCTTCTTTTCATGGGCTGCCTTTGCCAAGAATAGAACATTAAAGCTCTTTTTGGGAATTTAGAACAAGAACTCGGATTTTTGTATAGTTCAGGTATGCCTAGTGAGTGCAAAGTGGATTTACCGTACTCTAGCCAGGCAATTGTATGTGCCTTGTCCAATGACAGGCAATTTTGTATAATATTCTGGTTGCGATACACAGTATCTCTTTTCCATATTGAATGCAACAGCACAATTGGGGCTACTCTCACCATGTCAGTCACATAGGACAAATCCAACTCTAAGGGCCCGATTCCGACCGGTTGGGATTGTGCCGGCCAGATTCCTTCACAACTGAGCCATTCCGATGGGCTCGTTCGAAAAGGAATCTATCTGATTGGATTTCAGGATGACTTACGATGGGCTCTGAGAGCCAGTTCGCCATCTGGAAATCCTTCAGTACTCCCCTGGCAGCCTCTTTACGACTGAGGGAGTACAATGGCAGTTATTCACTGCCTTTTCATGCCGGTGTTTCTAGCACAAAAAGGCAGTCGGAAAATGTCTCTAGGGGCCCCACCATGGCCCCCATGGGTGCAAGGCTGCACAATGGCAGCCTGGTGGCACCTATGGTGCCCCACTGTTGATCCCTACACCCAGTGGCAGGCACCTTGGGGTGCAGGCCGCAGAGTGCAGGGATGAACTACAGCCCTGCTTTTCACAATGCTGACATGCATTCTGCTCAGAAAGCATGTTCCCATCGTGAGGTGTAGAAGTGCGATCAAACAGGGTTCGGTCACATTGTACTTGCAGGGCCGTAACCGATGACAGCAGGTCGGTTGGGCACGGCTCCTGAACGATGTCGACGGACCTGATTCCGTCCGACATCGGAATCGGGCCCTATGTGGGAGACATAGCTAGAAAATTAGGCAAGGAGCAAAGTGACCCTCTTGAAGAAGCCAATCTCCATCTTCTGGAGGGAGTCTATTGGTGCTATTCCCCAAACCCCTGCCCCATATGTTGTGGCCAGGATCAGTTTGGGACAATAGATGTTTTTATAGTCGCTATAGGTTCTGAACCCAGTTTCTTGGTAAAACTAGAGACTGCAGCCAAGGTTTGCTACATTGTTAGTGCACTGCTAACCACCATGTGTGATCAGGTTTATTTGCTGTCAAAAACAACCCTAGATAGTAAAAAGTCTCCACAACTGCTAATTTGCGTGTCCCAATCTGAAGAGGTTGCATCTTTTTGGGGGGAAGATGTTACTTTAGGATCTCAAAGCACATGGATCATGTAAAACCTGCCTGAGATAGTGGGGCAACATTGAACAGTAACTGCATATTTTTTTGTCTACTGTGCTACACTGGACCGCAGGTCCTCATTGCGAAGCACACAAGTGGGTTTCACAATCGCTAGGCTGTTTGATGGTACATTGCCCTTCATCACACCAAATGTTTGCTGCAACAACCCATGATTACACCGAACTGCTTCCTGTTTATCACTGACTGGCCTTGACCCTTCAGTGCAATTGAGGCTCAGCCTCTGACTGCCAGCCCTTTCCATTAGATACTGTATATGTCCAACTCCTGATGGCCTCTGAGGACCATGCCAAGATTCACTTAACAGTTGGTTGAGGGAAGGAAATGTCGGATGGGATTCATGAGAGGGATCAACGACTCTGAAACTATGGGGATGCCCCATGTACCAGACCAAAAGGCATCGGCAACTTGCTGGGAACCCAGAAACTGGACGTTTAAAGAATGTGGTATGACATTGTTAGATAAATTTGATGACATATTGATGTCAATCTAGACCACCCAGGGAAAGCTGGAGGCCAGAATTATTGTAGTTGATGTTGACACGGGTCTTCTGAGGGAGGACTATAGTGAGCTAGCTGAGAGAAAGAAGACCAGTAAGAAGGCTACTTATCCCCAAATCATCAACACAAGCTGCTTCACTTTACATTTTTATATTGGACACATGTCACCTCTAGTTCACTTGCCAGAACTGACCCTGCCAGGTCCTCCTCCTGCCCCAAATGTAATAAACTTGATGCAGACTTTGCACATCTAAATTGGACTTACCCACATATTGGGAGAAATATTTATCTTTCATTCCAGACATTGAGCTTCGTCTGGACCCCCATGTGGTGCTTCTGGGCTTGGTGTCAGACATTCCTAAATCACTGCATGGGTACACTGCCAAGGCATTATTACTGCTTTAAAGGGTGATAGCGCTGCCTATAGGCGAGTGGCATCCGACCAGCTACCGAGGTTTGGCAAACCAGCCTGATTACCAGTGACTCTACTAGTGAAGTGTATGCCACCCTACAACCACCCACCTCTAGTCTAAAATGCATCTGCCAACCTCTTAGGGACTAGGTTTTAACAACTGAACCAGAGGCCCATTCCAAGTCTCCACTGTATAAGAACGTGACCCTCACAATATTATGCTTTGTATGCTGGATTGTTCTCCCTGACCATTCAGCATTATTATATATGTTTGCTCTGACCCCATATGTCATGCTTTGCTTGCTGTATATGCAGGTATTGCCTTTACTTTTGACTCTTCTAACTGTGCTACCGGATACTGGAGTATATGCCCATGTATGGGCCTTTGTTTGAGTTTCTCTTATTTTGAAAATTAATAAATAAATAGAGGTAAATAAAGTTTTAAAAAACTAAATATTATTATCCTACATACTTCCTGAGAGGTGCCATAGACTCAGATAAAGGTGCTCACTGAAAGAGTCTGGTTCCTGGAATGCAGAGTGGAGCACACTGAAGGATGCAGCTACAGGAACAACATTAGGGTGGAAGGACTCAAAGGTAAATAAAATGGTGACATTGCTGAAGAAATGGTTTGTAGAAATGTGTGTTCCCTCTGTAATATCCAGGTCTTTCTTCCTTAGAAGGTGGATGGTGGACAGACAGGACAGCTATGTGTTGAGGAACATAGTATTGGGCAGTCTATATACCCCAAGTACTGATCAGCCTCTTTTTTTCAACATTTTTTCCAGACACCTGCATCCATGGGCGCAGGTCCACTTCATCTTGGAGGGGGTACTAGTTCTTTTTTTAACATTGTGTTTGATAAATCTCTGACTCCATTGGCTGGCGCAGCACCTATGAAGACATCTCGACTTGGCTTAGTAATTGGGGACTTTTCGACATTTGCAGGCAGATGCATGGATCATGCAAACAGTTTTCATTTTATACACTGGCCGATGTTCTCCATGTTCACCTGGATAGGCTCATGTGCTCCTCTGATGTGTTCTCCTTGGTTTCCCTTATGAAATATCTGGGAACCATGCATTATATGTCTAGGAGGGAAAAATTGTCACATGCGACCAGTGGCTCCATTTCTTAAAAAAACAAACAGCGTAAAAACTGACTTGCAGATAGTACAGGTGTATTGTCCTTGTTTACTACACACTAGAGTACCCCCCTACCACCATTGATGGGTGGGCCCGCATACTTTAGGAAGCATATCCTCAAAAACAATGCTTCCTGGAGCTCTTTCAAAGAAATTGATCAAAACGCAATCCTCAAACTTCTAATAACTTTGAAACCCTCATTCCACTTCATTGATCCACTACCTCCCATCCTCTTCAACAAAATCATAATCTCCATCCTCCCACTTTGGTCTAAAAATGTAAATGCATCACTTCTACAGGGCAAATCCCAGACTGCCTAAAATTTGGGCAGGTCACCCCTATCCTGAATAAAACAATAGCCGATCCAACCAACCTTAACAATTTCTGCCTTATTTTCAACATGCCGACTCTGGAAAAGCTTTTTGAAAAATGTGCTCAAGTCCAGCTCTATAACCACATTGAGCAATTCCATCATTTCAACCAATTCCAATCTGGCTTCTGCTCTGGGCATAGCATGAAATTGGACGTGACGCATATAGTGGATAATGCTTTAAAAATGTTGGTTAAAAATCAATCATGCTTATTAATACTCTTGGCCCTATCCTCAGCATTTGATACAGTTAAGCATGACTATCTACGTGACTAACTAGAGCACAGGATGCGTATGGCAGGGTCTGTCCTAAACTGGTTTACCTCTTTTCTTTGAAATAGAACACATAAAGTCAAAGTAAATCAGTCCCTCTCTGAGACCGCCCAGGTCACACTTGGGGTCCCACAAGGCCCCTCCTTCTCACCCACCATCTTTAATCTACTCATGGAGCCAATAAAAGAAACCCTAAGTTCATAAAACATTCACTACCATTTGTATGCCAATTATATCCAACTATCTGAAGGTCTCCACCCCTGAAGACATCCGATCCCTTAATCCTATTCTTCAAAATACCAAAAATTGGCTGACATATCACCAGCTCAAACTTAACACTAAAAACACTGAGTTACCTCTAATTACCCCTCCTAATAAAGTACACATTGTCAATGAATGGATGAAGCAATTAACAGCATACAATTGCAAACCACAATTTATCGATTCAGCAAGATCACTAGGAATTACACTCAACAAAAACTTTAATATATCTAGAAGTACATTAGTCCCTGATAGAAATGGGGGTCTCTAGTTGGCAATGGTTTGTACTGTTGTCCAAGTAGGGAACCTTCTTTCTAGTCAGTGTAAGGGGGACACATTTCCAAAATAACCCCTGCTGCCTTCCTTGGTAGTTTGGCATGCGCAGACATCCTTATCTCAGAGGCAGCTTGTATGTAAAGATTGTGTGCATACATACAGTAACACAGTGAAAACACTACAAATGGACACCACAACAGTTTAGAAAAATAAGCAATTATATATCTAAACCAAAGAAGAACGAAAATGACAAACATTCAACATTCAATACTGTAAAAATAGTTACTTTGCAAGATAACCTTTAAATGGCAGAAATGACTGAAAAACACAGTTCTTCCGAGTTGGTAGCTCCGTCCGAGGCTATCGCGATGCTGAAACAGCAGAGTCTAACAATTCCAGCTGACCACGTCGGTGCAGGTCAGCTAAAGCATCAACAGACTCGAAAACACGCCGCTGCTGGGGCAAGATCTCCAAGTACCAACTGACCACCACCATCGCCCTGAAACCACCCGCCGACCCCACCGACCCAGACACCGCCGCGACTAACCTCAAACAGTGGATCAACGACTGCGCAGACACCCTCACCCCTCTCAAGACTTCCACAACCAACCACACCAACCAGAAAGCCGTCTGGTTCACCGAAGACCTACGGATATCCAAGCGCACCTGTAAGAAGCTGGAAAAGAATTGGCTCCACGACCAAACACCAGACAGCCACACAGCCCACAAGAATGCCACCCGCAGACACCACCAACTCATCAGGACCGCCAAGAGGACCGCCAAGAGGACCGCTTAGACAACAACGCACACAACACCAAAGAGCTCTTCAGCATCGGGAAAGAGCTCTCCAACCCCAGCATCAACACCAACGACATCCCGCCATCACAAGGCCTGTGCGACTCCCTGGCCACGTTCTTTCACCACAAGATCACCGACATCCACGACAGCTTCAACTCCCACACCCCACGAGTCCACCACCCCTGCGACCACCACCTGCACCAGCCGCCTCACCACCTGGTCCAACGTCAGCGACGAAGACACCATAAAAATCATGAACTCCATCCACTCCGAAAACCCATCTGACCCCTGCCCTCACTACGTCTTCAACAAAGCCAGCACAACCATCGCTCCCCATCTCCGAAAAACAATATCAGTTCCTTCGAGACAGCAACCTTCCTGGAAAGCTGGAAGCACGCCGAGATCAACGCCCTCCTGAAGAAGCCCAAGGCAGACCCCAAGGACCTCAAGAACTTCCGGCCCATCTCCCTGCTTCCGTTCCCAGAAAAAGTGACAGAGAAGATTGTCAACAAACATCTAACCCGCTACCTCGAAGACAACAACATCCAATCCGGTTTTTGCAGCAACGACAGCACCAAGACCGCTCTCATTGCCGCCACTGACGGCATCAGGATCCTGATGGACAAAGGAGAAACAGCTGCTCTCATCCTCCTGGACCTATCAGCAGCCTATGACACAGTCTGCCACCGCACCCTATCAGCACGCCTCCATGACGCCGAAATTTAAGAGAAGGCCCTGGCCTGGACCACATCCTTCCTCTCCGGCAGAACCCAGAGCGTCCGCCTCCCACCCTTCCGCTCGAAACCCACTAAGATCATCTGCAGCGTCCCACAGGGATCTTCCCTCAGCCCAACGCTGTTCAATATCTACATGGCACCGCGTCGCATGACATGTGGAGAAGTATGGCTCACTGGTTAGAGGAGGCAGACCTGGAAGCAGAGGTCTGCCCGGGACCAGGGTTCAATTCCCGGCTCGGCGGGGCCTTGAGTCCTAAAATGTCCATAGACTCGACAATTCTCGCTCCGGTGCCTACTCGATTCACGGGTTCCCACTCTGCGACTCTGGGCTATAGCTTGCTTAATCTCCACAACGGCCCCTCACGGTGGGATGCCTGGCTTTCACCTTGAGGATACCCTGCCGGGGTTATCTAACAGAGGAATACCAGGACGGGTTCCCTAAGCAAAGCGCTTAGATACCGGGTTGGTGATTTGCGCTATATAAATACATGTACATAACCTCAACATCATCTCCTATGCCGACGACACCCAGCTGATCATATCCCTCACCGAAGACCCCCACACCGCCAAAGCCAACCTTCACAGAGGAATGAAGGCCGTAGCCGACTGGATGAAGGACAGCAGACTGAAGCTGAACTCAGACAAGACGGAGGTCCTCATTCTCGGACCCTCCCCATCAGCCTGGGATGACTCCTGGTGGCCCACATCCCGAGGCACAGCCCCGGAACCCACAGACCACGCACGCAACCTAGGGGTCATCCTCGACTCCACCCTCTCCATGACCAGGCAAGTCAACGCTGTCTCCACATCCTGCTTCAACACCCTCCGCATGCTCCGCAGGATCTTCAAATGGATCCCTTCCGACACAAGGAAAACCGTCACCCAGGCACTCATCACCCGCAGACTCGACTATGGGAACGCCCTCTACTCAGGAACAACAACCAAGCTCCTGAGACGACTCCAACGAATCCAGAACACCTCGGCACGACTGATCCTCGACATCCCCCGACGCAGCCACATCACACCCCACCTGAGAGGCCTGCACTGGCTCCCAGTCGACAAGAGTATCACCTTCAAACTACGCATCCACGCACACAAAGCCCTACACAACGCCAGACCCACCTACCTCAACAACCGTCTCAGCTTCCACACCCCCACCCGAAACCTCCACTCAGGAAACTTTGCCCTCGCCACAGTTCCTCGTATCTGGAAGACCACCGCCGGTGGCAGATCCTTCTCCTACCTCACCACCAAGACCTGGAACGCTCTCCCCACCAGCCTACGACAGACACAGGACCTGCTGGCCTTCAGAAGACTCCTCAAGACATGGCTCTTCGACCAGTTGTTGCCCCCCTCCCCCCCAGCGCCTTGAAACCCTCACGGGTATGTAGTGCGCTTTAAAAATGCAGTGATTGATTTATTGATTGATTGATGACAGCAATTTACAGAGGCAGTGTTAGAAATTGGATTTCTGGTTGGCTAAGGCTTGAGCCAATGCCAAGCAGAAACCACTACTCTCGTCAGGGCAAGGGAGTTATACGCTGAAGATAACCCCTGCTCATCCCCTTCGTAGCTTGGCACGAACAGTCAGGCTTATCCCAGAGGCATTGTGTAAAGCATTTGCGCAACACACACACGCAGCAGCAACACACTAGGCACACCACAAAAGGAACTCCGCACAAGGTTATATAAAACATAGCCTTTGTATTATCATAAACACATTAGAAACATAATCACACATTTACACTGTGCCATCTGGCACTGGGCAAGATTCACAGGGAATTATATAAAGGACTAGGCCAACCGGGCCACAGTCAGAACCATCAGAACTGGTAAATAAATGCAAAACACAATCAGCAACTACTGGTGCCATAATGACCTAAGCATTATCACATTACCATTAAACACCATCCTAAACCATTATAGAATGACACTAGGCATAAAGCACTGTATGCATCTTATCAGGCATAAACCACATTATGCACTAACAGCAGGCATCACCTTAGGCATAAACAGCCTAACATAAATACATTATGCCATCCCTTAGGGCCTTGCGCCCTTCCAGTATACACAGATACCAGCCATGGACATGACCCCAGGCCAACTGGCCTTTCACCTGGGCCCTAAACGCCCTTTGTCCAGAATGTCAGGGCATAACTGCCAATGCAGCAAACTCCATAGTTTGCAATTGCGTAGGCCTAAACGGGGCAGCTGCCGCTAATTGCGGTGCAGCTGTGAAGAAAGCTGTAGGCTCTGGAGCCCCCCACTGGGACTCTCTAAAACAACTGTGGCAAATGAGCACCGACAATGTGACCCGGTTGGCACCACCATGCCCTTGGACTGCCCACACACAACAATGCCCCCAAAGGAATGCGCACAGGCACTAACTGTGCCCTTTGGAGTCCCCACGGTACTCTAATTAAAGGTGGCCCAAACGTTGCATCTGCCCTCTATTAGTCGGGTAGTTGTGACCATTAACTCAGAGAGAAGGCACGGGCACCTCGGGACCCCACTGGGGCCCAAAGAACAAATATGGCCCCAAACGAACTTCGTAGGAACTTCATACTGGCACTAACAGTGCCGGAGGAGCCCCATTCACCGGGCCCCTCCTGGGACAATAACTTGGTCCCACCGTGTGCCCTCTGCAGCCCCCCACTCACCGGGCTGTTCTGGGCAGTTCTCCTTCAATGCGGCGGGGGCAGGCACCGACAATGTTCCTCAGGCGCTCTCAGCCGCAATAACCACACTCCTTCTGCATGCGGAGATCCCTCACTGGAGCCCGTTGACCCGCCGCACACTCCTTTCTTACTTCTCTTTGCCCTGACCACCTCCCTGGGGCTTAGGCTTCTCCAGCACGGGGCATCTCGGCGACGTCTCGCGGAGGTGGGGTGGGTTCCCGTCATCTTTCCGGCCCCTCTCTGCTCTGCCTCCAAGGCTCCGTCTAGAGTAAGGCACGGCCGTCAGACTTTTGGGTTAGGCCGAAGCGGGTCGCGGCAGTGATTTGCTCTGCCACACAAGCGGGGTGGGCACCCGCTATTCACAGATGCACAAAGCGGGGTGGGCACCGGCAAAAGGATCATAACAAGCGGAGTGGGCACCCGCTCCTCCGCAATGTAAAAATGTGGGATGGGCTCCCGCCGTTACCAGCAGCGGCAGTGTGGGGTGGGCTCCCGCTCTGCCGCAAAAGTGCCCAAACTGCAGGGGACTTCCCCACAAAATCGTCATAGCTCAGGGCTGTAAACTGAAACACTCCCATAATGCTGGAGCCTTAAAGATCAAGATGCAGCGCTCCCCCTTCAAGGGTAAAAATAAAGAGCTAACAAGGCGCTAAGTCCATCAGGCTTCAAGGGGCATAGCTGGGCTAAGGGAGGCCAGCACACAGGGCCCTCCAGCAGAGAGGCAAGCCCTCGTGGAGGTTCCCCTAGCACAAGCAACCCCCCCCCCAGTCCAAGAACAGCACCCTCTCAGTAGTACAGGGCTTGGGGGAACCACCAAAAACTAGTTCAGGGAGGAATTGGAGTACTCTGTTAACCAGGCTCCTCTTCCCTTTGTCAGGTGGGGGCTCAGTAATCAGACACACCACAGGGGACGGAGACAGCATTCACTAGGACAGGCACAATACTATTCAGGGTCAAGGGACTACTCCTCCCACTACACCAAATGCAGATGTCCTATTCACCCTGGCGCTGACTCACCCTGCCCCTCCTGGAGCCACATACACCTCCCAGCCCCTGTCAATCAAAAGCCAGACATGCAATTCACATCAGGCAGGCAGACACATAGCACACAGAAATGCCAACTTCTAAAAGTGGTGTTTCTAAAATAGTTATACTAAATCTGCGCAACTACTACGTAGCATTTATTATCACTATTCCAGATATGCCAAACGTGACCACACTGCGCCTCTCATATCAGGAATTACCACTGAAACACTTATCAGGGAATCCCCCATGCATTCCTATGTGAGGGCAGCCCCACAGTAGTGAGAAACCAAAATGGCTGTTTGTCATTACCAGGACATGTCATACACTTAAGGTACATGTCCTATCTTTTACCTACAATGCACCTGCCCAAGGGGGTCACAGACCTGGCACACACTTTAGGGGCCACGTCACAGCGGCAGTAACACTGCGCGCACAGACCTTGCAATGGCAGAGGTCTGGGATAGGTTTGAAAGGCTACTCTGGTGGGTGGTGCACTCAGAGCTGCAAGCCCACCAGTAGCATTTCATTCACCAGCCCTGGGTATATGAGATTCCGCTTTACAAGGGACTGACAGGCAAATTAAAAAGGCCACATGTGTAGACCAATGTTACCATATTTAACAAAGGGATCACACACACTTTACACTGGACAGAAAGGCAAAAACATTTTGGGATGACCCTGCAAAAAGGGCCAAGTCCAACAGGCAGCACTTGCACTTTGGCACTGAACAGTTGTGGTAAAGTGACCAAAGTATCTAGACCAGAAAAAAACGAAATCCAACACACAGCAAAAAGGGATCACTGACATAATATCGAGGGACATAATATCGACTACCTAAAATATCGGCAACAAAATATCGACAGACAGAATATCGACTTTGTATCTACAAACAGGTAAGGACAAAAATATCGAGTAAAAAATATCGTTTACTGAAATATAGTTTGTAAAAATATCGACTTTAGTAAAAACAATGTGAAATTAAATTAATATTAAAATGTATTTACTAAAATATATTTAAAAATACTTAAATTAACTTATAATAATTAAATAATTAATGAAAGTTATACAAAAATGTACAATCATATTTGTTAAAACATATATATATATAGTAACATAATATAATTAAAAAAATAGCCAATATTATTACCGTAGGATAGCGGAAGTGTAAAATTACTATTCCCACTCTAAAGAGTGCAACAGTAGATAAGGCGTTGGATAGCGTAGGGGTAAAAATTACTATTCCCACTCCAGAGAGTGCAACAGTAGGGAAAGGGTTGTATAGCGTAGAGGTAAAACTTACTATTCCCACTCCAGAGAGTGCAACAGTAGGGAAAGCGTTGGATAGCGTAGGGGTAAAAATTACTATTCCCACTCCAGAGAGTGCAACAGTAGGGAAAGCGTTGGATAGCGTAGGGGTAAAAATTACTATTCCCACTCCAAAGAGTGCAACAGTAGGGAAAGGGTTGGATAGCGTAGGGGTAAAAATTACTATTCCCACTCCAGAGAGTGCAGCAGTAGGGAAAACGTGGGATAGAGTAGGGGTAAAAATTACTATTCCCACTCCAGAGACTGCAACAGTAGGGAAAGCGTTGGATAGCGTAGGGTTAAAATTACTATTCCCACTAGTGCAACATTAGGGAAAGCGTTGGATAGCGTAGGGGTAAAAATTACTATTCCCACTCCAAAGAGTGCAACAAAACCCAATAAATAAATCTACATATTTAATTAATTATAAATAAATTACTTCCCACCCTACTCCCCTATAAACCCACAACCCGCCACAAAAATAAAATTATTTAAATTAACATATTTATCAATTAATCAATTAAATAAAATTAATTGGCAATTAACATCTAATTAATTACAAAATAAAAAATAATTAACAATTAATTATAAACAAATACCAATAAATACATTTACATTTTTAATTATTTATAATTAAATTCCTTCCCACCCTATTCCCCTATAAACCCACAACCCGCTACAAAAATTACATTAATTAAATTAACATAATTATCAATTAATCAATTCAATAAAATTAATTGGCAATTAAATTGTAATTAATTACAAAATAACAATTAATTAACAATTAATTATAAACAAATACCAATAAATAAATGTACATATTTATTTCATTATAATTAAATTACTTTTCACCCTATTCCTCTATAAACCTACAACCCGCTACAGAATTAAATTACGCAAAATTTAAATAACATGAAATTAATTAATTAAAATACATTATAACATAAATAAACACTTTTAACACACAAAATACACTATAAAAAAATCGATATTATTAAATGATCGATATTTTTAATAATCTATATTATGTACTTCGATATTTTGACTATCTATATTTTAAATTTCGATATTACATTACTTACCTTTAAAACGATATTTTTGATGTCTATATTCTGTCCATTCGATATTATGTCCAGCCTATATTTTGAACTCAATATTATGTCCATTCGATATTTTGTAGTCGATATTTTGTCTGTTTACCAGCAAAAAGATAGGAGGCAAAGGCAAAAAACACAGGGGAAATCCACACCAATGATGCAAGGTCTAACAATACAACTACTATAGGAGCCAAGCTTCAAATTAACGTGTTAAGAAAACAAAAACCCTTCTCTCCCAAAAAGACCTCAAGTCTGCTGTGCAAGACCTCGTGATTCCCAGATTGGACTATGGAAGCGCAGCTCTCTCCAGCCTGCTCAGATCCACTACAGCCCCATTAAGGGGCTCCCTTTACTCTGCTGTAAGACTCATTACAGGATCAAATAGGAACAATCATGTTGCCCCTGCCATAAAATCCCTCATTCGGCTCCCCTATGAAGCAAGAATTCAATTGAAAATTGCATGCATGACTCACAAGGAGCATTACAAAAAGTTCAACCAGCGCAGCCTCCGCGAGGCTGCACTGCATTGCGTGACAGGGAGGGAGCAGGAAAGCACCATATCTTCAGAGATATGGCTCTCTCCTCCCCTTTCCCTTGTGCTGGTCCTGAATTCTGCTGCTGTGCACCACGCATAAACCCTAGCACCATAATGTTAGGGTGTGTGCATTAGTCTAGCATATGTTTTGTACAGGAAGGGTACCTTACCTGTACAAAATACGATGCCCAGACAAAATATGAAGTGTTTCCAACTTTGGATGCATGCTGCACAGTACAGCACACATGCAAAGTCAGAAAAGTAAGGAGAAATGAAAGTATTTCACCTTCCTAGTGGCTAATTGAAAAGGGAACAATTTTCTTATGCTAAATCCGATCTACTTTATTTAGTAAATTGGGTTTAGCGTGAGAAATCGTGGGTGGTTGCATGGGAAACAAGTTTAGCGCTTGAAAGTAAATAGGGGAAAAAATGAGTTTGCTAAAATTTGCGTCACTTTTGTGACACAGACACGGCGCAAAATCTTAGTAAATCGCCCCATAAAGCTCTACACCTCAATACCCCAAGTTATATCACTAAGAAGCTCGAATGTTTGGGTGGCTCAAGATCCTCTAGAAGCTCCAGCACCTTACTGCTTAAACCACATAGATTCTTCAGGAAGAAAACCTACTATAAAGCTTTCTCTGGCATTGCCCTCCGTATTTGGAACTCTCTTCCCCGAAATAAGAATTATCCCTTCAACTACATCATTCAAGTAAGTAGTCAAACTTCTATTTATAAAAATTATCTACAATAGACTTTCAAAATTTCTGTTTTATGATTATGCTTTTCTCTTGTCATATACGTACATAAACCATGTTTTACTGATATATATGTGTTTGTGCCACATTCACTTGTAAAGCACTCTGATACCCCCAAGGGTCAAGTTTGCACTCTATAAAATGTTTCAAATAAAAAAAAGAAAATAAATTCCTGGGCGAAAATCTTTATGCCTTTGATAACCGTTGGATGAGACGAGAGGAAGAGATGTCCAGTGAAAATGAATGACAGGACTGGAAGATTGCTGCCCATGTTTCACAGAAATCAATTGAATTCAGTGGTACCCTGGATATTGCCTTAAACTTTCTATCATATTTTCCCTTTACTCAGGAAATCTATGAGAGTTGTTTGCTCAATTGCTAATTGTTAGAAATTGGGTTTCTGGTTGGCTAAGCCAGCAGAAACCACCACTTTAGTCAGGGCAAGGGAGTTACATGCTGAATATAACTCCTGCTCACCCCATTGGTAGCTTGGCACAAGCAGTCAGGTTTATCCCAGAGACACACTCACACAGCAGCAACACATTAGGCACACCACAAAGGAACTCCACACAAGGTTATATAAAAAATAGCCTTTGTATTATCCTAATCACATTTGAAATGTAATGACGCATTTACACTGAGCCAACTGGCACTAGGCAATATTTACAAGGGATTATATACAGGACAGGGCCAATCAGGCCACTCCGGCCACTGTCAGAACCAAAAGGGCTCAGTTTAAAATTTATTTTTTCACAATATCTATTTACTAGCTAAAACTCTGACTTGAAACTATTGGATTATTATAGAACTATGTGTACATATGTTGATGCTTCATTTGTATGTAATTCAATTTCCTATGTGGAACACATGTAACAATGATAAGTTGATACTTTCTCAAATGTCTTGGTTTCACTCATATATGATACCCCTGTACATTGTGAAAGAATGGACACAATAAAACATGTACATTCTGACAGAATGGACACAATGAACATAAAACAGATTTTAAAGAACACAGGTCCTTTCCTCATAGAACTCGAAGGTCCAGATTAACTAAGGTGTTTTACAAAAGTCTTATTAAAATTCAAAAAAGTCTTTCTAACACATGAATGGGCATTTGCAGCTATTTCTAAATTGCAAATGGGAAGGGGTACAACAGGAATGTCCCCCTTAAATTGCGAATCACAATCGAATCTATCAATGAGTTGTCAGTACAATTGCAGTTGCAAACCATTGATCATTCACCAACTCCTGAGTTAGGGAACGCTAGGGCAGTCCATTCAGTGGTGCACAGGAGCGTTTCCGTGAAGCAGTTCTCACGCAGCAGTGTCCCAGGGTCTGCGAGGTGATATGGAGATTTTAACCTGTTTGGCGGTGGTGGGTGGGTCTCGGTGGTGATGCTGGAACAGGTGATGTGAATCCAGCAGGGACTCCTGGGAGTTTGAGTCCCCGCACCGCTGCTCCACCCGCCTCACAACGCACACACACCAATGCTCAGAGTCTCCTGTCGGCGCAGCGGCGGGTGCGGAAAGCAGTAGCGCTAGGGCCGTCCTTTCAGTGGTGCACAGAAGCGTTTCCGTGAAGCAGTTCTCACACAGCAGTGTCTGTTTGTCACTACCAGGACATGTCACACACTTAAGGTACATGTCCTATCTTTTACCTACAATGCACCCTGCCCATAGGGCTAGCTAGGGCCTACCTTAGGGGTGACTGACATGTAGTAAAAGGGGGGTCACGGACCATGGCACCCACTTTAGGTACCACATCACAGCGGCAGTAGCACTGCACGCACAGGCCCTGTAATGGCAGATAGGTTTGTAAGGCTACTTTGGTGGGTGGCGCATTCAGCGCTGCAAGGGACTGACAGGTAAATTAAATAGGCCAAACAGGTGTAGACCAATCTTACCGTATTTATCACAGAGAGCACATGCACTTTACACTGGACAGCAGTGCTAAAGTGCCCAGAGTCCTAAAACCACCAACACCATGTCAGAAAAAAAGGTTAGGAGAAAGGCAAAAAGTTTAGGGATGACCATGCAAAAAGGGACAAGTTCAACATTAAGTTTTTTCACAGTGTCTATTTACTAGCTAAAACTCTGACTTGAAATGATTGGATCATTATAGGACTCTGTGTACATATGTTGATGCTTTATTTGTATGTAATTCAATGTCCTATGTGGAACACATGTAACAATGATAGTTTGACACTTTCTCAAGTGTATTGGTTTCACTCATATATGATACCCATGTACATTCTGAAAGAATGGACACAATAAACCATGTACATTCTGACAGAATGGACACAATAAACATAAAATAGATTTTAAAGAACACATGTTCTTTCCTCACAGAACTTGAAGGTCCAGCTGTACTAAAGTGTTTTGCAAAAGGCTTATTAGAATTTGAAAAGGTCTTTCTGACTCATGAATGGGCATTTGCGACTATTTCTAAATTGCAAATGGGAAGGGGTACAACAGGGATGTCCTCCCTTAAATTGCAAGTCACAATTCTATCTATCAATGAGTTGTTACTACAATTGCAGTTGCAAACCATTGATCATTCACCAACTCCTGAGTTAGGGAACTAACTGATTTATAAAATGGAAACTGTTCCTGTGCAAAACCTTCCCCTTTGAATCATGTCAGGCAGAGTCTGCCCTGCTGGAGTGGGGGATAAAGGTCAAAGGGGCCCCCTCAGGCACTCTCCAATGGCTTACTAGCATGTCTATGTAATTGAGTGCAGAAATAAATGTCTGCTGTTCAGCGCATGGATTCGTCCCTGAGTTCACACCTATTTCCAGAGGCAAGATGCAATCTGCCTTAGTAATATGCATGAGACAGGAGGTTTTGTGACCCTCCACGAATATTCATTTTTTGGTACTGCTGACCAGTTCAGCAGCTGAATTGCAAAATGATGGGCAGGTGGCAAAAATGGTTTTTCAGTTTAAATAAATCAGACATGGGATATCTTACATAAGACCACTCATCAAGAAGAGCACTATTGCAAGGTCAGGGGGTGTCCTGAAACTTGGGATAAGAAATGGGGCCATTGGAATGTTTATAGGGGCGAACTTTGTACTTCCCCTTTCAACTGAAATGGCGATGACCGGGATTGGTCCTCCCCGAACTCGCACTTGTAATGCACCGCTGTAATGTATGCCTTCTATGTAAATTTTTGTACTTCATGACTGCCAACTGATCACTTACTCTGCTTTTGTTCAATAAAATATTTTAAATTATAAAAAAAAGAAGCGCACTATTGAACCAGATGATTCTGCCACCCAACAGAACAATCTAGAACAGCCATTTCGTTGGGAAACTAAAAGAAAAACATTTTCTCAGATCTTCACCTTCTTTAAATAAGACATACTGCTATCAGACCAATATACTCGGTTTCACCCAGAGACAGGTATGGGGTCTGATCTATTCTCCATCTGAAAACCACAGTGGATAGAACGGGTGTTGCTGCAGTTCGACTCCTTGATGTTTCTGCTTCTTGTGACACCATTTTTCCTCACACCCTTTGAGGAATACTATAAGAAATGCGAATTACTAGATCTTCTCCCACCTCTTCAATAGATCAAGGATTATTTTAGTACCTCCACTCACTTACCTTATCAGGGTTGGGGCAATCTAGGGTCAGGCATTGCTCCACTTATTGTCAACGTCTACTTCAGCCTACTTCCAGCACTCTTTGATTCAATCAACATGACATGCTGTGTAACTATGCAGATGACATAATGTTCATTCTGGAATTAGGCAATCCCAGCGCTCCTGATAATGCGACTAGTAAAGTATCTCCAAGCCATTGACCAATGGATGTTAACAGATTACACTGAAATAAATACAACCCAACGTGGGATCCTACTGCCTGGAACTGGAAGATCTGCCATCTTCTTACAGTCTGACCCCTGAAACTTTGATCTCCACTAATGAGAATGACAGAAGTGAGTAACGTGGGAGCAGTTATGGACTCCAGCCCTTACATGGCTCGGCAAGCTCTCGAGAGGATAGTGGAATCACAGCCAGTAGTAAAGTGAGCTGCAGGTTAATTTAGAGCCATTAACTACTTCAGCTCTACTAAACATTACCATAACAGTCATAATAAGGGTGGTTTAATAATCTACAAGTTGTCTTGTTTCTGTGCTGAACTGAGACAACAACTATCCCGCAAATCCTTTGGTCCAATTTAGCTAAGACAGTTCAGAGTATCTTGTAATACATATCTGTACTACTTTCCGCGAATGGTCATATCTGGCATGGCTCCGGATAGGATTTGAGCCCACTTATTAAGAATTAAGCACCCATTTCCAGCCACTGTGTGAGTCATTAATTGCAGTTTGACCATAGCATGTGTAGAGTCTAGCCAACACGTATATAATTAACTGCTCATGCCTTTTCAGCACTACAAATGCTCTATAAAGATATTTATTGAACTGCTCTTACTAAGTCTAAGGCAAAGGAGAACCGAAATGTAAGTAAATGACCTCCATTAATTGGGCCAATGAGAAATTGGACACACACTGTACTATGACATACATATCGAAAATGTTAAATCCAGCAGAACTAAGATGTGACCCAATGTGCCACTGTCATATGTATGTGCATAATGTTCTAAATGCACCAGAAATGAAATGTACTTAAACACTTGTGTCAAATACTCCTGTTCCTCTGCCCAACGGAGCAATGCAATTATTCCTAAAATAATATACCATATGCTAGGTATATGCTTGAGTGACAGATAACATGGCTGCAGGCATGATTGCTTTTGCATGACAGACTTTAAGACCATCCACATGACAGCATCTCTTATTATGTGAAAGCATAACATCTCTCACTCCTTTGATTTCAACCTCATGCATAGGCACAGAGACAGACATGATAAAAGAACATCTCTGGTCCTTATGCACAGCACCCCACTACCCATATAGGCCAAATAACCTACAAATTCCTTCATCTGCAACTCTTCCCTAGGGTTGTATGCTACTCATCTGCAAAGTGCTTCAGAGCCTCACCAGGGGTAGGAAGAGTTGTATGAATGCAACTATAATGCAAGAGACCGAGTACTTTGCAGTAAGAATGCATAGCCGCTATTATGCTTTACTTTAGATTTTAAGATCTATAGTGGCTGTTGATCTGTGGAACAAAATGTACTAATTAATAGCGCTTTACAACAAAACAAGTACACAATTAACGTTGACTCAATGGGCCATATTAAATGCTTTAAATTTGATGTGCACTCTTAAAACAAACCAAGGCAGACACTTTACTAAAAAAAATCTTTACTACGAGGCAAATCATTACATATCCCTGTTTTAATTTGTAAATATGTAAAAAAACAACTCTTGAGTGTGCTGTTCCAATAATGTTCCAAAACCCCCTGATGTAACGTATTTTGGTTTCTACAATACAGTCCCTACGGGACCCCAGCTGCCATACTGTTCTATATACAGCACCTCGTGTTTGAGGTTTGCCTGCTACAGTAAAATGTTTTCTGCAATGTGCCCCCTGATTCCTATTGGAGTTACGTCTGTGGTGTATCAGAGGTCTCAGGCTTCGAACTTTTTCAGGAGTGAGAGCTAATTAATATATGTGATGACATCACAGGAAGAGATGCACATGAACTTTGGCACACTGACAGCACAGGAAGTAAGAATAGTGAAATGATCTAAACAATGATATACATCAAAAATTGACAGAATACCGAACTTACAATCTCTGTTCTGTATCACATATAGTTAGCACTTCAGCTACATTTTTGGGCTGACTGGTGTCTTAGGTACTTTAGAGCTAGACCAGCAATATTGTACCACCTTAGAAAGCGGTAAATGGAAATGTGCTAAAAAATCTTTGAAAGCATGCAATGATTTTGGCTGGAAATGTGATAGCATTTGTTTTTACAGATCAAAAAGAAATTACAAAATAACTTACACAAAAGCAACATCACAACATATTTAAAACAGAATAGGGCACAACTCTGCTAAACAGACCGAAACAACAACACAATCACAATAAAACTCATCACAGTGCATTAATGCAGGAGAGAAACACAGCAGCACAGGAGCTGAGAGGCTGCTAGCGAGCAGCGAGCAGAGAGAGCGGAGCAGTGCCAGAGCTGCGATCGAGACGCATTCGGAGCACACGGATCACCATCGCCATTCCAGCTGTGCCGCCGGTCCCAAGCTTCCAAGCTGGTCATCGCTGGTAAAGGAACGGCACCTCGGGTGCGAGCGGCACTAACTCAGGGGCTGCAGGGGATCATCAGACAAGCTGCTGGAGACGGGAAAGCGGCGGCGAGACGAGGTAAGGCTCACAGCACCAGCGTTTTAAGGAACCCCCCACCTCTGCCCCCAGCTCGGTCTCTGTACACGGTCATATTTGGACATATTCCCCCTGCCTGCAAACAAATGAGGAAGGGGGGGCGAGGGAGCGCCTGATGTATCACGGATCACGGATACCACGCAAGCTGACTGGGGTGCGAGCTGATTCTCGTTCAAAATAAACCTTCGCTTGGCGCTCGGAGCTTGGTCTTTTGGCCATTTCATTCTATTGAATCCACCAACTTTTTGATCTTTTTGACTTAATGAGCATTGCTGCCTGTGGCCAGCAGAGAGCAGCAGAGAGCCAAAAAAAAAAAACCCCAGTGAAAACAATAATAGAGTCAATAGCCGAGCAAAAAGTCATCAACAAAAACGAAAGATTTGGCAGACCAGGCAACTGATTATAGACACAACTGCAGCAAGCCCTCATGGGTGGGAGGTCCCCGCACTGGCGGTTTTACTGGCAAACATCCTAAACGCATTTTAATCGTGTCAACAAGTATTCTATGAATTTTACTTTTCGCATTTTAAGCACTATACTAAGCATTATTAAACCGCCCTTTCGGACAAACACGTAACTAATGGAAATATCCTCCTGACACTACTTAACAGTCGCGGCAGACTCTTGGCAGACTATTGGCGGACTAACAGCAGACTAACTGTATGTCAAATAGCTCACACAAGAGCTCCACCTGGCTTTACCAAAATACCTGGTAAAACTGACTTCCAAAAGTGACTTTGAAAGCTAGTAGTTACCACACCTCAAACGCTACACCTCGCTAGACTCCACAAACCGCATCTCGCTATCCCCCCTGATGGCAGCTATTCCTATTTAGAGGGACAGACAGGCTTGGGAGAGGGAGTGGAGGTGGAGTGGGATTTGGAGGAGAAGTGGTAGAGGTGGTACAATGGGCACAGATACCAGTACACCAGGACACCAGGCTGCCAGGTTTAATCCAATTAAATAGACCTGAAAGAATGAGATCTGGAAAAGTGCGGCTCAACATAAGTGTAAGGTCAAGAAAAGACGAAGAAGACAGGAACCAGGGCACACAAAAGTCAAGTAGAAAAAGGAAGAGGATGGCACAACAAAGAGAAAGACTAGAGTCGGCACCTGAGCTAACAACCCCAAGTTCAAAACAAAGTAATATAGGGATCCAAAAATTATTTTTTCTAAAGGACCCCATGACGTCAATTTACGGGCAAACGCAGGAACAAGCCCTCCAATCAAGCCCAATCACACCGGCACCAAGTGTAAAAGAAATGTGCAGCTACAATCAAATAGTAGAAAAGGAGAAGAAAAAGGATTCACAGGACACTCATAGTGAGAGTAGTCCAATAAACAATCCACCTGACCAGAAACAAATCTCTCAGTCTTTCGTCAAGCAAAATAGTAACATTGGCTGTGGCAATTCCATTGTGGTTATAGCCCAAATAAATAAGAACGACTCCCAATCTCATGAAAGAGATAAGTAAATAAAGACCAAGGACAAGGGCAAGGTGGAAGAAGTAACACCAAGGAATAAATTAGTGGCGGGGCAAATTGCTGCACAGGATGACTCCTGGCCAACCTCCTTCTCCCTACCTGATGACGTAAGCTTGGGCATACAAACAGGAATGGAAAAAACCACCCAATCTGAGTTAGAAGCACACCTAAAGACCAGCCAAGGTCCGCATGCCAATTATAGATCACAAGAACATGAGAAAAACGGACCAGGGGGAAACGGAAGACTGGAATCTACACCATTGCATCCAAGGCCAAAACTAAACTAAAGGATGGTCAAAAAACAACTTAAACCAGGAATCTCCAATTACAATATCATCAATGAGCAGGGCAAACGAAGAATTATATGTACAGGAAACACCGCCCAAAGAAGAAGATAAGACCCCATGGAGTAAAACATTATTAAACACCTTAGACCAGGCAATCAAAGCACTGAACTTCCAGTCGGAAAAATGGACGTTCAAATCGACTTAATAAATCTCATAGCGGGCCATATTTCAAACACCAGGTTGGACCACATGGCAACCCTGCTTCTAGGGAGGGTTGATAAGGGATTCCGCACAGAGACTATCCAGCCAAGCTGGGTATGTGGCAAATTAGTGGATAACATGGCAAATTTACCAGTAATACTAAATGACATACTAAGGGCGGTTCAATCATCAATGGATAAAAAAACATAACACCAAAACTATGAGCAATACTGGGGCAATAATATCTGACGTTGAAATTGGAAGCCAATACATAGTAAGAGATTCTACCCAAAACAGCTATATAGAGGAAGAAATAAGCAAGCTAAGTAAAGAAAAATCTGACAATGAAGCAGGTCAAATAGAGGAGGCACAACACGCAATAATCCACACTAAATTCAAGTTAACAAAAAGACAAATAAAGCGCGCTAGGAAAGGGAGGGCTCAACTTAAATTACAACCTTCAACAGATATTCATACCTATCCCATCTTTCATCATACCGCTACTAAGAAAGAGAAACCAGCTCCTGAAGTAACTGTTTCAAAACATATAGACATGCCCCCGGACCAATCAGCCCAGTCAAATGCTGTGAATGGGACCAGCCTGATTATAGAATCCCCACTCCTCCCAACCTCCTCAAAATCAAAACAGACACAAGGGATTATACAACCAAATAGCCAGAAAAAGAAACAAACCCCCCCCCCCAGGAACTCAGGATAAAGATAAGATTCAAGATGAGACTGACGAAAGGGTCTTAACTCAAGAGGCCTGTATAAATCAGATAGTAACGATCCACCAGATAGACGAAACGCAAACACTCCAGGTCAAACCAGCAACCAGGAAACAAGGTACCAAAATGACCCAGTCAAAGCGGATACCAAACAAAATATAATAGATAAATCTAACCAAAGTCAATCCATAAAAAGAGCAGATGAAAAGGTAAACAAAAAAACACCAATAAAAATGTATTCAAATGAAGATGGACGAACCTGCAGTATTTATCAAGCAAACAAACAAACAAGGTGTACTCATATACTACAAAACACGAACATTGATAAAAATACGTACAGGACAAATGAACCAATCACCTACTTTAAAAGAACAGACGGTTCATACAAAGAACTAACAATAAAAACACTGAGTCAAGGGAGAAGAATAACCATAAATGGTGAAACAACACAAAATACATAATCAGAAGAAGATACAAAAGCTAAAACGAGCTCACAAACACAAGCAGAAACAAACAATAAACTGGCATTTATACCAGAATACCAGACAACAGGGCGCCAAGACTTCCTGAATAGAGGTAATATAATGTGGCTATTAAGAGAAATCCCAGAACTGAACGACATAGAATCCCAAGATCTTTTGTCTGTAGAATTTAGGTGTACAAAAGATATTTCAGAGGTAGAAGAGTCCTTAACCACCTGGTCATCCAAAGACATAGTTGATAGAATGCTTGCAATGAGTTTGTCCATTGAAGCCTGGGGCATAGCACTGAGGCGAGAGGAACGGAAAAAATATCCATTTCCACTTTTAAAAACCTAAACCATAGGTAAAAAGAAAATGGAAGAGGGGAACACCCAAAAATCATGTCTAAAAGGAGCGTGTGCAGTAACTCCGCAAAAAAACATAACACAAAATATAAGGAAACACGAAAATGCAGTGGCGCAAGGAGGCGCTCAGGAACAGATAACTGATTGGTCCTGGGAGCATCGGCTTTGAGCAATAAATGTTCCTAACATGTCCAGTCATTTAAAAGAAGATACAACATTACATCCACGGATAGTAATTGGTAATCAAAGGGAATCCATTGCTGCAAACCCATACACGATCAGCCTCTGCTCCTGGAACGTTCATGGTTTTAATAGTATGTGGCATGACCACAAAACCACAAACTGCTTGGATCAACATGACTTAATACTGCTACAAGAAACCTGGAACCTGTGCCAAATCTCCATCCTGGGCTTAATCGAGTTTCACGTCCTCGCCGAAAAACTCACTAACTTTGGTCACCCTAGAGGAGGCTTATCAACGTATATCGCCCAACAATACAGATGGCATTTGGAAGAAGTAGACACTGTGGTAAACTGGATACAAGTAATTAAACTTACGGAGAAGTTGATCTCTGGTTCAGGTACTTGCAATCTACTAGTGCTTAACGTTTATGTACAACCGGAAAGGAAGGAGAAAAATGAAAAACTGATTACACTACTAACCTTGATCAGGGCCTTGCAAAGCACTCATGAGTCGCACTCCACGATTATATCAGGTGATTTTAATAGCAATCTAACAAAAGATGACAAAATAGCTCAAGCTCTTGAATAACTGGGCCTTTTTATTCTAAATAAGAAAGACAGTGGGGACAGTGGCATACCTATAACTTTTGTTAGCGGTAATCGAAAGTTAACAATAGACTGCACAATATATTTATTTATTTATTTATTTATTTAAGGATTTGTAGAGGGCCTGGTGACTCGAAGGCATCCCCGCGCTATAAAACCAGTAAGGTTGGCTGAGAGGGGAGAGAGGGGAGCAAAACTATTTATTTAGGGAAAAGCAGCATTTTGAGTTGCTTGCGAAAGCGAAGGTAGCAGGGTTCCAATCGCAAACTGCGGGGGAGCAGGTTCCAGCGGGAGGCTGCCTTTACTGAGAAGCGATGACCTCCGGTGCGTGCTCTCCTAAACTTGGGGACATTCGCCAGTCGCTCACTGTCCGATTGCAGGGATCTCGAGGCTTTGTACGGTGTAACCATTTCTCCTAGGATAGAGGGGCCTTGTCCATTTAGGAGCTTGTGGGCGATGCACATAGCCTTGAACTCGATCCTCTCTCGTACTGGCAGCCAGTGGAGTGCTTTGAGGGCAGGTCTTGCGGAAGATCTGGAGGGGAGGCCAAACAGCATCCGAGCAGCTGCATTTTGTGTTCGTTGCAGCTTACCCAAGGTGGACTCGGGGGCTCCTAAATAGGCAGCATTGCTGTAATCCAGTCGTGCAAGAACCAGTCCTTGAATCAGTAATTTCCTGGAGAGAGGGGGGAGTAGAGGAAGGATCTTGCGGACTGACCGCATGAGACCAAAGCAGGTACCGGCTGTTTTGGTAGCCTGGGTTTTCATGGATAGGTCAGGTTCAAGCCAGACCCCCAGACTCTTAATTTCTTCTCTGGGGGTGGGCACCTCACCCATGTAGTCGGGCCAAACAGATGGTGGAATTGTTGTCCATTTCTTGCCCATCAGCATAACCTCTGTTTTGGACCCATTAAGCTTGAGCGAAGATTCGCACATCCAGTGGTGGATCTTTTGGAGGCAATGCAGCAGACTATCTGGGCGCTAGTCTAGATGTGAGAGCAAGACGACCAGTTGCGTGTCGTCCGCGTAACTCACAATCTTGATGTCAAAGGGGGCAACTACATCTTCCAGAGGGGCCATGTAGGCATTACAAAGGGTGGGGCTCAGTGAAGAGCCCTGGGGAACCCCATTTATCAGAGGAAGGGAGTCAGAACTGGAGCAACCATCCCAGACCTGAAATGAGCGGCCCGAGAGGAAAGACTCTAACCAGGCCAGCGCTGTGCCCCGAGTCCCGCCCTAGCCAGTCGATGGAGCAGGACACGGTGGTTCACCGTGTCAAAGGCTGCACTAAGGTCCAGGAGGATCACTGCCACTGATCCCCCTGAATCCAGAATGCACCTTGCCTCCTCGATGACGGCGAGGAGGGCGCTGTTCATGCCCTGGCCAGGGTGAAACCCCGTTTGGGACCGACGCAGCAGATTATTTGATTCCAAAAACTGGGACAACTGAGCGTTGACCAGTTTTTCGGCAATTTTGCTGATGCCCGGAAGGAGCGAAATAGGTCTATAATTGGCTAGGTTGAAAGGGTCCAGTTGTTTTTTTTTAGCAGGGCTTTGACTACCGCTCCCTTCCAGCTAGGAGGGACGATGCCTTGAGACAGAGAGGCATTGATCAGCTCCATAACTGGGGGAACAATCACCAGAGCGGCTGCTTTGAGAAACCTCATGGGTGCGGGATCAAGGGGGGAGCCACTTTTCATTTTGGCCAGGGTCTTTTCGACTTCATCCGATGTAACCGCTCTAAAGGCATTAAGCAGCGGGGCAGGGGTGCTTACAGAACCGGTGTCAGGTGCTACCGTATCCCCGCACGTTGGCTGACTAGGCTGAGGGAGTGAGTCCAGGATGTTGGCGATTTTAGAGTCAAAGAATTTAGCTAGTTCTTTACTCCTGTCTGGAGTGGCCCTGGGCAATGATGGGGGTTCAGGAATCTTTAGGAGTTCTTTGACGATGAGATAGGATTCTCTCGCGGAATTAGTGGCATTTTTTATCCTGTCGTCATAATAGGAGGCTTTAGAGGTTTTCAGAGCAGCTTTATATGCTCTCACAGTCCTCCAGTATGCGTCTTTATTGGAGTGAAGCCAGTCCTTCCTCCACAATCGCTCAGCTTTTTTAAATTCGTTGCGGAGAGCTTTAAGTTCTGAGTTGAACCAGGGGGCTGAGCCTAACTTTCCGCTCTTATCTTCGCGAGTTTTTATAGGAATGATAGAGTCGAGTGAGTCGGAAATCCACTTCCTGAAGTTACTGTCAGCTATAACTGGGTTCCCGGTAGGTTTGGGGGTCGTTGATTCTAGAGCATTGGCCCAGTCCTTGATAGAGAGTCTGGACCATGCCCTATCCTGGGTAAACGTGGTGGGCTTAGGAGGCTTCCTGAATTCTCCTGGTAGGAAGAGGGGAACCAAAAAATGGTCAGTCCAGGGGAGGGGGCATGCGGGTCTGGCCTGGAGGGTGCAAACATTTGTAAAGACTGGGTCTAGCAAATGACCCTTGATATGGGTAGCTCTGGTATTTGCTAGTTGGAGGCCGTAGGCAGCTAGATCTAGTGCCAGGTCAGCAGCCCCTGTGTCTAGGGGATCGTCAAAGTGGATATTGAGGTCCCCTAGCACAGTGAAGTTGGGAGTGGAGTGGGCCAGAGCTGATATAGAATCTAGTAGGGCGCTGGCAAAGGGGCCAAAATGGCCAGGGGGGCGATACACCAAGATGCCTGTCAACGAGGTTATCGGAGATAGAATGATGGTTAAATGGCAGCTCTTGGAGTCCTTGATGTGGGCATCGCTAATTCTGCACGGGAAATGGTCTCTATGCAGAATTGCCAGTCCGCCTCCTCTGCCTACTGAGCAACAGCCTGATATTGAAGGGGATCGCATTTTCAGTGGTGCAACGTGTGGAAAGTGATCATTTTCCTCTAATTACTCAAATAAAAATGTTGGTCACCAAGACGGAAAAACAAAACACCGTCATCCAGCATACAGAGAAATTCAATCTACGTAAACTGAAATGGGGAGGTAAGGATATAAAATCAACAATGGACAAATTAAAAAATGAACTGCTTAGTCTAACATCGGAAAAAAAAGAAAATCCGGTAAAAACATGGGAACATCTATGTGAAGCAGTAACAAGAAATCCCCCAATCACAAATCAAAATTCAAGAAGATTCAATACTGGGAAAAAGCCTTGGTATACAATCACCCTGAGGGAAGAAAAAAGAAAAATCGCACGAGAAGTCCGCAAGCAGGCATTATTGATAAAAAGTGGAATAAAATCAAATAAATCAAAATTGAAAGTCATGCGAAAAAGATATAAGATCATGCTAAGTAGCGCAAAAACATTGTACCAAGAGGAAATGTGGACAAACTTACTATTTGCCGGGAAACACAAAAACGCCAGAACATTTTGGAGTATTATCAACAAACTGACAAGGGGGAACACCCTAAAGACAGGAGGCAGGCATTGGAGAAAGTACATGGACTCAGCATGTTGAAAACATGTTTATCGACAGGATGGATGATGAAAAGAGGCCCTGTAAACCAGAGTGCAAATTATGCACTAGAAACTCCGAACATGCGGAAACTATCCTAGGAAAAGGAGATAATCCACCAGATGAAAATCTGAAGCAATCTTTGGGTAGTGGAAATGAGAACAAACTTGAAAACACACTGGTTAGTAAATCAGAAAAACTAGTGAACGCCGTGCCCAACACCTTAGTAACAACAGACCAGCTTAAAGCTATAATAAATCGCCTGAAAAAAGAGGGTGCAGCAGGTCCTAACGGGCTTCCAAACTCTATCTTTAAATATTCACCTGAATTCTGGGCAGAATACTTAACACCATTCTTCAATTCAATTTACAATCAGAACAAACTGCCGAGATCCTGGAATGGGAGTATAATTCACCCCATTTTCAAACAAGGTGATCACAACGAGCCGGGGAACTACAGGCTGATTTCGCTGATGGATATTGAGGCAAAATTATACGGGTGATGCCTACTATCACTTCTTCAGGACTGGATGGAAGACACGAACATAATACCAATGTTCCAAACTGGTTTCCGGCCAAGGACCGGTACACTAACAAACTTGATAACCCTGGCACTCCTGAAGGAAAAAGCTGAAAAAAGGAAGATGAGACTGTATGCTTGCTTTATAGACCTGCGAGCAGCCTTTGACACAGTGAACAGAACCCAGCTATGGGAAAAACTAAGATCATGGGGTATCCCGAAGAAGCTATTGGAGGCTATTATAGGCTTGTACAGTAACACCTGGGCTCGAGTAAAATTGGGAGACGGTAGCAGCGTAACGGCCGAAATTAGAACACAACAGGGCTTAAAACAAGGCTGTGTACTGGGCCCAAGTTTATTCAACCTTTACATGGCAGACATTGTCAGCCACATGGAGGTCGGGGAATGCCATACACCCTACTTGTCAAAAATTCCTATCCCTTTCCTACAGTATGCAGATGACATTGTCGTTCTGAGTCAAACACCAATAGGCCTGCAAAGATCGATCAACAATCTGACAACTTATTTGGAACACGAATGTTTGGAACTGAATAAAGACAAAACTAAAGTTGTCCGCATTGTGGATCCAAAAAACCCAACATTCAAATGGTATGCAAATAGTTCGCCAATAAAGGAGGAAACATCATATAAGTACTTAGGTTTGAAATTGGGGCGAGGGCCGATGAATAAAGAACATAAAATCGATCTACAAGCTAAAGCACAGTCTCTGATCTACGCATACCGGCAATTACAAAAAATACTAAGTTGTCCAAATTACACACACCTGCTGAAAGTGATAAAAGCACAAACCCTACCCTCCTTGTCATACGCACTGGCCACCTGGTGTGGCAAAGAAGCAGGGTTGTTAAACAGCCTACAAACAAAAGTATACAAGGCAGTTCTAAACCTCCAAAAATCGTCGGCACCGGCGCAGGTTCGTCTAGAATTTGGCCTTTTAAATCAGAAGTTTCGCAGTATGGGAACCTTTGTGAAACTCTGTCATAAAATACGCATGTCAGAAGACAACTCATTGGACAACCTGTGCTGGAAAGAAATCGACACCCAGCAGAAACTGCATGTTCCAAACAGTTGGGGAGGCTATCTGTCCCAATCCCTGAACTGTATAGGAATTGAAGAAATTTGAGACACGAGGCCAGATAGACATACTTTTGACAAGATTGCAAACAACACGGTCAAATGGGAATCCTATCTGGAAGATAAAATAAATACAGCAAAAAGACGACACGGGTGGACTGTGATAAATTCATATTCCGGGATAAAACCACAGACCTACCTGGAAAGCCACTTTAATAGTTCCCTAAAACAAAGATATATAAAACAACGACTAGGACTACAGTTTTCAAAGGATTTGTTACCATCCTGGAAAAATTGTCACACTGACCCCCATTGTCGTTTATGTGGATATCAAAATGATACATTAACGCACTTACTATGTGTTTGCCCGGCGCTTAAGGATTTGAGGAGACAGCTTTTAAAGAACATTTTTAACAAATTGAACATTCGGACATGTAGGCAAGCTGTAATTCGATGGCTAGATGGATCATGTCCTATGTTGGCCTGCAGGGGGGTCAAATATATGATGAAAGCCCAATCTCTCTTGCAGCAAGCTGAACATGGAATCACACCACCAAATTAAAATATGACATTTACTTTGTCATTTGGCAAACAGTTTTTATTTGCTAATATTTTAACATGTGTTTTATGTTCTATGATGATCTAAATGCATTTTGTGATAATTTTTAATATTTTATACAATAAAATTGACTTTGACTTTGACACAGCAGCACAAAACACATCACCACCACAACAAAATGCCGCACAAAAAATGTACACAAACGTTCGTCACACGTTATCACCTCCAGATTCCTGTTTTTATAGTATGGTGGAAAAAGATATTTGGAGCAAGCACTGTCTCAAAAATTTTCTTACGAAAAACATAAAGTAGCCCCAGTCAAAAAAGCTTTTTAATTCACTCTTCTGCATTTTAGAATGACAAAAAACCTAATGTGGAGCTTTTTTCAAAAACACATTACTCCTGCTCATCTAAAACCAGTATGAAACTGATGCACGTTCAATAGTTTGTGAATTGAGTTTATTGTTTCTGTTTTACAGGAGACATGCCAAAATCTTGACAAATATTTGAGGGATGTATTAAATCCATATATCATAAATGTGACGCTGGCAACAAAAATGTGCAGTGAGCTGCTATGTGGGGGCAAAGGAGCCTGTGCCAGGAAGTCGTGGAATAGCAACGATTACCTGCACCTGAATCCACAGGTCTTCGAAATAAAAACAGAGGAATCTGGGAGCTATTCCGTCATTGGCCAGCCAACCACAGAAGAGGTCCAGACACTGGCCGAGCGATTCATGTGTAACTGCTTCAAGGGCAGTGACTGTAAGAAGGCAGCCAACCTGAAAAGTACCACAGAACTCTCCATCTGCACTACCCAAGACATCTGCATCACCATTGGTGCTATAGAACATCCATGATCAAAACGCATGCCAATGTTGGCCGTCATGCATATTTTGCAAAGTTAGGAATAATTTGAACTGCTGATAAACTACTTCTCATGGCTTAGGTTTACGTTTGCCTGGTTTACATAGACTGCACCATTGTTTTGGAAGCTAGGGGGAGATTCCAAAACATTGGGGTATATTTACATGCCCCTATCGCCACCAGAGCATCACTTTTTCTGTTGCTCTGGTGGCGTAGCACAATTCTCCATTTTTACAAGGTGGTGCTAAGCCACATAGCGTGACTTAATGCCACCTTGTAAATATGCCCCTTTCCGCCACAGTCGTCTGCAGCAAAGGGACATGCAGTGGGTGTTGCAATGGGTGTTACACCACAAAACCCATTGATTTTTTACACTGCCCCATATTTACAAAGACATTAATATGGTCATACGAGGCATTCTGCAGCACACATGGAAAGAGAAAATCGCCATTGGTGATTGTTCATGAGCCGGAGGGTATTCCTTCCTGCACATGAATAATGGTCTCTGCAGCACGGGCCCTCTTGCAACATGGCCGAAGGGTGCCTGTGCTGATGTTAGCTTTTTCTGCCCCAACTCTAGTGGAAAGATAGGGGTGTGCTGTGCTCCCATCCATTCATTCCCATGCAGTCACCCATGCTTTTTTTTTCACTAAACCCTATCTACTAACATTAGTAGACAGGGATAGAGCCAAAAAATATTGCAGCTGAAAAGCTGGTTATTAAAAAGAGAAATTTTTTCATTTCTCTGTTTTTCCCAACTTTGCATGCGTGGAGCACTGTGCAGCACATATACAAAGTAGGAAAAGCTTTAAGGTGTGTCTAGCCATAGTATTTTGTACATAGTATTCAGTACAGGAAGGTTACCATTCCTGTACAAAACCTGTGCTATAATGAAATCAGCGCCTGCACTAGGGAGAGGGGAGGAGAGTGCCATATCTCTGTGAATACTGCGCTTTCCTGCTCCCTCCCTGTCATGGATCACAGGACAGCCTCTTTGGGTGCTGCGCTGTGTTCCCTGAATTATTTCAGAATCTGAACCCTATGCTCCAATTAACTAACAATTTGTGTGGCTTTTTAGCAGGATTTGCATCACAAAAGCAAAACGAACCCAGTGCAAAATGTTGTATTGGGATTCGCTTTTTAACACAAATTGTGATTTATGTGTGTAAATTAGTATGATGCAGCATCAGTGTCAAGGGAGTGTACCATAGATGTTGCAGTCAACCATCCATGGGTTTTGGTGCAAATCCTGATTTACTAATATGGGCAAGCTGGGATTTGTGAAAAAAACCTACTTCCACCTTGAGACAGTCACAGTGACGCAAATGTTAAAACTCTCCACATTTTCCAGCCTTGCATGTGTGCAGCACTGTACAGCATACCCACAAAATGGGAAAAGTATTAAAGCATTGTTTTTGTGCTATTCTTGACAGAATGTGTGCCTCCGATGCAAGGGTGTGTGCATCTGATGCAGGGATGTGTGCCCTGGTGCAAAGCAGGGAAAAGATCACAAGAGCAGGGGAACAGAAGACACAGCATCACATCTTAGTTGATAAGGTGCTGTTTTCCACTCTGCTATTGATGCAATGTAGCACAGAAACTTTGGTTGCTGTATTGCTTTGCACCAAAAGTTTGTAAATCTGCCCCAAAAGACTAACGTACTAATCCCATTGGCAAACCAGGGATACAGGGTTTACACACAGACTTGTTTGTGAATGGGAATGCAGTATGTATTGTGGCTTACATGCTAATAAGTTGCAAATTGAAGATTCAAATGTCAATTAGGTATATCGCAATTTGTGAACCCCAGTTATTGGCCAGTACAGAGACGTACGCCTGCAAGAGACAGCAGATCTCTGTCCCTGCATTTGAACTCCAAAATGGGAACGTGCTTTTTTTTTTTTTTTTTTTTAGAAAGCAGCCAGTTTCCTTCAAAGGGACCGATGCTGCTCAAAATAAAAAAAAAAGATTTTTCCCTCTGGTAAGGCATCGTGAAATGTAGGCAGTAGTCACAATCACTGCTTGCTCCCACTAGATCACGCTAAATGATTCTCATAGGGGAAAGGGTTCCAAGGTGACCCGTCCACTTTGAAAATCGTTTGCCACTTCCTTTGAGGTTTCGGTAACTGATTGTTGGTGTGTGACTTCGCAAACCATTGATACGTACCATATCATTTCGCAATTTGGAAGGAACATCCCTTTTATACGCTTTTCTAATTGCAAATTGGTATGGGTCGCAAAAGCCCTATCCCGAATTTTGAAAGAGTTTTCTGACTCATAAAAGGTCTTTTGTGAACCGTAAAAAGGTATTTTGCAGCAGCACACACTGGGATTTTGCGACTCCCAGGCTTTGTGACCTCAAAATACATTGTAAATCTGGCCTCACTACCAGGTCATGGTGACTAAGCAGTGGAAAACACAGGCAAAAACTAACCATCTGCAAATGCATTAGCCTCATTTGATTAGAACACAAAAAGCATGTGCACCAGCTTGTCAGTGAAAAAATATTTTCGCTCATTGGCCAAAGCAACAATCATTTACACCATGTAATTAGTACAACAACATTTACTCTTAGTGACCTATGTAAAAGCATTTTCTCTAACTTATCAATTATAAGTTAATATTGGAATCATCTGAAAAGTACATTTGCACTCTCTGGTAGTGCAACATTTTGTGCATCAATTCCACACTGCAAAAAAATGTGCACAAATGATCAGTTGAGAAAATGTTTTACTGATTGCCCGGTGTGAAAACCACAGTTATAACGACTGGTGATCCAATAAAAAAACACAAGTACACCACCTGAGCAGTGCAAAAATTACATTTTACACTGGTCGGTTAATGTAAATGTAAGTTTGCAACAGGCAGAAAGTGAAAGTAAAGTTGGGAAAATGCACAAACATTAATGCAAACTGCCCAAACCCAGTACAGACTACGTAAACCAGCATTGAACCTCAAGTGTGAATAAAGCTTTTTTGATGAAAAACCAAAAATAGCACTCTGGAGGCATGTTTTCAATATAATAATTATTCTGCATTTGCTAATTCATGCTCATCAATTGTCCAAAAAAATAAAAATTCATTGCATCCTGCCCAACAAGAGTCTGTATTCATTGTCCTGCCTGACAGTGTGGAGTGACAGCTCGTTGAACACCGTCACAGATTCTGATATAACTTTTATTGTTTAGTGCTTCAGTAAAATACAATTATGGATGTTTTCAAGAACAGAGGAAGCCAAAAACGTGCAAAACGTGAGACAGGAAGTAAAAAGGCATCATTATATTTTATTGTGTTTTCATTTAAGGCCTGGTTTGGAGTTTGGCGGATAGATACTCCATCACAAACGTGACAGAGATCTCCTCTGTCTCATTACAAGAGTGTTAGGATGTAATGCACTTGTAATAAGGTGTTCTGGATATACGCCATGTTTGTTACGCATACCAATCTGCCAACCTCCAAACTAGGCCCTGATTTTCCAAATTTGGAGCCTTGCCAGTGCTCTTAAACTGGCAGGAGTCTGTTTTCTTGCACTATCAAGGCTCCCTACTGTCCCACAGGAGTGGATACCATTGAACAGGATGGTGAGGAGGTCCAGTGGTCTGTATTGGTGGATATGTTTATGGATATATGGCTAAACATTATGTGGCATAGCACTGCGAAATCATTAAAACAATCAATGAACTTCCAGCTCACTTTGCGAGTGAATTTTCAATTTCTGTCAAACAAGGTCTAATCCAACTTTCAATGGAGTATTTTGCCTGTAAATCTGAGCAGCGTGTGCTGTGCCGGTTAGTGTGATCCATCCATGAAATCTCATTTACCAGTTTAGCACATGCAAAAAATAATTAATTGTGCCTTGGAGAAGTGGCTCGTGATTCTGGAGCCGGTACATTTTCTTGCAAGGAAACCTTTCCATTTCTCAACCTGCAATGTAAAAAGTAGGAATTGTAATGTTATAGTTGGAAGGCACGGTCAAGTAGGAGGTAAGTTTTTGTTTTCTGTTGGGCCTTAGGGAGAGTTGGAGGGACAATGGAGCCAGGATAGAATTTACCTGCTGTTGCTGTCTCACAGCTTCCACTCCCGACCACACATCAACATTCTATCACATCATTTACTCTCAGCATTACAGGCACCAGCTCAGAAATTCAGGGAATGGAGACACACATGAAGCTACGTGTGGCACTTCTACCACTGGGGCAGGGTAAACACATTTTCTCAGTTTTGCTGGTGGGATAGAATAGTTCCCTCAACTATTTGGTTTCTTTTCCACTGAGCAAACAAAACTGAAAAAAACAGATCCATTATTGACCTTAGAAATGAAAAATGTTTACATCCTTTTTTAACACTCAGCATTTCCCATTGATATTTTAAAGTTCTGCGGCTTTCTGTAGTTTAGGCATTGCCTCCTTTTGTAACACTGAGCCACACAGACCTAATAACAAAACAGAGCCAAGAGAAGTAATTGCGCCCTAGAATACTGTGGTGTTTTGAATTGAAAATGCATTACTCGGTCTTTGAGCTAAACAAATTCTGTTATCAAAAGTACTGCATGCCTTGTAGAACTATTCTGTGATGGAATAATAACCTCAGGAATATATTGTGGACCTGCGAGCATCACTATGTATGGAGCCAATAAAAAACAAACAAGATATAGTTCCAGAGGCCTGTTACATCCAGGCAGAGTTCTGTGGCCTTTGCTATTGCATGCTGATTGAACAAAGTCCTAGCACTACACAAAACATTATGGCCAGTCTACATCAAGCAGTCTGGCAACCCTATATCTAATACTGAGTAACTGAGGCAAAGCCGAGTTGGGCTGGGCCCTTGCAGCTTACACCATTTCCCCCTTTGACTAATTCCCTCTACTATAAAATTGTCATGTTTGGTATCTAGACCAGTCAAAGTGAATATAATGGATTTTTCAGACCCTCGCAAGTGAGAGGGATGTAGTGAGCTGAAATCATCCTTCCAGTTATCAACCCACTGACCTTGCCCCATCTCCCAAGTGAGTTGTGCTCATTCAAAGAACAAAGCTTCAATGGCGGACTAATGGTTCTGCACCTCACACCAGTTTCCCAAATTAAAAAGTTCTGCACACTGTAACCCCGGCACTATCCGTTACGTAATGCCACTGTGTCCCAGATCCTGAAAAAGCAGCTACAAGTGGGTGTGCTCCAGACAAAGAAGTCCAAGATTCTCTGGCAGTTTGAAAAGTCTTTATTTCCAATTAATATTTCCCAAATGTTAATGAAACGTTAGGCTCAGCTAACACATTTCGTTCTCTCACTGAGAACTTCGTCAGGGCTTAAGTCAAGCGATGCAAAAGTACAGCAACAACAAGTTGATGTGGTTCAGTGTGAGTGCGACACAGACTGTCTCGCTTGGACTGTTTCTTCTGATCTTCGTTTTCAGGCATTATCTAGCCCTGGTAATTCCCCTGTGATTCCAGCGTACTATACTAGAGCACTCACACTGGACCACATCGACTTGTTGTTGTACTTTGGCTTCGGTTAACCTAAGCCCTGCTGAAGTTCTCTGTGAGAGAACGAAACGCGTTGGCAGAGGCTAATGTGTCATTAACATTTGGGAAATAATAATTGGAAATAAAGACTTTTCAAACTACAAAAGAATCTTGGACTTCTTTGTTTGGCGCGCACCCACTTATAGCTGAGTTGTGATAATTGTAATTACTTGCAATTACTGTGAATATGGTAATTTTTCATATTTGGTGTTGCGCTATTCATTTATATTTAAACTTTAAATTTGTCAATAACTACATGTATTATGCTACTCAAAGGTACAAAGAGTACTCATCTTTATTGTTTGGGTTAATAAAAACTATAACTTTGTTACTACACGTATAAAAGCATATAAAATACAGTACATGATTAAAATCCAGAATTCATAAAATTCATGGTTTCACCAGAGACTAAAGCCTTCCTAAATCATTAATGAATAATAAATACCAGAGGGGTGTAGCTTGGATGCCGAAGATGGCGGCCGTGTGAGCTAAAAGCTCCACACTGGCCCAATTTTAATCCTGTAATAACAGCCTGTTGGCGGGAATCCGACGGCTTCATGCCTTCTCCCTGTGCAGGGGAACTGGTGGGGCAGCTGCGGTGCGGTAGCATGGTAACCGTGGAAGTGGCGCCTCCCAAAAACTCGGCATAAATGGAAGGCAGCGGGCTGGTGGCAGCAAGGCGCTTTGACTCACAGCAACAAAGGCGCGGGGCTGCGAGGTGAGATCCAGCTACCCCGTGGAAGGGCGAGAGTGGCCTCGGTTCAGTGAGACAGCAACCGGGAGACACGGAGTAAACCTCACGACCTGCAAAGTGCCTCAGCATTGAGACCGTCTGCCTGGGGTGCAGTGTGGCAGGGCTCCGGAAGGTCAAGGCCTGCAAACTGAGAACCGGCAGGTGTGTAGGTCAGCCCGACTGGAGCACAGTGAAGAAATCGGAAAGAAACCGGAGCGGAGGGCAAACAGGGGAGGTAAGCTCCACACATGCAGAGACTCTCTGGATCCTTCCACCTTGGCCTGGTTGGAGTGCTGCCTACAGCTGAGTGTCCTGGCAGCCACCTGCATACACCATACGGCCTGCAAGAAATAATGAGGCACGATTTGGGCTATTGGGGGCAGTCTAGAATCCAGACCTTGGGGCTAGGCCTAACACTATAGATACAATATTGGCGAAAAGTGCAGCAGGGGGGCAGAACTTTGGCACAGCAGGGCCTGTAGACAAAGGTTCTACGGGGCAGGAGGGCTAAACTATCCGAGGCACAACAGAAGAACCTAGACACAGATCAGCGCGGAGGGTGAAAATAAAGAGGTGAGCAGAGATGCTCCAGATCCTTCTCCCTCCTCTGCATATTACGAGTATTGTCAGTCATCAAGTACCGAGGCTGCTACCCATATAATAGAGATGGCCTGCAAGGGATCACGAAAGAATAACTGGACTCCTGATGAGGATCTGAAACAGACCCCAAACACTGGAATAAGACCCAACACTAAAGAGGCCATAAGAAGCAGGACCTCTACGCAAAAGGTGAGTCACCAACGTCCGTGATCCAGGACGGGGTACCTCTGAGTAATAAAGAGGATACTGTGAAGTAGCTCATAGAGGAGGCTGCAGAGGCAGGAAGAGAGGGTGACCAGAAGGATGGCCAAAAGAGGCCCTGCCGCGACTAGACCAAGCTATCTGGGGCTCGTCATTGCGCCATTGAGGGTTGTGAAAAGAGAAAGCGGTAAGGCAGACAGTCTGGGAACTGGAGCAGAAGGGAGTCCCTCAAACCAGTAGCACCAGTGTTGTGATTGATGAGAGGGGAATGCAGGAGCAACCGAGCAAACAGTGCAAGAAAGGAGAGATGCAGGCAACAGCCAAGAGGCAACCCCCCACAGACATGCGCGTAAGGCACTGGCTGCATTGTAGAATCGAAAACAGAGATCCTGCAATTGCTTGGAGCGGACAGATTTGAAACTGGGGAGTCCAAAATCCATGAAACATGGGTAAACCTCGAACAAAACTAGGAAGCACACACAAAGAGGAGTGAGAGACACAACAGGTACATAATGATCAGGGTATGGAAGAACAGGGCCACAGACCAGGCTCTGCATGTGCATCTTGATAAGATACTTGCCACTATAGCTGACACAAAAGCAACACTGCAGCAGGACATTGGAGTGGTATTGGTGGGCCGGGGGCTACTGCAAGTGGAACACCACTAACTGGTTGACAGAATGAAAGAAGCTCAACAAAAAAAATGGCGCGTCTTTTGAGTATCATTGGGGCATCTTGTGACTCTCCTTGCTGCCTGCCCGTACTTTCTGCCACAGCCGCTGCCTGTCTCCCTCCCGCCGCCGCAGCCTCCATTCTTTAGCGGCCGCAGCGTGGAGGGGGACCACAACCCCCAGGCTCCTTTGCGGCCACCGTCATTCTCGCGCCTAGAGGCGTTGATAGGCAAGCACAGCCCCGGTAGAGCGGGCATCTTTTGAGTATTATTGGGGCATCTTGTGACTCTCCTTGCTGCCTGCCCTTACCTTCTGCCACAGCCGCTGCCCGTCTCCCTCCCGCCAACGCAGCCTCCATTCTTTAGTGGCCGCAGCGTGGAGGGGGTCCACAACCCCCAGGCTCCTTCACGGCCACCGTCATTCTCGCGCCTGGAGGTGTTCATAAGCAAGCACAGCCCCGGTGGAGCGGGTGTCTTTTGAGTATCATTGGGGCATCTTGTGACTCTCCTCGCTGCCTGCCCTTACCTTCTGCCACAGCCGCTGCCCGTCTCCCTCCCGCCGCCGCAGCCTCCATTCTTTAGCGGCTGCAGCGTGGAGGGGGACCATAACCCCCAGGCTCCTTCGCGGCCACCGTCATTCTTGCGCCTGGAGGCGTTGATAAGCAAACACAGCCCCCGCGTCGCGGGATCGCGCCGGGCGAAGCTCGGGCCAAGTGCGGGCCCGTTTAAGCCCGTTCAAGCACGGACAAGGACGGGACGGGCCACCACCGTAACATTTGCGTCCTACGTCTATACAAGTATTCAGTGACTACTTGTATAGATCTATCTTGTCCGATAGAGCGTGGATAGTCACATTTTCCTCATAAGTATGTAATACCTGCCGCAATTACTATGGCCACTGATCCTTTCACAGGAGGGAATAGCGGGAAAAGCACTGGTGGATCTTTAATGGGCACCCTGGATAATTTCCTCAGACGAGTATCAACAGCCTTGGCCAAAGACATCGAACTGACCAAAAAAAGACTATCTCTTGACCCCCTTTTTGATAAGAGATCTTCAATGGGAAGTTTGGCAAAGGCTAGGTCACCTGCCGCTAATGAGGTTGTCCTCACTGGGGGGGGAGAGTATTGTAAATAAGAGGTCCTCAGTAGCCAGATGATGAGTAGATATATTCATTAGATTTATTGATAAGATAACAACATCAAAATCCATAGGAAGATGGTAAGTCCATATGATGCCCCACCAGGAGCAGCCTCTGTCCTGCTCAGCCTGTACATACCAACGGACACTCCACAGCTCACCAAGCACCCAACATTCCATGACATCATCATACATCCAACATTCTAGACATCTTCAGGCACACCAACACTCAAACTGGCTGAGCAGTAGTGAAGAGAAACATAGGCAAGGGGAAATGCAGCAATAGATTATAACACACCCCCCTCCCTAAGGAAACCAAACACAATAAGGATAATAAACTCTTAAGCGCTGCTGACAGCCAACGGTCGTCACGAGCGCTACATCCCCAGTGCTGCGCACGACCATTGGACGTCCATTCAGCACTTGTTCCAATGGACAGCGCAGCACTGGGGAGGGATATTTGCGAAGCAGCTAAGGTGATAAAAGATGCATGAAAATACACTGAGCAAATGATCAAGCACATATAACATAAATGAAAATGCATGACAATTCAAAATGCCAATGTAATCACACACCTCGAATCACAATAAAAGAGTTCCCGGAAAGCATTAAACTAAGACAGTATAAAAATCAATCCAACATAACATAGGTAAAACCGAAAAACTCAAAAAGACTCATAACCAGGTAAGGCCCAAAATTGCTTCAACTCAAACATATAATAAGTAAGAAGCATGGAAAACTCACAAGAAAGTGTCATCAGCAACACAATCCTATCTAGGATAGCACTTAAAGAAAGTGCAGGAAAAACCATTCACCCACCAACCAAACAGTGAGTGTACACGCAGAGAAACCCCTTGAAGGTGTTTACTCTACACAGACCAAACCACATTAACCAATCAGGAAAACCATTCACCCACAAACCAAACAGTGAGTGTACACGCAGAGAAACCTCATGTGAAGAAGTTTACTCTACGCAGGTTAAACCACAATACTCAACCAGGAAAACCATTAGCACTTAAAGAAAGTACAGGAAAAACCATTCACCCTCGAACCAAACAGTGGGTGTACACGCAAAGAAACCTCATGTGAAGGTGTTTGCTCTGCGCAGACCAACATAAATACATTCACTCACCCAAACCAAAAGTGAAGTAAATCGACACTCTAATGTCAACCAGGTAAAACACTAAATGTGAATCATAACACATAAAATGTGAACCCATGACCACAAATAAGTGGTTGATAAACCAAAGGAATCAGGCAAACTTGAGATAAGTGCTATACCCCCAAACTCAAAGCAACCCGTAACGGAAAACCACACCAACCATAATATGAAGGCAGAGACAACAAAGACAATATACACAACCTCCTCTCATTCCATATAAATTTACAAAAAACAAACAGAAAAAACCTGTAACAAGTGCAACATGTCCCCATACAATACTGCAAACTCTCTGTTGTAAATAGGTAAAAGCAACAGTAACACAACAAATTAAAATAATAAATGTAGTCACTGTTGTCTACGATCGGTGAGCGATTTCTCACCCGAAATCCATGTAAGCTCTCATCCAAAGTCCATGTGGTAATACAGTAAGACCTTCCTCTCGTTTGATGTCACACAATGGATGGAGTAATAGAAAAAAAATGTGCTCTGTCTCAAAGTAACACAATACTGCAGGCCAGATCCAGTGTTTCCAAAAGCCTGTATTAGCACCACCATTATTTTGAAAAGAACCAATTTCCTTTAAACACAGCATGTGAAAGTTGAAACTAAAGCTGCAACCCATAAGACATAACTGCCGTTTTTCTAAAATCCAGTAAAAGTAAAGTAGGCAAAACCGGAGGCTTTTTACATTAGGCATAACTGTCTTTCCAAAATCCCGGAAAAGTGAAATAAACAGTACCAGAGGCTTTTCCATAGGCCGAATATACAAGGCTGAACCTCCTTTAAGAAACGCCAGAAGCAGTGAGTGTATGATGACTATTAGCTTCCGATGAGTCACCACAAACAACCGTGATGATGCAAGGACGCAGCAAAACCTTGTGACGTGTGCACGCAGAGAGACTTCCTCATCACATTCTATTCTCAGAATGCCTTCTTCGATGAAAGAATCACCGGCACCTCAGGCATCGCAGAATACGTCATCAGATCCCCACAGCCAGCGGTACGTTCACTTCAGCTTTCCACACTGTTAGCATTTAAGCCAACTGTAGCTTTCTTCCCGTTTCTGTCAGCACACCCACCAGTCTCACAGAAGTCTTTTATTTTAAATTAAACAAACCTCTCCATCACGCAGTTACTTTGCTCGAGCACCAACTAAATAATGAATTCCCTTACTATATATCTTTTAACCAGCAGATGGCAGCAACAACGCTCAATTCAGTCCAAAATGTAAAGGAATTTGCTTATTACCTAAACAGCCAAAACGATCACAGAAAACGAAAAATTAGATTTCTAATTGTTACTCCATCAGTCACAGGGCCAATAACTGTAGGCAGTCCTTCAAATCCAAATTGCGCACAGGCAGATAAATGTCAAACGCTCTGGTCTGCAGGCTGTCCTGTTGACTAAGAACACTGGTGGGGCTTACCAGAACATAGTTTTTTGCAATCTTCTTTCTTTAAAATATTTTTCATCAGATCCTGTAGTTAATCAAGTCCTTAGTTCCAGGGTAATCCAGGGTAATCCAAGGTAATCCAGGGTAATCCTTCACCAACATGTAGTTTCATTTACCTCGTCGCCAGTATTGTAAATAAGAGGTCCTCAGTAGCCAGATGATGAGTAGATATATTAATTAGATTTATTGATAAGATAACAGCATCAAAATCCATAGGAAGATGGTAAGTCCATATGATGCCCCACCAGGAGCAGCCTCTGTCCTGCTCAGCCTGTACATACCAACTGACACTCCACAGCTCACCAAGCACCCAACATTCCATGACATCATCATACATCCAACATTCTAGACATCTTCAGGCACACCAACACTCAAACTGGCTGAGCAGTAGTGAAGAGAAACATAGGCAAGGGGAAATGCAGCAATAGATTATAACACACCCCCCTCCCTAAGGAAACCAAACACAATAAGGATAATAACCTCTTAAGCGCTGCTGACAGCCAACGGTCGTCACGAGCGCTACATCCCCAGTGCTGCGCACGACCATTGGACGTCCATTCAGCACTTGTTCCAATGGACAGCGCAGCACTGGGGAGGGATATTTGCGAAGCAGCTAAGGTGATAAAAGATGCATGAAAATACACTGAGCAAATGATCAAGCACATATAACATAAATGAAAATGCATGACAATTCAAAATGCCAATGTAATCACACACCTCGAATCACAATAAAAGAGTTCCCGGAAAGCATTAAACTAAGACAGTATAAAAATCAATCCAACATAACATAGGTAAAACCGAAAAACTCAAAAAGACTCATAACCAGGTAAGGCCCAAAATTGCTTCAACTCAAACATATAATAAGTAAGAAGCATGGAAAACTCACAAGAAAGTGTCATCAGCAACACAATCCTATCTAGGATAGCACTTAAAGAAAGTACAGAAAAAACCATTCACCCACCAACCAAACAGTGAGTGTACACGCAGAGAAACCCCTTGAAGGTGTTTACTCTACACAGACCAAACCACATTAACCAATCAGGAAAACCATTCACCCACAAACCAAACAGTGAGTGTACACGCAGAGAAACCTCATGTGAAGAAGTTTACTCTACGCAGAACAAACCACAATACTCAACCAGGAAAACCATTAGCACTTACAGAAAGTACAGGAAAAACCATTCACCCTCGAACCAAACAGTGGGTGTACACGCAAAGAAACCTCATGTGAAGGTGTTTGCTCTGCGCAGACCAACATAAATACATTCACTCACCCAAACCAAAAGTGAAGTAAATCGACAAACTAATGTCAACCAGGTAAAACACTAAATGTGAATCATAACACATAAAATGTGAACCCAGAACCACAAATAAGTGGTTGATAAACCAAAGGAATCAGGCAAACTTGAGATAAGTGCTATACCCCCAAACTCAAAGCAACCCGTAACGGAAAACCACACCAACCATAATATGAAGGCAGAGACAACAAAGACAATATACACAACCTCCTCTCATTCCATATAAATTGACAAAAAACAAACAGAAAAAACCTGTAACAAGTGCAACATGTCCCCATACAATACTGCAAACTCTCTGTTGTAAATAGGCAAAAGCAACAGTAACACAACAAATTAAAATAATAAACGTAGTCACTGTTGTCTACGATCGGTGAGCGATTTCTCACCCGAAATCCATGTAAGCTCTCATCCAAAGTCCATGTGGTAATACAGTAAGACCTTCCTCTCGTTTGATGTCACACAATGGATGGAGTAATAAAAAAAAAATGTGCTCTGTCTCAAAGTAACACAATACTGCAGGTCAGATCCAGTGTTTCCAAAAGCCTGTATTAGCACCACCATTATTTTGAAAAGAACCAATTTCCTTTAAACACAGCATGTGAAAGTTGAAACTAAAGCTGCAACCCATAAGACATAACTGCCGTTTTTCTAAAATCCAGTAAAAGTAAAGTAGGCAAAACCGGAGGCTTTTTACATTAGGCATAACTGTCTTTCCAAAATCCCGGAAAAGTGAAATAAACAGTACCGGAGGCTTTTCCATAGGCCGAATATACAAGGCTGAACCTCCTTTAAGAAACGCCAGAAGCAGTGAGTGTATGATGACTATTAGCTTCTGATGAGTCACCACAAACAACCGTGATGATGCAAGGACGCAGTAAAACCTTGTGACGTGTGCACGCAGAGAGACTTCCTCATCACATTCTATTCTCAGAATGCCTTCTTCGATGAAAGAATCACCGGCACCTCAGGCATCGCAGAATACGTCATCAGATCCCCACAGCCAGCGGTACGTTCACTTCAGCTTTCCACACTGTTAGCGTTTAAGCCAACTGTAGCTTTCTTCCCGTTTCTGTCAGAACACCCACCAGTCTCACAGAAGTCTTTTATTTTAAATTAAACAAACCTCTCCATCACGCAGTTACTTTGCTCGAGCACCAACTAAATAATGAATTCCCTTACTATATATCTTTTAACCAGCAGATGGCAGCAACAACGCTCAATTCAGTCCAAAATGTAAAGGAATTTGCTTATTACCTAAACAGCCAAAACGATCACAGAAAACGAAAAATTTGATTTCTAATTGTTACTCCATCAGTCACAGGGCCAATAACTGTAGGCAGTCCTTCAAATCCAAATTGCGCACAGGCAGATAAATGTCAAACGCTCTGGTCTGCAGGCTGTCCTGTTGACTAAGAACACTGGTGGGGCTTACCAGAACATAGTTTTTTGCAATCTTCTTTCTTTAAAATATTTTTCAGCAGATCCTGTAGTTAATCAAGTCCTTAGTTCAAGGGTAATCCAAGGTAATCCAGGGTAATCCTTCACCAACATGCAGTTTCTTTTACCTTGTCGCCAGTATTGTAAATAAGAGGTCCTCAGTAGCCAGATGATGAGTAGATATATTCATTAGATTTATTGATAAGATAACAGCATCAAAATCCATAGGAAGATGGTAAGTCCATATGATGCCCCACCAGGAGCAGCCTCTGTCCTGCTCAGCCTGTACATACCAACTGACACTCCACAGCTCACCAAGCACCCAACATTCCATGACATCATCATACATCCAACATTCTAGACATCTTCAGGCACACCAACACTCAAACTGGCTGAGCAGTAGAGAAGAGAAACATAGGCAAGGGGAAATGCAGCAATAGATTATAACAGAGAGCAGCTGTACTTTTCAGTTAGCCGGTCATTCTGAATTCTGAATCCCCGGAACCACTGCCTATTGTCTCCACGGCCAACACTAACCCGAGCATCACTTCAAAGAGACTAACCCCACCCAATATTAAGACTAGATCAGCCAGCAATGCTAAAGTGGGTGCAGCACCAAATCTAAAGCGTGTAGCACCAAAAAGAAAACGTCCAGATTGTGCAAGCACAATCTATGGAAAAAAAAATCAAAGAACGCAAAAGAGGTAGCAAATAAGGAGAATACTACACCAAGTATCTTGTTCCAACTCATCGCCACCAGTTAATGAAGGGGCTAATCCAACGCCCAATGTGGAAGGCGAACTATCGGGTGAGCTGGGTCCTTCCTTCTGGAAAACGCTGGAATCTACTTTAAAGAAGTTAATCCACTCGATACATGAGAGACTGGACTGTATTGAGACGAGACTGGTATGCCTGGAACTTTCGCTTGCTTCAGTCCAGACACGGGTGGGAAATCGGGGTAGCGGCTCACATTGCACACGGGCAAGTTTAATAGGGCAAACGGCCGGGGGTACAGATTCTAATGGGTTGCTAAATGGTAGCAAAAATACCCCAGTAAATTATCCTGATGTCCCCTGCGTTGTTAATCATCCTACTAACCTGGGAGGGGCTGTTCAAACAGCCCAGATTGAAAGGGATAAAACATGGGGGCCAGTTAAACACTAGTGCAACCTCGTCCAGCGGCCAATTTCCCTTTAGCCATGGCATAGCTAGTCTGCCAACCCTAGAACTCCCCCCAGAGTCAGCCCCTTATGTGGTAATACTAGCAGGGGTTCCACCACTAGAAAAGGGAAAGAGGGAGACATATATGAAACTTAAGAATAAGTGTATTTTTTGGCTTAACGCAAATCGGCCTCTACCATCCCATATATGCGCAGAAATGTTATTTGTTAGGAGAGTTAACTGGGTGGGCAGGTCCACAAAGCCTATCGGGGAGATTGTATTATCATCAATTTTAGGGACAGGAGATGTGTTGATCACATTTGTAACTGGCCACAAAATGTTTCCCAGACCATGATCCAATCACTCCCACTGTCTTATTTTTATTCACCAGCACAGGATTTGCGCAGAGATACCTTTTCATGGGGTGAGGTACCGAACCATTTCAATGATAGGAATGTAAGATTGTACAATAGGTTTACGGTCCTATCTGGGTTGGAGGATTGCGATTGACAACAAATGCAGGAAGGTTGTCACACAGAGATTGTAGTACAGGCACTCGACAAATATGTAGTTAAATGTGAGGGGCAATCTATAAATCTGTAAATCTATTGGTAGGTGTGATGGGGTCTAAGGTGAATAATGGAAATATAACTATTAGCCAAAAGGGGGGGTGAGCTTTCTTCCCAAATCGCACCATGTAGAACTAGTCCCCTACTTCTTATGGCCCCAAAACTTTTGCCGCTGCTTGATCCTGCAGCAGTAAGGAATGATACAGTTGGTGAGCGTCAAAGTAAAGCTGGCCTAACATCATTAGTATCTTGGAACCTGGAGGGTATGGGGCCCAAGGTAGCATCGCCATGCTGGTTGAGTTTTATTGACGAATTTGCCATCTGTCTCTTTCAAGAGACTTGGTCTGTCGAACCAGTATTTAGACTGGGCTACCTGAACTTCTATGTCCCGGCTGTGAGAGGGCAGAAGGGACGACCAGTAGGAGGTATGGTGATCTGGGTCAAGCAGAATCTAAGCTGCAGTATTCAATTACTTCCAGTTTTACACTGTGACATTCTTGCAGTAAGACTCATTTTCCCGTATAGCCTAAAAATTGATATTATCAATGTCTATGCCAGAGGTGTACCAGGTGGGAAAAAATTGGAGTTTGTAACAGCTTTAGAAGCATTGATGGAATCTATGCCAGCCGGTGTATTGCCGTTAATCGCGGGTGATTTTAAAACAACATTTGAGCCTCTAGGATATGAAGATCTAAATCTGTCAGAGGAAGAGGACTCAAGATGGGGTATTCCCCAACTTGACACCAGGCCTATAAGTAAGTGGACCGAGGCCGCATTGCACCTGAATGGGTTCTGTTTAGGAAACCAGCTAAGGGCTGCAAACGGTCGAACGCCGTCTGACAGGATGAGGAAGAAAACCTACGATAATTGCATAAGGTCAAGTAAAGTGGACTATTTGCTTGTCCACCTAAAGCTTTGGCATTCTCTCATGGACATGGAGGTGAAGACTCGCATAGAGAGCGATCATAATCCCTTAACCTCATTATTTAGCTTGGGTGTGGAGGGAACGGCAGGTGTAACTGAAGAACCAACAGTTCCGGAAACTATCTTAACAAATGACAAGCGTCACCTTAGGTGGTGTAAAGTTGTTGAACAACCTGAATCTCTGGCGGCCATTAAAGACAGGGTAGACACGGTATTAGCTAGGTTAGGGCCAGATTTGGCTAACGGGGCGAAGTACAGACCACTTGTGGAAGACCATGCTGACCTCTTTGCCTATCTCAAATCCTATTTTTGCAAGCCAAGCTCTGTAGGATAAAACCAAGGAAAGCACCGGAGAGCTAGTACAATAAATCTTGCAGAGAAGCACGAGCTGAGTTGGGTCTAGCATTAAAAATTAGGAACCCTAGAATAGTAAAAGTGGCTCGGGCAACTAAAGGAAAACAAAGTGTGGGGCAAAAAGAGAATGGGAAGACCGCAAATGGCAGGAACTCAAGAGGGCTTGTTCGTCCAAAACCTCAAAGCTATTTTGGGACACCAACAAATGGGAAGGAGGTGGGTGTGCGGATAGCCCGCAAAACAACGTGCCCCAGAACACATGGATTGAGTATTTTAAGTCCCAATATGCTAATAAAGAAGATACTCATACTGAGGCGGCCTCGGTTTTTAAATTTTACGATGATGTCGTTTTTAGCTTGGCGGATGTCGACAACGCATTAAACTCAGTAATTGAGGGGAGAGCCCCAGGAATGGATTGTATACCTGCAGACCTATTTCTAAACTATAAAGAAAGATGGCGATTATCTATCAAATGCCATAGCCCAAGGGATGGCTGTCCCCCACTCATGGAAGGGAGCAGAAATTGTGCCTGTTTATAAAAAAAGGGGATAAGTCGCTAGCAGGCAACTATAGACCTATTAGCTTGATCGATTCCATCCAAAAAATAATGGGTCGCCTAGTCTTGGGGAGGATAAAAGACTGGATGGACGAAGGGAACATCTTGAGTCCTCTGCAGGCCGGCTTTCGCCCGAGGACTAGTATGATAGATCAAGTTTTTTGTTTTATAATCCTGTACTGGCGAACAGTGGTCCTTGAGAAAGGGGTTCTTTATGCGGTATTCGTTGACTTGAGGGCGGCTTTCGAATTAGTCCCGTGCCGCAAACTTTGGCGAGTCTTGGAAGATCTTGTAATGGCCCCGGAATTGTTGACCTTGATTGTCCGCTTGCACGAGGACAACTATGCCAGGGTCAGGTGGGGTAAGCCGGGTGAGGTTACAGATGCCTTCCCAATCAAGCGGGGAGTGAGGCAGGGTTGCGTTATGGCGCCTACCTTGTTCTCGCTCTTCGTAAATGGGGTGGCAGACTACCTCTCCCTGGTCCCTACTGACGCCCCTATGATGGCTGGTAATCGCATCCCGATCCTTATGTTCGCGGACGATACCTTGATAATATCAAAAAACCCAAGTGGTCTGCAAAGGGCCCTCCAGCGCTTCACAGACTTTTGTCGGCTTCGTGGACTTGAAATAAAAACCGCCAAAACAAAGTTTATGTTTCTTATTGAACATAAGTTTTTCAAGTCATTTAAGGCATTTAGTGGAAGCATATATATGAATAACTGCCCGCTAGAGCAGGCTGATTCTTTCACGGATTTGGGGGTCAACCTTCAGAGAGATATGCGCTGGAATAGTCAAATAGACCTGACCAAATTAAGATACCAGCAACAGTCAGGCTTCCTTCTCAAAAGGTTTAAGTCCTCACTTACGAAACTTATTAGGCCACTCCTTGAGATCTATGGGATGAAGGTGTTAGGTTTGGTCCTCTATGGAGCTGAACTATGGGGGTTTGATAATCTGAAAGGTTTGACACTAGTAGAAAATGAATTTTTGAGTAAAGCCACTAGTGTCCCGAAAAGTACCCCCCTGTTCTGGGATCTTGGAAAAAGAGCTGTACAAGATCTGGCCACTCTGCGCCCATTATTATTCTGGCGCTGATTATGGACAACCGAGGAGCTACATCATTATGCCCGGGGTCTCAAGGAAATCATCGAAAAGGATCACTTTCATAAAATCAGCTGGTTGAAGTCAATTAGATCCCTGCTGGGGAGAATAGGTATGCGTGAACTGTGGGATGACCCAACATCAGCAATATTCCCATCTAAGAAAGACATGAAGGCCTCATATTGGAAGCTGGTTACCTCAGAGAAATGTGCCAAAGGCCTCTCATCTCACCTTACAGGGCAATTTCTTGAATTTAAGGCTTACCCAGCTTTAGAACCTTATTGGGACGCCATCGAGAAACCGTCCAACCGTAAGCTCTACTTCCAATTCAGGGTAGGCACCCTCCCCACAAGGTCATTTACAGCAGGGTGGGCTGGGACCAGTGATGATAAATGCCCCAAATGCGGCGACAATCAAGAAACTATAAGCCATCTATTTTTCTTTTGTCCGCTATATACTGCTCCGCGAGAAAAATGGGTAAAACCAATATGTCACCTAATTGGTTCTTGAAAGCATGAGGAGGCGTTTAGAATATTATGTACAGATTCCAGCCTCCCAATTGCTATAGCTATGGCAAGGTTTCTGAAATGGACGTGGGTAATTCAATCGAAAATAATCTGATTATATTACGGGTAGATTTAATTTGTCGTAGGGCTCCCCTTACTATGATTAACTGAGTTATGAGATCTGATGTCTAGCTTTTGACTATTTGACTCCTCGTAGTAGCCGTGTACTTTAGAAATCTCTTCATTTATTAATTCATTCATTTAGTGTTTCGGAGAAGTACACCATGTCTCACTCATCCAGGCCAAGTTCCAGTTATTGACCTATTGAGATTTGCTTGTGACGGTCTTTCCCTGGTTATAGTGTGTTTATATGTATGTTTTCCACTAACTCCCCTTCTGCTTAAAGCAGGCGTAAGTAGTGACCCAGTGTAGTAGGAATATGCCTCAAAATGCATTGCTGGAGTTGCGTTGTGCTTGCGACACGACTCCTGCAATGTGTGACTTTTGCACCAACAGATGCATCAGAATTTCTGACGCAGCTGTCAGTCCTTGCACCATGGTGTGCCGTATTATAAACACAACGCATCCATCGTGGGTTTCTCAAGTTGGCGCAGGGAAAGTGGCGCATCTCTACAAATCGCATCTCTACAGATGCGTCACTTTCTTGTAAATCTGCCCCTCAGAAGTGAGGTCGGAGTGTGTTAGACATAATATGAGTATGGTACAATGATATGGAGACTTTAGCTAAAGACACATAAAGGAGAAACATAAATTTGGTCACAAGTCCATTCCCTCAGCATTTCAACCATATATATATATATATACTTTTGCGATCAGTAGAAATTCTGGCAGTATAACAACCACAAAAGGAATATTTTTGTGGTATGAAACGCATAATTCAAATATTGAATGAATGGTATGCAAGCATTCAAAATATAACAAGTGAGCATCAACACATGCACCGTGGTGGAGGCTGTATTGTGAATTAAGTGTGATTAATTACATGATTATTGCCTAAGGTGTTCTACTTTTCACATCTGTTGTCTATATGATAAGAACTAGCATTGGAATTAACTCGTAGGCATATGTCTCATTTTAAAGTTTCATTTTAAGGCTTTTGAGGTCCTGGGCAAGACCTATTTTGAGGGCTCCTGTTTGGCACAACTTTACATTTTACTATGGCTTTTTTAAAACTCATTCAAGCCTTAAGTACACAGACATGAGCTAGAGAGAAAATTCACTTACCCATGGAGTCCTCGGAATGTGGGGGCCGTGGGAAGGTGCCCACTTTGCCTTTGCATCCTAGTTCTACGTTGAGACGCAGTCTGTATATTTCTAAGTCCTGTTTTAAATGGACAACATTTATTTTTGTTTTGGGTTCAGTTACTGGTTCGATTCCTCCCAGGCAGATTAGATTGTAGGGGATGGTTGTTAGAGTTGAAAAACATGTTTCTAGTTAGATTTGATGCGGATGGACCATGGGAATAATACAATGAATCAAGTCTGCTCTGAAATAAAAGTAGATACTATAGTTGTGGTTGCAGGCTATCGCTATCAGTGGAACACAAGAAACCTCATGTTTCTAGGGATGTTCAAGGCATTAATGGATAAGGCTGTTTTATCAGAATTCCAGGACTTTCTTAGTGCATATGGTTACCAGCCCTCCTCACTACTTATTTGTATTTTCAATAAGTATTGGCATAGCCAACAGGTTTCGAATTTCGGTGGTGTTACCTGACCTTTAAACTTTGTCTAAGCATCAGCAAAAAACTAAAGAAATACTTGTCTACAGATGTGAATCGGCAAAAAAAAGAAAAAAGTACAATGTTAAAATATGCCACATGCAGCATCAAACAGACGCACATGCACATCATTATTATGGTGACCTTTCCGCAATGCCATATGCGCATGCTTGTGCATTATGACACCATTTTTGATTGAATCTGTCATCCCAAAATGGTGGACGCCGACCTTGAAGTGCTTTATTTTTAAAAACAATGTGTCAAAGTAGTTAAACAAATATTATATACAATTAACTGAAAAAAAGTGAGGAGGAGCATGCAGGGGGAGGAAGGTAAAAGCAGACTAGTGGTACTAGTGCAGGGGAAGAGCTGGGTGGGGGTGTAAGCCAAGCAGGCCAGTGAGTAGTGGGGGAAGTAAAGGATAAGTCTTAGTGTGGGGAGCAACATGGCAAGCACATAGGTGAGTATGTGGGAGACCAAAGCAAAACAAGAGGAGAGAGATCAAGAAAACACTTGCAGTCCATGGAGTGCCAGAAGCAAAAAAAAGAATTTTTCCCTGAGGTGATGCTGTATAATATTACAAGAGAAAAAGAATGTACCTTCACAACCAATTAATTTGAAGAATTATTCTAAACAGAAATAAACGCAAGTCAATACGTTTATCCTAGCCTTTGATTTTGGCTACTTAGTTTTTAATTATTCAACATATTTAAAAAAAGAGGGACATGTAATCTACTCAACAGAGAATACATTTTAGTGATGTCCTACTACCAATACACATAACAACTACAATTATCACAAATCAATTGTACATACAGAAAGAATATGTGAACAAAGTTTACAAATCTTATCGACAACAACAACAAATATGACATATAGTGATCAAATCATGTAAGTGGTGAAAACAGTTGGAATATAATGAAATCACTCTTGCATATTTAAACAATTCATGAATAAAAAAGAATGCAACTGTGCGAAATACAATTACAAATTCATGCAAGGATTCCTATCGTTCAGGATTCAAACTATACTTAATATAGTGGCCGACGCGTTTCAAGTCTCGGTTTTTAGAATTGCCGGACTCTCATCAGGGCTGGATGAGTCTTTTCAGGGTAAACCAACTGTTTGTGAAAAAAACAAAAAAACGATTCAAGCTACTCTTCCCAAAACGTCTCTATACAAAGCAATCCTTTATACTTGAAAAAAATGCTCCATACCTGGTCTGTGACCAGCGGGAAAATAAGAGCCTTCTGATGTAAGTTTATGCAGCGCTCGCCTGTAACTGACAAGGTAACAAAGGCTAAGTCGAGTTTGAGACATTTTAATCACCCAACACCTTCAGATTGGTTTAGTAAAAAAAGGGGGGTTTTTACCTAATGTGGGCTCGCAAAGGGCTTATCGTCTTCAATCTTCCAAAGCACTAAGGAACAACGTGGCGTGTTTACACATCAACTCTGGTAAGAAAAAAGGATTCAAAGAGACAAAAGCGTAAGGCGTTTGTTCGTCATACCAGGAACGTGTGAAGCGCTCAACAGACCAGCACTTACGTGGATAGTTGTTAAATTCATGTAGAGATGCCACGAATTAGAGGTGTGCGGGTCAGCGCCGATTTTAGTTTCTAAAGGCGGAGAAAAAACGGAGTTTGTGACAACTCGACTAACTGAGTCAGATAGAAAAAGACTCGTTAGCGTGTTCAGTATTTAGTGAAACAGAGGGACGCGCTTACCTTCAAGGTATGGTTGAATCTCAGAAATGAGTGTCTCCTACACAGTCAAAGAGGGGACGGACCTCCATGCTACCGTCTTCATCACTAGTTAGAAAATACGGACGGGAGTCACGTGACTAGGGCGGAGCAAGCCCCACTATTCATGAAGGTGCATTCTGGGGTTTGTGGTCCAATAGCCCTGGAGTCATCAATAGGTATGGCAAAATTTCGTAGCGGGTGGCCAAAAAAAATTGACCCAAGCTGGAAATACATAGTAATCAACAACGGGGGTCCAATCAGCCGGTTAAGCCCTATTAAGCTCACTCATGCAGTTCAATCCTTTATTTATACTATCAAACTTCATGATTAAATACGCTTCCTTGCGCAGTAAAGCACTGTCCACGCACACAGATCCATGTTTTGAATCAATTGTTGCCAAAACAGTCCACTTAAGCTGATTCTCATTGTGATTTAGGCTCAAGAAGTGTTCAACCATTGGTGCTGATTGGACCCTTTTCCTGATTCTTGATCGATGTTGGGTAATTCTGATGTTGATTTGTTGACTCGTTTTGCCGATGTAAACCTTGTCACATGGGCAAAGCACTGCATAAACCACATTTTTCGTTTTACAATTAGTAAAGTTTGTGTGTTTCCATGAAATTCCATCATGGTCAAAAACCTCCCCCTCCAGTGTTGTCGGGCAAGCAACACAATTCCCACATCGGTGATGTCCCACAATAGGTGGCAAGTTCCATTGTGTTATCAGGTTGCTTCTAGGTTTCGGAATGTAGCTGTCAGCACGTATCAGTTGCTGACCAATACTGAGGTTTTTCTTCATTGCGAAGATAGGCTTGGGCATAGGGCAGTTAAGGTTCTCCAATAAATGCCAATTCTTAAGGACAATTTGTCGGAACTTGTTAGTATGGGGACCAAAAGTGGTCACACAAACAAGTTTGTTTAGGTCTGACTTAATCTTTTTCTCTAACAGAGACTCTCTGGGTGTGCATCTTGCTCTTTTTTTTTAATGTTTTAGCAACTTTTTGGGATATCCCCTCCCTTCCATTTCTTTACAGAAGAGTTCGGCATGTTTGTCAAAGTCCTTCCTTCCTCAATTTTGCTGGGCCAATCCCCTTCTTCGAACAGTATAATATTACAAGGCATCCAATCAAAAGGGTAATAAAAAACCTATGATCCAGTGGTGAGATAAACACAAGAAAAGGAAGGAAAATCATCAATTAAGATCCAAGCAAATGATATTAACACGAAAGTCAACCAATGGTAGGTATGGACTAAAGCAAATCTCGCGGAAACTATTATCCAGAATAAGTCTTTGGCAATAGTCAGCTAAGCGCTATCCATTAGTAGGACATAAAATGACTTGCTGATTGCTTGCTTAATCAATGGTGCACACACACATATCTTTCACAGTGAGATAATGTGCTGCAAATACAAATGCTATTTCTGAGCAGGAAGTATGTTGGTGTCACTCACACAAAATGAGGGCCTCATGCAGGCCTCATTTCTCAAACACCTCATTCATAGCTGGCAGCTATTCAGTAGTGCTGTCTGTCCCATTAGTCCTTGATAACTCAGCCTCTCAGGTCTACTGATACTTAGATTATTAAGAATTTAGGAAATTGTAGGCTGCTGTCCCATGCCTGCTCTTCTTAGCCAGTTTCAGACAATGCCATCATTCTTGCCAGAATCAATGGAGGAGGAGGAGAGACTGTCTGACCTACGTGCCCTTTGATCCACTTGTTGAAATGCTAATTTTCACTCCACTAGCCTCCCAGGGGCCAACTTCATCCAAACCGTCCATCAACGAACTTTACTACATGAGGCCCACTCAACAACACTTGCCAGAGAACTAGTGAGTTTCATGAACTTCTGGCTCCTGGGTAGATGAGCCCATCCTCCTTATCTGGTTCAGTGTCTGTATCTGATGAGTCTAGCTGCTGAGTTTTGGAATGTTTATACACTTCTAGGAAGTTGCTTGGTGATCCAGTCATAGAGGGTTTTCCTCTAGCCCAACTTGCTGGTGACTTTGGAATGAGTGACTGTTTTTCTAGTGTTGCTTGAGAGCCATTTGATGTGGAAGCTGGATGCAGTGACAGTGCTGACTTGTGTGGTCATGTCCAGTCTCATGTCAATAATTCATTATTCCGAGTTTCCTGACATGGATACTGGGTGTGGGTGAGGGTCCGAGTTTGGCCAGCCACCATATGAAGTCCCATGGCAAGGTGTTCTTTCTGAAGTTCACTACTTCTGTCTTGTCAGTGTTGGGCTTGAGACAGTTGGTTTTCATCTAGTTAGCAGCTTGAGTCATGCAGGCGGTGAACTTGTTTGTCTTAGAGGTCTTGTCTGAAAATGAGAGTATTAACTACGTGTCATTGAGGTAAAAAAGTATGTTGATATGTGGACAGATGACACTGCAAAAAGAACAGATGATGAACGGAATGCCGAATCAATCGAACACTCACCCCCAGTCACAGATCTGGGTTAAATCCATTGTTTTTTGCACACCACGTGATTCCAGTTTAGACCAACCGATTGCAAATCAGTCTTGACCCTGTTGCCCATGGAAACAGTCCAGCCCAAATTACCAGGTTTCACCCCTCATCAGCCAGGATAGCTTAGCAAGCACAGGACCCACGCCTGGAATACCCTTCCCACTTAGGTTGACAAATGCAAAATGAACGGAATGCCAAATCAATGCGGGGGAAGACAGTGGCAGTGTCCATACTCCGCTTGCTGGCTACTGGATGAGCTGGTAAAATTATAGTGTAATTGGAAGAGCGTTGCTGAAATAATAGCGCTTTTTAAACATCTCTTTTTTAAAATTCCTTGTGCACGATTTTAGCGAGTGTGCTGCACGTAATTGTTTAATACTGTTTTAAAACTTATCCGGAGTGCTGGTCTCGATTCCTGTGCCTGCCCGCCTCGGTCCGACTCGGTAATTCATTACCGTTTTGCGGAGGGCGGACAGGTGAGGGCCAGGCACTTCCGGGAGCGTTCAGCGCTCCAGTGCTCAACTGGGGGCTATTTAGGCGGAGCCTCAGGTCAGCGCAGCTGCGGGGGAAGACAGTGGCAGTGTCCATACTCCGCTTGCTGGCTACTGGATGAGCTGGTAAAATTATAGTGTAATTGGAAGAGCATTGCTGAAATAATAGCGCTTTTTAAACATCTCTTTTTTAAAATTCCTTGTGCACGATTTTAGCGAGTGTGCTGCACGTAATTGTTTAATACTGTTTTAAAACTTATCCGGAGTGCTGGTCTCGATTCCTGTGCCTGCCCGCCTCGGTCCGACTCGGTAATTCATTACCGTTGTGCGGAGGGCGGACAGGTGAGGGCCAGGCACTTCCGGGAGCAGTCAGCGCTCTAGTGCTCAACTGGGGGCTATTTAGGCGGAGCCTCAGGTCAGCGCAGCTGCGGGGGAAGACAGTGGCAGTGTCCATACTCCGCTTGCTGGCTACTGGATGAGCTGGTAAAATTATAGTGTAATTGGAAGAGCGTTGCTGAAATAATAGCGCTTTTTAAACATCTCTTTTTTAAAATTCCTTGTGCGCGATTTTAGCGAGTGTGCTGCACGTAATTGTTTAATACTGTTTTAAAACTTATCCGGAGTGCTGGTCTCGATTCCTGTGCCTGCCCGCCTCGGTCCGACTCGGTAATTCATTACCGTTGTGCGGAGGGCGGACAGGTGAGGGCCAGGCACTTCCGGGAGCGGTCAGCGCTCTAGTGCTCAACTGGGGGCTATTTAGGCGGAGCCTCAGGTCAGCGCAGCTGCGGGGGAAGACAGTGGCAGTGTCCATACTCCGCTTGCTGGCTACTGGATGAGCTGGTAAAATTATAGTGTAATTGGAAGAGCGTTGCTGAAATAATAGCGCTTTTTAAACATCTCTTTTTTAAAATTCCTTGTGCACGATTTTAGCGAGTGTGCTGCACGTAATTGTTTAATACTGTTTTAAAACTTATCCTGAGTGCTGGTCTCGATTCCTGTGCCTGCCCGCCTCGGTCCGACTCGGTAATTCATTACCGTTGTGAGGAGGGCGGACAGGTGAGGGCCAGGCACTTCCGGGAGCGGTCAGCGCTCTAGTGCTCAACTGGGGGCGATTTAGCCATCGCCTCACAGGAAGCGCGCAGCGATTGCGCGCAGCCTCATTGCAGCCGAAGACCAGCCAAAGAGCTGCCCGTCTGCGCCCGTCCGCGACAGGACGAGGCGACGGGGCAGTACCTCTTACATCATGCCGCCTCTCGGCGCTTCCAAACATATCAGGTATGATTCTAGATTCCTGACATCACTGAGGCAACTTTCCGCTCCGTGTTATGCAGAGGATAATAGACCCTGTTTCGATGGCCCGTTCTCGTGTAACAAATGTCATTATACCTCAATGCATTTTACTAACCCTCACAACCCTTGTAAATCATTTAATGATCTACAATGCATCCTTATGAATGTTCGTTCGATGCCTAAACACCAAACTGAGATCTGGGACCTATTACACTCCCTGTCCCCAGATCTATGTTTCATTACTGAAACTTGGTTAAAACCCCATACGGTATCTGCCATCACTTTGGGAGTACCTATGGGGTACAAACTTCACCACTCTGATCGCCCCGAAAAAACTGGCGGTGGCATCGCTATAATTTATAAAGAGTTTATTAAATTAGACATTTTAGATAAACAATGTTGCAGAGATATGGAAACAATGGTTTTCAGAATCACCTTCCCCAACAGAAAGACTAGCAAAGGTGCACTTGTTTACCGACCACCTCTTCCATGCCCCAGTTTCTCCACATCTCTTTTAGAGATGCTTGGCCCTTATATGCGGGCCAATGAAGATTTCCTTCTCCTTGGAGATTTTAATATCCACACTGACCAATGTGAATCCACAGGGACTAAAAGTTTGTCGACTGATATGACAACCATCGGTCTTACACAAAAGAATCAGGATCCCACCCATGAAGGTGGACATTGCATTGACCTGATATATACCAACTTCGACAATATACGGTGTCATAAACCTATTCAAGTCTACTGGTCAGATCATTTTTTATTACAATTTACTATTTTTAAAGTTAATAAAGGTCCCCCAAAAAACTCCCTCCCCTCCACTACACGTAGACAGTGGCACAAACTCTCACTGGATGCGCTAGAAAAAGCATGGGAAAAACCCGAGATTAGAGACACCGACAAAGTAGAACAAAAGTTAATTATGCTTCAGCAAACTCTGACGGCAGCCATTGATAAAATTGCCCCCTTGAAAACATTTAGACAGTTTCCTGTGGCTAAACAGGAAAAATGGTATACCGAGGCTCTAAGGAAAGAGAAGCAAGAATAGAAGGATAGAGAAGAGATGGAGGAAATCACACTCTGAGGATAATAAAAAGGCACATCGTGCAGCCCAAGCTAATTACTATAAACATATCAAGGCTGCCCGTAAAAATAACATTGCCCAACAGCTCATGGAAGCCGATAATTCTCCCAGAGAACTGTACAGGATTCTTGAAACCTTTGTAAAACCTACGGCATGTATATGTCCAGATGACTTCTCACAAAGTCTATGTGAAGAAGTGTCATCTTACTTTGAAAACAAAATAGAATCCATTTATGGAAAAATCTTAACATCCCAACCAAATGGTGACTCCCTAAATGTCTCCTCCCCCAATGAAAATACCAACCTTACTTTAACTACATTCCCTCCTATTAACACTGAAGAGCTTGATACAATAATGACCCAAGTTAAATCTGGATCTCCGGATGACCTTATTCCTGTTAAAACCTTAACCCCCCTTCGTACCCTGTTAGCCCCCTACATTCAGGATATTATCAACCAGTCTCTTAAAGAGGGAAAAGTACCAACTGAATGGAAAAGAGCAGTGGTGAACCCTATCCGCAAGAATGCGGCTCTCCCATGGACGGAGCTTTCCAACCTCCGTCCTATCTCCCTTCTACCTTATTACAGCAAGATGGCCGAGAAACATGTCAACGCACACCTGTCCAATTACATCGAGGCAGCGGGCGGCCTAGACCACTCGCAATCTGGTTTTAGGCCCAACCATAGCACCGAATCAGCCCTTCTGTCAGTGACAGATAACATCAGAATGTCACTTGACAGAGGGAGCTCAGTGATTTTGGTGCTATTGGATTTGTCCGCTGCCTTCGACACGGTGTCGCACAAAATTCTTCTCGGCCATCTGAAGGGAGTTGGAGTAGAGGGGACCGCTCTTGCGTGGCTGGAAAGCTTTCTTGAAGACAGACAACAAGGTGTCAAATTAGGCACCCATAAATCTGTCTGCAGTAAGCTTACCAAGGGGGTGCCACAGGGCTCATGTCTGAGCCCCACGCTATTCAACGTATATGTGGCCCCCCTGGCAGAGATTATCAGATCTCACGGGTTCTCACCTATCTCTTACGCTGACGATACTCAGCTGCTGTTCCCTTTTCAAACCATTACACCTGCAGTCATGCAATCTTTCCAAGACGGCATGAGAGCGGTGGCAGGTTGGATGGCCCAGAACTTCCTCCAATGCAACGTGACCAAAACGGAGGTCATGTTGTTTGGAGGGGCCACCCTGCTCTGGTCCCCGGAATGGTGGCCACCTGAGCTTGGACCTGTCCCAGCGCCCAAACAAACCATCAAAAATCTGGGGGTACGCCTAGACCAAACTCTGATTATGAAAGATCACGTCAGCCAGGTCACGGGAACGTGTTTCCGTACAATTGGTCTTCTACGGCGGATCTTCCCTCTCCTACCAAACACCCATAGGAAAACGCTGGTTCAGGCACTAGTCCTCGGACGGGTGGACTATTGCAATAGTCTACTCATTTCCGCCAACCAGGAACAACTGCGCAGACTGCAGGTGGTACAGAACACCGCGGCAAGACTTATCCTGAATGCCCCTCCCCGTACCCCCTCCCGTCCCCTCCTTTCCCACCTTCACTGGCTCCCAGTACAACAGCGGATAAATTTTAAACTCTGCTGTATCATGCACAAATGCATCTATGGGTCTGGTCCCAAATATCTGAAAGATATCTTCTTTCCCTACTCTCCCGGACGCACTCTACGCTCCAGCAACACTATGCTGCTATATGTACCTAAAGTAAAAAGAGCGAGACAGGGTGGCCGAGCCCCCTCCCTTAAAGGTCCACTGCTGTGGAATTCCCTCCCCCCCCAGCTAAGACAAACTGCCAACCTCCTCAACTTCAGGAAGAAATTAAAAACCTACTTATTCACACAAGATTAATTTAGCCTCCCTCTGCCTCCCCTTACCTATAGTTTGTTTAACTCACTCAGAAGCCACGCGCGGAGATACCCCTTTGGGGCTGATTCACGCACGCTATAAGACTATAAATAAATAAATAAATAAATCGAACACTCACCCCCAGTCACAGATTTAGGTTAAATCGATTGTTTTTTGCACGCCACGCCATTCCAATTTAGGCCCAGCGTATGCAAATCAGTCGTGACTCTGTTCCCCATGGAAACAGTCCAGCCCAAATTAAAAGGTCTTTTCCTCCCTGGACCAAAAACAAGCATCCTAGGACTGGTTTCTGGGTTTCACCCCTCATCAGCCAGGATAGCTTGAATCTGGTGGCATTGCAAGCATATGACCCATGTCTGGCATACCCTGCCCACTTAGGTTGACAAATGCAAAAAGAACAGATGATGGACGGAATGCCGAATGAAACATACACTCACCCCCAGTCACAGATCAGGGTAAATCCATTGTTTTTTTGCACACCACACCATTCCAGTTTAGACCCAGCCATATGCAAATCAGCCTTGACCCTGTTCCCCATGGGAACAGTCCAGCCCGAATTGCCAGGTCTGGTCCTCCCTGGACCAGAAACAAGCATCCTATGACCGTTTTGGGGTTTCACCCCTCATCAGCCAGGATAGCTTAGCAAGCACAGGACCCACGTCTGGAATACCCTTCCCACTTAGGTTGACAAATGCAAAAAGAACAGATGATGGACTGAATGCTGAATCAATTGAACATTCACCCCAGTCACAGATCTGGGTTAAATCTATTGTTTTTTGTTCGCCACACCATTCCAGTTTAGACCCATCCTTATGCAAATCAGTCTTTACCCTGTTCCTCATGGGAGCAGTTCAGCCCGCACTGCCGGGCCAGGTCCTCCCTGGACCAGAAAGAAGCATCCAAGGACCAGTTTCGAGGTCTCACCCCTCATCAGCCAGGATAGCTTGAATATGGTGGTGTAGGAAGCACAGGCCCCATGTCTGGGTATACCCTTCCCACTTAGGGTGACACATTTAAAAAAGAACAGATGATGGACGGAAAGCTGAATCAATCAAACATTCACCCCCAATCACAGATCTGGGTTAAATCAATCAATTTTTTGCATAACACGTCATTCCAGTTTAGAGCCAGGATAGCTTGAGTCTGGGGTCTTAGCAACTACAGGAACAGTGTGTGGGGTGTATGCCTGAAAAGTGACAGTGCTCTGTCCATCATCTCCTTGTGTTTGCTTTGCACAGACAACACTGGCCAGAAGGATCATATATGCATTGAAGCGGGTGGGGCGGAGCGTTGAACCTTGAGGTACTCTACAGATGAGTTTGCATGCTTCCAATGAGTAGGGTGGCAGGGTGACAGCTTCTGTTCTATCCATTAAGAAGGAGCAGATCCGGTGTAAAGTGGGTCTTTGGATGCAAGCCTCATGCAGGTATCTAATGAGGATTGGGTGTAAGACAGTCAAATGCTGCAGAGAGGTCCAGGATAATTAGGGCTGCCATTGCTCCACTGTCGAGGACCATGCAGATGTTGTATGTGGCGACGGTGAGTTCTGTTTCTGTACCGTGGTTGGTCCAGAATCTGCATTGCATGGGGTTGAGGAGCTGGTGGTTGCTGAGGTGGTCATTGAGGCATCAGTTAATTTGTTTCTCTAAGGCCTTTGCTGAGTACCGTAGGAGGGAGATGGGTGTGTAGCTGGAAAGCGTGATTGCATCAGCAGATGGTTTCTTTAGCAGGGGCATGATGTTGGAATGTTCCGGGAATATAGCTGACTCAATGGAGGTGTTGAGGATGGGTGCTCATCATTACAGCGGTATGCCTGAGCACTATGATTTCGGCATTTCATTTCCTAATTAGAGTATGATGTCTCCTACTGTGCGCTGTCCCAAAATGAAGTTTTTTTTTCTCACAGAAAGAAGTACCTTGCACAGTGGGGCAACATCACCCATCTAGTGTTTATGTATCCATAGTACTACATGAAAGACAAATTGAAAGAATGGTATATAAATCACCTCACCTTCATGGTGATGTCATTCTGTCCAAAATAAACCCTGGATTACACTTTTCTGCATTTCGCTTGGAGTTTGTAGGCTAATATATAAACACATCTAGGGAAGGTGATGTTACTAAGGGCAACATTTTTCTTGATTTAATTTAGTTTTATTACACTGTCACAGAAAGCCATTTTGCAGCAGTGCATGCGCTAGAACATTGTCCTATTCAATGACCCAAGCTGGTGATGGACATCAAACATTCAAACTTGTATGATGGTCCCAGTTATGTTGGATCCTTGGGTGATAGAAGTAATACGGTACTTACAGAAGAGACGAGTTCTGCTGTCGATTTCATTTTCATTTGTAGTCATTTTTGGATTTTTTAAGATTGAGCATAGGGCTATAATATCATCTATCATCTGTAATCTGCACAAAGAGATAATCTGAGAATTTACACTGGCAAAATAGTTAATTGATGAATAGTGATTGACCAACTTTCAAATTGGGTCCTTGTAAAATAGTCTTAGGTCTAATAAACCTGTGGTCCTGAGGAGGTCTTCAAGCTAGCAAGAGTAGGGATTCCACCACTGTAGACTGAAATAAAGAAAAAAGTTTGGATAATTCCCTTTTTGACAACAGATGTTGAATCAGGGACTTAAAAGGTGCTACATGCCGCCTGATGACCTACAGTATAAGATTCCACCCGTATTGTGCCCATCTAGACTGTGAGGTGTTCTTTCTTTCATGTAAAAATGGCGCTCAGGGAAGAATGGAACAGTGATCTGTGTGTTAATTGGCAAAATCATATTGTGAAATGTCAATGTAGAAAACTCAAATCAACGTGGAACCATTACAAATGATTACATAAATCATTATATTAACTAAATCATACTGTTTAATATACAAAAAGTAAACCGTTTTTACACACTACAAATAATACATATATATGTGTTTTTTCCTAGGTAAAATCTCGGTCTTACACAGCACAGATTCTGGATATTTTAGTCTTACACAATGCTTACCATGAGTGGATGGTGCTGGTTATATCAAGTTGTTACTGTTCTGGTGTAGTTTTGTCCTTTGTTGACTTTGAGGGCACCCCCTCTCATCGAGAAGTCACCTTTCATTAAGGTTTGTAACGCTCCAATTGAACAATGTGAAACCTGTCGCCTGTATCTCCCAAAAAGACTGCCATCAATCAGGCGATCTCTTTGTTCTACAGCGACAGACGTGGCTACTACCCCTATATTGATGAGGTCACAGGTGAGGCAGTTAACAGGGGGATACCTCAGTTCATTCAGTTCACTCATCCTTTAAAAAAGCTGCAGAAGACATTAGCTTTTATATACCAGTCAAAAACAAGCTGGGCTGTCAGTGATTGACTGGCAAGAATGGAGGCCATCTTGGGTCCGAAACTGGCCATTGAAAACTGTTTTACAAAAGAATTGCATCCTCCGCTCTCCCCACAGGTAGCACACTCCATCGCCAGAACCGAATTTGAGGCAGCATCCCAGTTTATAATGAGAGAAACACACTCATTGGCAAAACTTCTGAGATCAAACAAGCACTGGAGATTTTTCCTCTTCCCTGAATGTTATAATTATGATTATAAACAGAAACCGAAGGATTATACCAGACATTGCCTGGAAATAGAAAAAAAAAATGATAGACTCGGGTTGCTCTGGCGGGAGAGCACAGTGCTTTATTCAGTATTTACCTGAAAACAGTGTGTTGTGTCCAATGTAGAAAGACACCAGGAGCCAGGATGGATTATTTATTAATCCTCCAATTCAGGTTACATCTCTATGTACTTCAGCCAGCCTAGCGTGGTACCAGCCCCACCAGGAGCATCTCTAACTGCCACATTCATCTCACTCAGACACCCAGGCATTCCACGCATCACAGACACACCAACATTCTAATGGCCAACTCACACTCTGGCTGAGCAGCTAGAGGCAGCAGGGCTAGAGTACATGTTATACATTTAAGTAGGGTATAACATTATCCCTTTTTCCTTAAACAAAAGCAAAAAGGAAATGAGAGAACTAAGCACAGGAAAAGTAATGGAACGAATCTCAAAGATGCAGCAAATGGACAAAGCATCAAAGAAAAATCAAAAATGGTACAAAACTCGAGGATGCAGCAATTAAGACAAAACATCACAGGAGAAAGAACCATTAAATAAAGAAAGGATCGTTAAGATACATGCAATTGATAGCAATATCCCCCATCCCCCCTGAATAGAGAATTTTTAAACATATTTCAGTACATAACATATCATATCATATATTGTAACGTAAGGCACTATAACGCAAAAGGGTAAAAGACCCGACTTCACAAATGCCCAAGAGCATAACATAGAATAGAGCTAGAGGAGGAGCTACGCGGGCATCCAAGATGGTCGCGTGAGCAGAGAGCTCCCGAGACCCGCGCCGTCCTTCTTTATCTATCCTTCACCTATCCTGGTCATTTTGACGGGCTTTTGCAGCGCTATCGTCACTGATGCTAACAATCCTTTTTTGGTCGAAAACGGACCCTGGGGACCATTTTTCGGACATTTGCAACTTTCTGGCCTGCGACCGGGGACTCGGCTGCCCATTGTGGCCGACCTGTAATTGAACAACAACGGCTGCCTGGCATCTGGCCCACCGGAGGTGTACTGCTTTCACTTTCGGTTTCCATCTCTTTGTTCCTGTCTCCTCCTACTCTGCCTTCGCCTGCTGCCCTCCCAGCCTACACTTTCCTCCGTAGGACTGGCAAGGAGGCCGCGACACCTCTGTCTCGTTGGCACGTCGGAGTTTCGAGACTTTCCTCCCTTCTCATCGCTTCCCCTGGCTATTCGGCCAACACTGAACGCGAGATGGCAACGAAAGTGGAGGCCGAAAAACGCCGGAAGGCTGCGACCCGGGGGGGATCGATCCAGTCTAATATGATCGAACGCTACACCCAGCCGAGAGGCTCCCCCGGGGCCACAAGCGTGGGTGCTGAAGGGCTTCAAACGGACATGCCGCCTTCTTCGGAAGTGTCGCTCCAAGATCTTTTGGCTGCCATCACTGGACTTAAGGCCGATATGAGTCAGCAATTCGAAGCCGTAGTGTCCAAAATAGACACAGTGGCGGTGGATGTAACTCTTATTCGGGCCGACTTAGCCAAAACGAATGAGCGGGTGAAGGCTCTGGATCTTAAAGCGTCGAGTCTGGTGACGGACATGGCTGAGGCGCAATCTGAGATTGGTAATCTGCGTGCCTCGCACGACTTGCTGCTCAAGCGGATGGAGGACTATGACAACAGGGCCAGGCGAAACAACATACGCCTGGTCGGAGTGCCGGAATGTGATGGTGCTGTATCGACCGACCTGTTGGTCGAGGAACTTATTGTCGCTCAACTAGCTCCGGCAGGACTCAGTAAGTTCTTTGCCGTGGAGCGCGCCTATCGTTTTCCAGGAGGACAAGTGAAGCCGGGAAACCCACGAGGCCTATCATTGCGAGGCTTTTTCACTACCGGGACAGAGACGCTATCCTCCAGGCCGCCCGTAAGCACGGTCCTTTGAAATACGACAACAACTCTGTCTCCATATATCCCGATTTCACTCCCCAAGTGCAGCGACAAAGATCAGGTTTCCTTGGAGTGAAGCGTCGCTTGAGAGATCGGGGACTGAAATACGCCATGCTGTTTCCGGCCCGGCTCCGGATCGAATTTCGAGAACGTGCCTACTTTTTTGATCAGCCTGAACGTGCAGCCGACTGGTTGGACTCGTTGCCGGCAGATGACTCTGGAAGCGGAGGCCCTGGTGGTGCGGAAGGTGGTGCAACGGCCCAGGAGTAATTGGGACCCCGGAGGTTCTGATTGAGACTATGCAACGTACTGTGTAAATTAACTTTGTGCTTTATGTCACTGCCCGTGGCGGTGCGGAAACGGGTGGTTTCTCCCTTCCTCCTCGGGGGGTTCTTTGTGTAGATAACATGGGGCGACAGGCACACTGCAGTTGGGGGTGGCTTTTTAGTCAGCAGGGGTGCAGGGAGGGGGGTGTTGTAACGGGTTTTGGTTTTGGGGTCGGTTTCTGGGGACTTGGTTGTGTTTCGTTTAGTTTGTTCTGTCTTGGTTTTCATGGTATTTCATATTTTGCAATGACTTTGAATCGTGGGCTCTGCTGGGGGGTGGGGGTGGAATGTCTTTGTCGCAATGGGGGGGGGTGAAATGCGGATTCTTTCTTGGAACGTAAACGGTTTGGGTGATAGGATTAAGCGGGGCATTGTACTGCAATTCTTGAGGCGCCATGCCCCTGATGTTGTGTTCCTTCAGGAGACCCACTTGATTGGGAATGCTTGCAGGGCCTTAGACCGCCGGGGTTATCGCCTGGTTGCACATGCTGGTTTCACTTCAGGTTCCCGGGGTGTGGGTATTATGGTAAAGTCTTCCCTTGCTCTTGCTATTGACGAGGTTTTCCTTGACGACCGTGGGCGGTATGCTGCTGTTTCGGGGAGGTGGGAGGGTAAGCAGGTCGTGTTTGTTGTTGTCTATATCCCCCCGGGACTGCAGGCTACCACTTATGCCGATCTGGGCAGGACTCTCCTTGGGCTTCCTGACGGCTTGTTGATCCTGGGTGGGGACTTTAATTCTGTAATGTCCGGCGACTCTGACCGACTTCCCCCTAGGGTATTGCTGCAGTCCCAGATGTGGCTCAGTGAGATGGCTGATACTTTTGGCTTAGTGGATGTCTGGCGCTCACTACACCCCACACTCCAACAATACACTTTTCACTCTGGTGCGCATGGCAGCCTCTCCCGTATCGATTATTTTCTCATGTTAGCCTCCACTCTGTCCACTGTTCGTGAGATACGGCATCTTCCCCGGGGTATCTCGGACCACTCCCCCTTGCTGATTACGATTTCTGTGGGCGGTCTACTTGGTAACAGAGTCCCCCCGATCCCCCCCTGGCATTTCCGAAACCCCCGGCTCCGCTCAGATTTGATTAAGGCAATAGATTGCTACTTTTCTGAGAATGTGGGCTCGGTCACTTCCCCCACTGTTCTTTGGGAGGCCTTCAAGACGGTTATCAGGGGTTCCGCCCTGTCATTCATTGCCACTGAGCGTAGGGTCAAGAGGGAGGCTGTTGTGGCTCTTGAAACCGAAATTACTGCGCTTGAAAGTGAGTTGGGTGGGAATGACACGCCGGCACTGCTGCACGCATTGGAATTGAAGCAAGCAGACTATAGAGCCTGTGTCACGGATGCTGCCAAATTGATGCGGTCGAATCAACTAGGCCGACTGTATGATGTGGGTGACAAGGCTAGCAAGCTCCTTGCGTGGCTGGATAAGACTGAACGTGCGTGTCGTGTTGTTCCTTCCATTGTTCGTGAATCTGGTGAGAGTGTCTCTGATCCGGGTGAGATTGTTGATTGCTTTGTTGACCACTTCCGGACGGTTTACACGCCTGTTAGCGATCGAGATGAGGCCGACTCCAGGCTACTGCTGCGTGACATTGCCCTGCCCACTGTGTCGGATGAGGACTGCCTTGCCCTGGAGGCCCCCTTTACTGTCGATGAGATTGCCCTCGCGATCCGATCCCTTCGCTCGGGAAAGGCAATGGGCCCCAATGGACTCCCCATTGAACTTTACAAACTTTGTCCCGACAAGATGGCCGCCCACCTGCGTCACATGTTTCTCGAGGCGGTTGAGGCTGGATGCCTCCCCCTTGAGCAGCGCCTCGCTACCATAGTAGTCATTTATAAGGACGGCAAACCTCGTGACCGCTGTGCCTCGTACCGCCCCATTTCCCTTCTTAACGCGGAACCCAAAATCCTTGCTAAGGTACTGGCCAATCGGTTGCTTACGGTGATTTGCGACCTGATCCACCCGGATCAATCCGGTTTCATCCCCCACAGAAACACTGCCCTCAATTTGCGTAGGCTCCACAGCGTTCTCGCGAGAGCTCCAATTCTCGCCGAGCCGGCAGTGGTCGCTTCCTTGGACGCCACAATGGCATTTGACACTATCGAATGGCCCTACCTATGGGCAGCCCTCGCTAAATTTGGCTTTGGCCCCAATTTCATCGCATGGGTCAAGCTTCTTTACGAACAGCCACTTGCTCAGGTCGCGGTGAATGGTAGGTGCTCGGACCCCTTCCCCTTGGGCCGTGGCACACGTCAGGGCTGTCCGCTCTCCCCGCTCCTATTCGCATTAGCGCTCGAACCCCTTGCCGCGTGGCTCCGGTGGGAACCCTCTATCAAAGGGATCCGATGGTCCCCTGACCTCGAGGATCGTGTCTCCTTGTACGCGGATGATATCCTCCTTTATCTCACTTCCCCTCAGAAGTCGCTCAACGTTCTCTTCGACGTTCTCACGTCCTTCGGTAAGAACTCGGGACTTGTCATTAACTGGACCAAGTCCTGTGTCTACGCCATAGCTGGTACTCTGCCGCCTCTCCCCCGCAGGTTTCCCATCCTGGTAGCGGCCGACGGCTTTAAGTATTTGGGGATCTATGTATCCATGACCTCCTCGGTCCGCTACGAGCGTAATTTGTATGCCCCGCTCCGCAGACTGAAGCAAGACGTTCGGCGTTGGCGCGATTTGCCTCTATCCCCATTGGGCCGGGCGGCACTCTTTAAAATGATGTCGCTCCCCCGATTCCTTTACGCCCTGCAAAATTTCTTCGACCCTGTTCCAGCTCGCTATTTCCATGAAGTCGAGAGTTTACAGCGACAACTTATTTGGGATGGCCGTGCCCGCATTGCCTTATCCAAGCTCACGCTCTCCTGGTACGACGGGGGTATTGCGTTGCCGGATATTAGACGGTACTACTGGGCCTCACACCTGAGTGCCATTAACCATGCGACATATGCTCCGGAGCCCGCTCCCGCCTTTGCCTTGGATAAACTGTTGTTGCCTGGTGGCAATTTTAATAGGGCCCTGTATTCCAAGGCACCCTTTCGACTCCTTACGGGCCCGACAAAATGTGCTGTGCGGGCATGGAGGGATGCTACTGTGGCCACGGGCTGGGGTGGTAGACTGACACGTAAGACGCCGCTGTATGATTCGGAACGGCTGGGCAACCTGTGGAAGACGAAAGGGTTTGAGAAATGGGACATGATTGGGATCAGCACGGTGGAGGACCTGTGGGCACGGGGCGCGGTTAAGTCCTTTGAGTTATTGAAACTGGAATACCGGCTTGACGATAGAGAGCACTTCCGGTACATGCAGGTGAGACACGCCTTGTCTTCCGTCTTTCCCCCTGGTACCGACATTCCGCAATCCTCCCCCTTGGAGGATCGAGTTCTAGACGGCCACGTCCCGGATAGTACCATCTCCTTAATCTACAAGAAGCTTATTAACAACAGAGCTGACCAGCTTGAGAAGCTACGGGCTGCCTGGACGGCTGACGGACTTGAACTAGATGACGAGGACTGGCAGTCAGCTGTGTCCTCCCCTAAGGAGGTGGCTATTCCGGCACGACTTCGCTTTGTCCAATTGAAGATCCTCCACCGAGTGTATCTTACTGGAGTGCGTCTGGTGCGAATGGGTTTGGTTTCGGATGGACGATGCAAGCGTGGGTGTGGGATGGATGGTACCTTTCTTCATGTTCTGTGGGAATGTCCGATGATTGCAGCGTACTGGTCCAGGGTGCATGATGTTATGAGTCGTGTCACGGGGATCTCATTACTTCCTGAAGCACGTCGTTGTCTGTTGAATGTGTGGGAACCGTCTGATTGTAATGCTGCCCAGATACTTTGGGTTACCCTGGGCAACATGGTTGCAAAGAGGGATATCGCGCAGCTCTGGGGCTCCCCCAGATTACCATTGCTAAGTGCCTGGAAAGAGAACATGGACTGGTCCATGTTCCGAGAGAAGACGGTGTATGAGGCTCGGGGGCGTCCAGGGAAGTGGTCCAGAGTTTGGGCTTCGTGGAATACTTATCGTGGAGACATCTGTTCTCCTCCGCTTGACTATGAGGTCCCTCTCCCCTCCTCTCCATGAGTTACGTTCCTCTATTAATCTCACTACATGTTTTGTTTTCCCGCGCGCGCCACCCCCCCTTGCCATAGTCCTTTCTCCCACATCACTTTCCCCCCCCCCACCTCCAGCAACCCTTGCCACTATGATACCATGTGTTTGTTTGTTGGTGTTCTTTTCGACAAAAACATAAAATTAAACCTTTCTTATCCTACCTGTATGATGCTATGCTCTCGCCGACAATGTGGACTTGACAGATTGCTCCAGCAACGTACTGTCTCAGAATCTACTTTTCACTCAGCCTGTTTATGTCATAGCGGCCGGCCCTGCGGGGTTGTAGGCAGACGCTGTGTATTGTGCATTCGTAAATAAAGGTTTAAAAAAAAAAAAAAAACATAGAATAGAGCTAAAGGTAGTTAACCCTGCGACTTCAATCCCAAGAGTAAGGAAAACAAAAAACAAATGGGTCGTCACCCATAGAACCAACTGTAAAGGTATGTATGTACTGGTGTACTGCGCACAACTGTAAAATGGGTTTAAAACCCACATCCAACCCCGTGTAGGAGTTTACCTTGGTACTCACGTATGGGAACTAACCGATGTCCCAAACCCCTTGTAGAGGTTACATACCCCCAAGTAGGAGTAACTAACAGTCAAAATTAATGGGGACATTAACCCACAACCATCCCTCGTGTATGGGAACTGAGGGCTAGATGTTGGTAATTCCTATTTACAGACGCTTAAATACCGAATTTTACCGAATCAGTATTTAAGAGTCTGTAAATGGGAAGGGGGCATATTTAGGTAATTCTGAATTTAGGAATACCGAATCTGTAAGATTCGGTATTTACAGATTCGGTAAATACCGAATCGGTATTGCCCATTGATTCCTATGGGCCTTGAAGCCCATAGGAATCAATGGGAAATACCGATTTGGTATTTACCGAATCGGTAAATACTGAATCCTGCAAGGATGCAGGGGGTGTCACTTTGACACCCTCTAGCACCCCAAGTACAGGCTTGTGTGACATTTGGCACAGATACATGCCCTAAGGGCATGTCTGTGTGTCACATGGCACAGGTGTGCATGCACAGATGTGCATGCACACCTGAATTCGGTATTTTACCACACAATAGGATTGTGTGGTAAAATACTGACACTTAAGGGCCTGTGGCACTCTTAGGAGTGTCAGCTACATATGGATTTACCGACTCGGTAAATATACCGATTCGGTATTTTACGGAATCGGTAAAATTACCGATTCGGTAGGCCCCCTACATCTGAGAAGCCTAATACCAGGCGGAAACGGCTGAAATCGGTCGTTTCCGACCGGTATTAGGGCTCCTACATCTGGCCCAATGTGATGACCACCCACAGAAAACCAAGGAAAACCCATCCTTAGAAAAGTGTAAACCTGTGGCATCACGACAACAAAAAAAAATGGATACTTAAATAACACTAATACATGTCCATTAACTGTAAAGTACTAGAGAACTGCAACCCCACGCCAGTGAGCAACCTCTAACCCAAATTGTACCCTGGTGCAGACACACCAAAAATAACACCCCAAGAAAAATGTATTGACACAAAGTGGATACATGTAAGTCTTAGGCATAATAAACTACTCAAACTTGCCAAGTATGGAATAAATGAGAAAAAAGAGAAGAAGAAAAAATCAGTCTGAAATAACCACAGTCTTGCATCTCTTCTTGTACCTCTTGTCCATATGCTTAGAAAAGGAAAAACTCACGAACAGGAAGCCATGCTCCGTCTTGTTAATTACCCAAGATTCTTCCTCCACATATCTAGACCATGGCAAGACTCACAGGGGGTCTATTATGGTATATAAGCTCACCGCTTGCATAAGCAAATAACCAGCTGTGTTACTAGTCTCCGGGGTGCACAGGGTGTACAAGGTACTTACAAGTAAGAAATATTCTTTTAAAGGAACAAAGAAATTCACAAAGTCAAAGACTGGAAAATTTCATAGCGTTTTGGAATCACTTGTAAAAATGTTTCTTATCATGCTATCCTACACTGCCATCTAGTGTTTCTTTATGTGTCAACACTTTCAGTGTTTGAAGAAGATTAGAAGTAAAGACTTGTCAACAATCATGCTTCCTCCTTGTAACTGAACTCCAAATGATTTAGATCATTAACGCTCCGCTTGTTCAAACTTTATTTGAACACACCATAAAATAAAACATGCATGGTTGCCCAATTGCGACCGAAGTTGACAGCAATGCTTGTATTGTGAAATAAACAGCAGCCAACAAACACAAGATGGCTGCACGTGATTACACGTCCTGTCAGATGACACATGGCACGTCAAGATTGGAAAACGTCATTAGGAGGTGTACGAGCAACAAACTGGACGAAATGTCACTAAAGTTCCTAAGGAGAGTCGCGCAATGTGGAACAAAGGTGAGTGGCACGAGCAGGAGATTTGAAAATTTGAATGTGAGAAGAGCGGTTGAACAAGCAAAAGTCAGCGGGCGGCATGTCGAAAAATAATAAATGTTAACTTTAACTTACCCCCGAGCTTGATTAAGAGAATATAATGGCCGGGGAACGTCAGCCCCCATCCAACCTCGCATACATTAACCGTAGACCAATTGAACAGGTGCACACGCAGAGTTTTGTCACTATTACACCCACGTTGGTTCAAGTAGATATGTGACAAAATTAAGCATCAGGAAATGTCTATTTGTGGAAGCACATCATGCAGCTGAGCAGGATCCAGTGTGTGAATGTCAGCCCCAGCCAAGGATCACACACAGACACCAAACTGGCACCTCTCCTCCAGGACCCATATCCAGAGGATGACATACCTGAAGACAAGAGGCAGGTTAAATGTTTCTAGAAAGCACTCACTTGGTTATGGGTCCAATATGCTGCTAATGTCATTTAAACACCAAACATTCACCATCTGTGCAAGCACTGCACGCTGATTGTTTTGACCACTTTATGACGTAAAATCACAAATTGTGCCTTTTTCTTTAGGACACTGTAGACTCTGTAGAGCAATGTGGCTGGAACACCAACACCTGGTTGTAGAGAAGCTACCAATCCAACTCACCAAACCCTTTTTTAGGTAACAACGTGGCTGGAACACCAGATGTGGTTGTAGTGTGACTACACCTCCAACTCACTGAAGTCCTTTGTGGCTGGAACACCAATGCGGGTGTAGTTGAACTACTACTCCAACTCACTGTAATCCTTTTGTGGCTGGAACACCAATACGGTTGTAGTTGAACTACTCCTCCATCTCACTGTTGCTGTAGTATTTCCAGGCTGTAGTGTCATTTGGGGTGACACTGTGCGTTGGGGCTGTCCGTTGTAAGGACACTGGTGGGGCTGGTGCTGGCTTGCCTGGAAATACATTATTTGTAGTAGTAGTTGCTTGAAGGATCTCTTGGTTTGTCTTTTAGTTCCTTAGTTTCTTTGTTTCAGTGCTGTACCAAGAGTCTCTAGGGTCCAAGTCCGCTCGTCGCCAAAAATATGTTGTGTCCAATGTAGAAAGACACCAGGAGCCAGGATGGATATTTAGGTCTTATTTATTAATCTTTTAATTCAGGTTACATCTCTCTGTAATCCAGCCAGCCTAGTGTGGTACCAGCCCCTCCAGGAGCAGCCTGCCTAGCAGCTCAGCCCATCTCTAACTGCCACATTCATCCCACTCAGACACCCAGGCATTCCACGCATCACAGGCACACCAATATTCTAATGGCCAACTCACACTCTGGCTGAGCAGCTAGAGGCAGAAGGGCTGGAGTACATGTTATACATTTAAGTAGGGTATAACACAGTGTTGACATCTTTGCCGAATGCAGTACTTCATACAAGGCACCGAGTTCAGGAAGCAAAAAGGGTTTCCACTGTCCACAGGGAAAGTGCTCTACTGCCAATATATGTCTACTCGCGTCCTTTGTTTACAGATGACCCACTGACCTATCTCACTCTGGTAAGTCACACAGCCACCATAGTCATTATATAGAAATGATTAACATATAGATATTGTATATAGGATAAATTACTGTATTTCGATAGGATGCAGTTTTTTTACCTTGGTTGCCAGCATTACTTGAAACAGGTTATGTGGTTAATAGTATTTTCGTTCTGATTGACCTCCTTTGGCCAAATAATACATTGGACTTTTCTTCTAGCAAGAGAAATCTCCACCACAAACAAAATTGTCTGCTCATCATTTTTTTAAAGTAACTTTATTGGCATTTGGAGTTCAAAAAAGACAGTATTACAGAGATATAGGCACATTCCCTTATTCCACATTATCCATCCTCTCATCGAGTTCAGTCCCATCGTCTGCACCATTGCAATACATTTTCTGTATAGATTATGAGGTTCATACAGGGGGGATCCGAGTTCCCACCTGTAGTCTCCACAATAATGCCACGGGAATTCCTACTAGTATCTCTGTGGCTTACAAAATTATGCCAATCCTAATTTTGGGATATCCTCACTTACCCCCACATCCCCCTCTCCTTCCCTCCCTTCCCAACTATAGCACCGGCTATAATAGGGTTGTGCATGGTTAATAAGCAGTATTCTTTAATCTCAGGTTGGTAACACCCCAATCTTAATTATCCCTGTGTGGTTCAGCTCCTGTCCCATGTGCAGGCTCTTGAGTGCTCGTGTCCTGCTCTCCCTTCTGATCTTATAACATTTAAAACATTTCCACTGTTGCCCATTTGCACATGTCCTTCATCCATTCTTCCACCTAAGGAGGTCCAGGGCAGATTAACAATCAGCAGAAGAGGGTCCCTGTTAACAAAGCAGGTTCTGAGGGAAAAATTCAGGGAAAAGCACAACATGAAGCAACATGGGTGGAGCACCCCACTAAATATTCACATAAACAGATAGTATATCCTGATAAATATATCACCCACAGAGGTTTTCATTTACAATTATTTATTATCAAAAATATACATATGTTTTTCTTTTTTATATATAATACGTAGATTTTGACACAATACATTCTAAAAAATACACTTAAAAATATAATACATTATCAATATAATAGTGTGTAGAAGGAAAAACAAGAAAAGTCCTGAGTTTCAACTGAAAATACAACAATTATATGTGAATTAAAATGACAAACTTACAGAACATGTGCAAAAAAACATTACAGTGAGATACACAACTACAACATCTACAATGAACAAATACAGAGAACAAAGAAATGTATAGACACAATAAGTACAATAATATATACAACAAACAAAGAGACAAGGTGAATGCACATTGTAAATGAAAACCTCTGCGTGTGATATATTTATCAGGATATACTACCTATTTATATGAATATTTAGTGGGGGACTCCACCCTTGTTGCCATATGAGGTCCGGGACAGAGCCATACTATTTGTGCCGTCTTTTGGTAAGCACCAATCACAGGGAAAGAAAACACCTGCTTAACCTTTTGTTTTTGGGAGTAGGTAGAAGGCCGAGTAATACCTGCTGAATCTTCTTGGGAATCACCCATCCCGCAGCTTTTTGAAGGTGTGTTAACACCGCCTCCCAGTAAGGGGCAAGGGCCAGGCACCCCCAAATCATATGGGGAAAGTCCACCACCTGTTATCTACATCTTGAGCACTCATCACTGCAGGTTGGATAAATTCTCTGCAGTCTGCATGGGGTGAGATACACTTGGTGCACTATATTATATTGTAGGAGTTTAAATCTGGCATTAGAACTAACTGTACGCTCTTGCATTTTTTGTTCCATTGTCCTCTGACAGACGGGAGAGGACGTCCACACTGGACGAGTTCCCCGAAAGAGTCAACCCCCTTGCCGGGTGTCCCCAAGAGTCCAGCAAGTCACTAACTTCCGCATTGCTCTTGACTCTGAGTTTGTCAGGAAAGAGAAGGCTATATTTAAGATTTTACTCCATGAGATGTTTTTTAGCCACCATAAAAGATTGCCTTTGCTTCTGTACCCACTGCATTTAGTCCGGATATACGGAGGTAGGTTGTCCTTCAAACATTCATAGGCCTCGGGTGTGCACCATCTGCAGGATTGCTCCTGAGCTCTAAAATTGAAGAGCCTTGCGATGCTAGCCCTGGATGGTGTGCTCGGTTTGGGGAGTGAGGGGGGGGGGGGAACGAGTGCTCTGTGTGCCCTTTACACGCTGAAAAATGTGGATGGTGTTTTGGGTGCCATGGTAGCTGTGATCTAGTCCTCCAGAAATAATTTGGTCGACGTGCCCTCCGTTTTTTGGGGAAATCCCTATAAACTGCAGGTTGTTCCGCATATATCAACCTTCAGAATCCTCTGTGGGCTCATCAAGATGGACCATTTTTTTACTATAGCTCTCCTACTGTACCCTTCAATGTTCTGACCTCATTCTGCAGGACTTGTACCTCATTGCTCATCGGTAGTGATTCTATTTGTGACCTTCCAGAGGTCGCAGCAGAGGTTGACCACTATTGTGACCAAATCTATTTTATTGACCACTTCATTACGTGTTGTGTGTATGGCCTCCAGGAAGTCTGCTATTGAGGGGGTCTGGTTCTCCAGGTGCTGCCTACCTTCTGATTGGTCCGTCAAGGTGTCCTTCTGTGCCCCCTGGGCCGACGGTAAAGGTTGGGTGTATTTTGAAATGTTATTGCCTTGAGGTACTCGGACCATTTATCTTTAACCATGTTGGTTACCTCCTTTGTTGTGTTCGGTATTCGCTGCGTATCCTCTCCCTCAGGTAATCTTTGACTAAAGGTTCAGTCGTGCAATCCGGAAGTTCAGGGTCCTCTGCAAGGTTTTGGCGATCCCCTTCGTGAGGTCTGCTACTCTCACCCGTGGCTGCCCCCACACACAGCGGGGTCCAGGTAGAGCGCCGATTATGTCCATCGATTGGTATGCGCTCTATAAGCCCCCGGTGGATGGTTACTTAAAATTGTTTATTCACCACGTACAGTCCTGGTGAGGGCAAGCCTCAATCCACCAAACTAGGGCCTGGGCTCATCAGAGCTCTGCAGGTCCCGGTCAATGGGCCCTCTGGGTAGCATCTCTTCCCCAGCACCTCCAGGCAAAATATTCAACAAGCGTAGGCCCTTCCCTGATGCCTCAGAGGCAACAAGGCCCACTTTCTCCTTACCGCATCTGGGGGCAGTCGCGCCACAGAATGCAGCTGCTGCGCTCCACTCCCCAGAGGGCCTTAGTTGTCCCACATGATCGTTAAAGGATCTTCAACCACCGGAACTGCCACTCTGTGTGCTTCTAGTCGGGCCGAGCCAATGCGGTGACTTCCCTGGGGCAATCACCTCTGCGGTCCCTCATCCTGCTGTCCAGGATCGGCTGCTTCCAACACAGCTCTTGAGGGCTTCTAGTCGGACATCCAAGGTCCCGGGGGAGTTCTCCGTCGCTCCCCCAGCGGTGTGTGTAGCCTGCTCAGTCCGCAGCGGATCCACCCCTCAGCCGTGTTCTAGTGGAAATTCCTCTACCTTGCTTGGCTGCGGGGAAGGGATCAGAACAGCTTCCGTGTGGGGGTCCTTCACCAGATTTCTCACTGCGGACTTCACCGTTCACGTCGTAAGCATCCAGGATTCCCACGCTGTCTGTCTCCCTGGCTCAGGCCGCAAGATGGTGAATGGTCCAGGACCAGATATTCTTTTCCTCCCTATGACCTGTACTGATCTGTGGAAGGGCAGGTCGGTGCCAGTAATGATTCAGCCCCTATTATCCGCTGTGTAGTGTAAAACATTGTGCATGGGTTCAGCTGGATGATGTCGGATTCAAATTGGCTAACGAGAGAGCCAAGAGAGACGTCTACTCGGCCATCCAGCCAGGCCACACACCCATGTCTGCTCATCATTGATTCAGATTTGTGCTGCTACTCTTACTCAGGTAGTTGTACATGAGCATCAGTGCACAGATATTTTTTAAAATAAGATGGGTCATAAATGGGTGGTGCAACATTTATCATACCGTCCTCAAATAACAAGCAGTCGCACTCTACAACCCATAGCTTACCAACCCTTCCACCATTGCAAGGGACCTCATGGAGAAAACTGCAATCTAGATGAAAAATAGGAGTTAGTATGATTTTGACTTTCAGACAATACATTCTCATGCTACCCTACTTGGTCTCGCAACCAACAGTTAGAGTTCCTGATTTACAAAAGTCTGATCTCAAATCGGTGCCTCTGTTGGATCCATATGTATGCGGTTCTAAAGAAAAGTCTTTAAATATAATCAACCATTCACAAGACAATCTTTACACTTCAAAAGCCTTCAGTTTTAGCTGCACCCGTCTTATGTTATAAAGTTAGCATATGTCATTGAAAAATCTCATAATAAGCCAGTTAATCATTTTCTTCGTGTACCTACAGAACAAGAACACTGTGACATTCCCTAGGCACACCAAGACAAGTAGTCTCATTTGCAGGTTGTGGGTTTTCCAATTAGGTGACATTGCTTAGTGGATAGAGGGAGCATGGATTTTGCAATCATTGATGAAACCCATGGTAGAATGGCAAATGGCGTCTCCTGGTTGAGAGCTTTCTGGGTGGGGGTGCAAGGTAGTGGGGGAGAATAGGTCATTCAATTTCCACTAAACCGCTGAAAGTATAGTAGGGGTTGTTTGCGTGTGTGGTCTTCACTGCAGAGGGTTCCTCTGAGGGGATTTGTTTACCCATGAATATATAAGGTAGTCTTTGAGTGCAGTGTTCCCCAATCCCCAAAGTTTCTAGCACTGTCCACACATCTCCTTTCCCCAACACCTCCCTGTAGCCCCTTCGCCCATCCACAATGAAAAAATCAATGATTCTCTTGGATGTTTACTTGCAAAATTCAAGATAGCTTAGTCTTACATAAACAGTGTATTATTCATCAAGTACCTTCTGGGGAAAGAATCTCCCTATTGAAAATATTTATAGAATGTTGTTCAAAAAAGTGTGTATTGTACAGCTGACTATATGAAGCACTTATTGTTAATTAGGATACATTGTAATGCATTTGGTTTCAATATAAAGGTGCACCAGGTAATGTACATACTGTGCATATCTATAACAATAAAGAGCTCTACAAAAATTAAAATAATGGCAAAATGACAGAACATATTAAAAGATTATGTACATCATATCACATTGGTCTGTTGTGGTTATCATGCAAATGTTTTGATCACATTCATGTTAATTGCCTTCATCTGGAGAACCACATTTTATTTTATATTAGACCAGCAGAAGAAATTCTGACAGAGAATCCATACAGAAATTAAAGCAACAGGGTAGAGGTTAGGCAGACCACTCTGCGCTAGCTGGACATATCATGCTATAAAAGGCTGGAGGTTGCAGCTCTCTTATAATATAGTATGGATCAAACTAGAACAGACTGGAGTTGAATCTGGACTATACCATATGCACTAAACAGATCGGTGCGAGGAGACTAGAGCTTTAACAGAGATGGATGTCATAATACAACAAACTAACGCTGCATAGTGCTTATCCTACCCTAGACAAAGAATAACTGCCTAATTGTAGCAGCTGTAATTATTATGCAGTCTGGGGATAAGTTACCATAGCAGATCTCAGTGCTTGGTAAATATGCCTTCTGGTCTATACCATTTAATAATTGTTCATGCTGTAATGCTACTAATGCCTTCTGATGTATACCATATAAATAATTTTCATGCTGTCATGTCTTAATGTCAAGCATTTTTTTTTTACCAATGGTATTCCACTTGTTACAGTGAACCATTGTATTTCCAGGGTGACCCCGTAAACACTATTGGAGAAACTGTGGCTTTGTGCATCTCTGGATTTGTGATGTGGGGCTATCTCGGTTTTGCAAAGAGTGTTGTACGTAATATAACTTGTTTTCGTTTATTTCGTTTTTTGTACGACCGCTACAACTATTAAGATGAAATTGCCATTTTATAATTGGACACAGAATATGTATTCAGTAATATGTGCTCAGGAGTGGAGGCGGGGCATTTGTAAAGACGGGACACTATCACAAGCAACACCACCATTAAGTCATACCCAGATCACTCCCACTGCAAGACTTAGATATCTCTAAACCATGCAATGCCTGCTACAGCTAAGAATTAAATATGGTACCCAATGTTTCCTAGATACCCCTTAATCCCACTGGGGTAGTAAAACAAATAAAAAGTGAGAATAATTAACAGTCCCGGTATATTCAAGTGTCAGGAAGAGCAATGTATAGGTAGATATATTTCTATTCTCTGAAAACATTAGACTAGTGTTTAGACTGAAAGGCCAGATTGAGAGCCTTAGGCGGATCCATTATATACGAACAAGTGGTTAATAACTTTGGGAATGCTGTTGTCTCATTAGGAGGGCATTTGATGCTATGAGAATTCTCCTGTATGGGTCCCACTGCACCTATAATATCACTTGTAAATCAGCATACATCCAACATGTCCCCCCAAAAAGCTCTGCTCTGGTGAGTTGGATTTCATTTGGGTTGCACATGGTGCACTTGCATTACAATTGTGTAGCGGCAATGTAGTTCAGACAGGTCTTGTGTCGGGGTGAGGCTGCAGCCTTGGAGATGGAACTGGTGAAATGACCTGCTCCGATGCTGTTAGATAGGCCTAAGACTAAGAGCCACTAATTCAGCTGACATAGGTCACGAACTCCTCAGCACTACCCAACACCTTACACTTCAAAGTAGTTTCTTACTTCATTCTGCTGGTTCCACTGATTGTTGTACGTAGATTACTCTTTTTGGGTGCTTTTAACAGTGATTTGGCAAATCTGGATATGTCAGTCAGTCAAAAGATAACTTTATTTGGCTTGTCACAACCATAAAGCACACAGTAAAAAATTTGTAATAGTCAAAATTAAAAAAAAACATATTTTCAATAATGCTTTAAAATGTTTACAGTTTGTATAAAATTCCCAACCCCTTCCAACCCCAAACATTTGATATTTTTCCACTTTCTCAAACCTGGATATGAACTATAGAGTGGGTACTCAGTTGAATGTATGATGTGTTCCGCAAGCTGGAAACAGTTTTTCTAACGACTTACGTGCTGAACGAATGTGTACTAAGGACCCGTTCTTTTTTTTTTCCAACGCCGTGAAGGCACAGCAGGATTCCGGCTTCATTCTAATGGACGTTTCCCACTCATTCTTGTTCAGCTCCCATGGGGCACTACATATTGAAGGTAAAGTAGATTCTTCTCCTAGGCTTGCCCCTACAAGGTTCATCTAAATAGCAGGTTTATTTTTAGCGAGGAGGGGAAGAGGAAGTTTAAAGTCAGGGTCCCCAGGTAAGAGGACAGAAGAGGCAAGATTCCAAAAGTACATGTAGAAATTACAGTATGGTATCCAGAAGGGCACTTTATGAGGTGCCTGATACACAAAGGTATCATATCATACAAAACATCCCTTTCTGATGTATCATCAACATTAGTTATGAAAATGAATCCCGCTGTGAAGGCACAGCGGGATTCCGTCTTCATTCTAATGGACGTTTCCCACTCATTCTTGTTCAGGTCCCATGGGGCACTACATATTGAAGGTAAAGTAGATTCTTCTCCTAGGCTTGCCCCTACAAGGTTCATCTAAATAGCAGGTTAATTTTCAGCAAGGAGGGGAAGAGGAAGTTTAAAGTCAAGGTCCCCCGGTAAGAGGACATAAGAGACAAGATTCCAAAAGTACATGTAGAAATTACAGTATGGTATCCAGAAGGGCACTTTATGAGGTGCTTGATACACAAAGGTATCATATCATACAAAACATCCCTTTCTGATGTATCATCAAAATTACTTATGAATATTTTTTTTTGCTTTCACAGAGAATGTACAGAACGTTTGACAGATGCCTGCAACATGTATTAAATCCCTGCCTCATCAATGAGACCTTGGCAGCAAAGACGTGCAGTCAGGTCCTGTGCCAAGCAAGGGGGCCTGCACGCGGAAGCACTGGAACACCAATGACTATCTGGACCTGAACCCAAACAACATCTTCATCAAAACAGGAATGCATGGGAGGTATTCCGTCATTGGACGTCCAACTGTGGGTGATTTTCAGAAGCTGGTTAAGAAATTCTACCGCAGATGCTGTGCAGGATATAATTGTCACCACAAAGGCCGTATTCACGGATGTATGCCAGTACAACGCGATCTTTTAGATCGCGGTACTTTACAACGCTGCCATTACAACACAAGTCGTTACAACGACTTGCGTTGGAGGGTGTGGATTGTGGAATATTATAATTTTATATTCCAACACCAGTCCACGTAACAGTAGGGAAGGTGTTGGAATATAAAATTACAATATTCCTTAACCAACAGCGCTATCCAGCGCAAGTCGTAGTAATGACTTGCGTTGTAATGGCAGCATTGTTAAGGTAGTGCGTGTAAACACCACGTTGTAAACGATGTTCCCTGTATTCACAGACCCCCAAACATGAACATCTGTATATCGGATGACATCTGCATTACAGCAAGCCTAGGTAATGAGATGAACGTCTTTGAGTGGATCTTCATTGTATGTAAAGTGCTTCCTGCACACATCTCGACAAACAGTAACCAAATAACAAAGGTGCGGCTCGCAGGACATTTTTGCTTGGGATTCATTGGTGCAAGAAAAGCAATCCTTGATGCAAACAACATTTTATTGCTGTACTATGAAAGCAGATTTGCAGAGTTGGTAATGAGTGAAAAGAATATTTGAGCTTGTTTGTTATGTTGTGGCGTTTGTTTTGTGTGTTAAATTATTGCATTGTGTTGCTATCTTGTGCTGTACTATTGTGTTCTGTTTTAACAGTCAATTTCTGTTGTGCCCGGTTTGCTTTTTGTTGCATTATTTTGCTATATTTTTACCACTTTAGACAGTGATGAAATGTTGTTTGTCAAACGGATGTTCAAACCATATGCTGCTTTTTGTTGGAAATATAGCAGAATGTGTTGACTTATCTAAAGAAAACAACTGACCATAATATAATAACATACACAAAGGATAATACAATTAGGGCACATCATAATGAAACAGTCAGTACAAAACGTAACACACCCAGATTACCTCACAACAAATTTACATTGTAATAACGGAGCTGAAAGCATATCAGCAAAATAAACAGAACACATCACCTCTACAACAACAAATGTGCACAGGCCTTCTTGTGATAATACCACCCTCAGAGACCTGTTATCAAAATACAGTGGTAAAATGTGTTTGGAGGACACACTGCTTTAACTTACCAGTGACTATGAAATGGACCTAATAAAAGGTTTTGTGATCTGAATTCCTCCCGCTCTTATAGTGAAATCTAGAAGTGATAATTATGGGTGGGTGGGATTTGCAGAATTTGACTCTGTGAAATTCCGTGGAGTTACATAAAAACCCCTTAAGATTCCACTGAGTTCCCCCATCGGGTGGAAATAGGCACATCGCACTGCTCGCACTGTGATTAAGCCCCTGTAATGCATTCCGAAATGAAAGAGCATCGCAAATGGAACTAAGAGGTGGACCAGAGGCTCCACTACCCGAGTTGATTTTGCTTCTGTCCAAGTAGATTTTCTACTTGAGCCGCAGCTTTCTGACTGCGAATGGTCACGCCCACTTGCATTAGAAAAATGTTGACGGATGTCCTCCTAGCGACAGGAAATTGCAAAAGGGTACACCAAACCACACCTGCCAACTTACTGTTCTAGAGCTGTCTGGAATTCCGTGTTACAAGAGTAATGCAGAATCGCCAAAATCCTGCCAATTCATCCAGCGGAAAGAAATAATTCACTTACCCCTAGTGATAATTTAAGTCATGTGTTCCAATGTAACTTTCAATCGGGATGCAGTTAAATATGATAGCTTCTTTGAACAAGTTGGTAGAAATGGTAAGCCAAATGGTCAAATATCTTGCTGTAGAATAGGAACTCTGGGTCTGATTTAGAGTTCAGAGTATTGGACATTGTGTCAAAAACATTCGGATGTCTTGTCCACGGTATCACAAGTGCATTATAGCCTATGTGACTAGTAATATGGCGGATGGGCTATATATTGTGTTTTGAAAGAGTATCCCATCTGTTGATCCCTAAATAAGGCCTTTTGTGAGGAAGGTGTCTGAGAAATTGCATTCAAACACCATGTAGAACATGCAAATGTTTGCCAGAAACTTCTGTTTTCCATGTTATTGGTTGTAGTAATCTCACAAAAGTGATTTTTCATACTCAATGGTCCCTAACCTGATGTCACAGAACCTGCATCTGCCTTCTCCCACTGGGACATCACAAACTGTGAGAGGGATGTTGGGGCTGTCAACACCTCATCCACCTCCATGTTGGCTTCTACACAGACAACTGAAGTGGAGGAGCCACATTTTGCCACTGAACTTCGTCTTCCCCAGGCCTCCCCGGGGGTCAGTGGAAGCCGAGAGACACTCAGGGACATGTGTCTTCTTTTAGTAGCAGAACGGTCGGACAAGTGATTGTCTTCTGACTTTCCTCTAGCAAATTAATAATTTCTCCTTTTTAGCATCATTAACTGCACCAGCCAAGCCGTTGTCATGTACCCTATTAACAGGCTTTACTCTCCTGGAGACAACCCTTGCTGCATTGAAATATACTCCCTACCGACCAGCTTGACTAATCCCCATGAAATGGAAATTAGAACACATCACCCACACGTCACACACAAAGTAAGACAACTTGTTTACCCAAGCCACAATATAACAGATCTAGAAAGCCCAGAAGGAACAAAACCAAGTGTTCTCTGTTCACACACCAGAGATCTCGAATGACCACTCCTTACATCTCCGACCCTTACTACACTCTGCAACAGTTCCAAAAGGAACTCCAGTTTTTTCATTGTGTGTATACCAGGCAAAGAATGACTCTTGCCCAGTCTACACTGTTGACACTCCAACTCACGATGTCCGCCTACACCATCTTTAAAACGCTAACCAAGAATGTATTGAATTTGTAATATGTACACCATAAAATACGTAATGTCCACTTAGTTATAAGTGCAAGTGTTTTAACCTCAAGTTAAATCAATTTCAACTGAGATACTGAGTGCACATTTAGCCCATTGCATTCCTTCGATAAATCTTGAGTCAATAACCCTGAATCTATCAAGCAAAATCGATTTCTTTTACTTCCAATTTAAATTATTTTAACCAGCAGAGTGCCTGTAGTGCTCTGCCCATTTCTGGTCCTTCTCAACTTAATCTCTACCTTCCTCAACCCTATAAAATAGTCTAATATTTCAGTTTTAGATTCATTGCCCTTACCTCAAGCATCCAGACTTGCTTCCATTAATGTTATTTATGCCAAATTCCTTCTGTAATGTGATTCTGCACAGGGTTTTAGGGTAGCAGGGAAGTGGCGCGCGTGCAGGTAACCTTGTCAGATGCTGACAGAATGAAGAACAAAAGCATTTGGTGCTACGAGGTCAGGGGTGGACCAAAAACCCCTGGATGAGGAAAGAGCCAAAAGCCCTTTGCTAAACAAACATGAACAAATCCTGGGCACACTTATAGACTTAAAGGTTAATACCATCTTTAACAGATAATACAATAGACACTGCTGGATTTCTTAAGTGATGTTTTACGTGAATATGTTCATGAAGAGTACAAATCGCCAGCCGACACGTGTTTCGTCAACAGGTCAATGCCTGTGACTCTTCAGGGCTTAAAAAGCGTAGAAAGGAAATTGAAGGACCGGTGTTAATTTCTAAGGTGCGGTGGCAGACAGTGTCGAAAGCCGCGGAGAAGTCCAGGAGGATGAGGGCCGCTGTTTCTCCGTTGTCGAGCAGGGCTCGGATGTCATCGGTGGCTGCAATGAGGACGGTCTCGGTGCTGTGGTTTAGGGCTACCTTTAGGTAGCCCTAGATGTGTTGGCCAGCAATAAACTGCGCTCTGGAAAGTTTGTAGTTTCACTTTCAACATTCGCATGTGAGGATTTTTGAGACTATACACAAAGTGCTGCTCCATAAAAAGTGGGACTGGGAACCACTTGGCCAACATGCGCCAGTCATCCTCTATCAGTGAGAAATATCTGGTGAAACCCATGTATGTGGTAGGTAACAGTATGACATGCCTACAAGCCTTTGCCCTTCTTATTTGCAAACATTGGTAATATGGTACTTTGGCCTCATTCCAATATTGAAGTAAGCTAAGGCTACAACTCCCAAAGTGCATCTACAAAATGGAGGCTTAATAGGCAAAGAAGGCGCTTAACTCTAAAATATGGTTTGTGCGCCCTGAGTGGTGCATGTCCACATTTGATATGAATCATTTTTGTCCCAGGTGTTACACTTCATTGAAATCAGCCTCTCCTCTTCTATTGAATATTCACTTTATGTAAAATTAGAAGGAACATAGCAGGTATTCTTATGTTTCTGGATCCAAATATAGCGTATTTGTTGGACCCGGCCTCGTGGCGTGGTCCTCGCTGATCTCCGCAGCCCCAGATCTACAGGTGGAACTGATTCCCGTCCCCCCAGAACTGTACATGATCCTCCTACACTGGGCCTGAGACGATCCCCACACCGCGTGCCTGCACCCGTGCACGTGACCATCAGACTCCATGTTTGGCCACCCCGGCCGGCCGGCCGCCTTCTTTCCTTTCGGCAGCTCTGGCCGCTCCTGACGGCCGCTAAGCCTGCGCGCCCGGCGTGCCCCGATCCACCCGGGGGGTGAACGACTCATCAAGTACCCGAAACCAAGTCTTCCATCACACCTCCGGCCCCCTTCCGAGGAACTGGTTTCCCTCACACCTCTGAACTATCCCTGGGGGCTGGTTTCGATGGCACCTTGGGCCTCCTAGTGAGCTGGCTCCAGATCCTGATGGGCGTCTGGGATTCCATGGGCGCATGGTCCAAAGCATCAAAGGACCAACCGCCCAGACGATCAGGCGCCTGGCCCTCGGACCTCCGGCCTCCTGCCTATGAGCGTCCGGACTTCAAAGAGCTTGACGGCTTTAAGACAGCCTGCCTTCCATCTAATCGGCAGTGTATCCTGGACAAGAAAGCCCTGCTGATCTGATCGCGGCTGACTTCGAGGAGAACAGACTCTGACCCACCGAGCCCTGCTGACGCCGTCGCGGCTCATCGTAGAACCTATGGAACTGAACCATCGGGGCCCTGCTGACGCTGTCGCGGCTCCCTCTTGAAGCACAAAACCTGAACCTCGGAGCCCTGCTGACGCTGTCGCGGCCCCATCTACCTACGAGTACGACGGAGTACTCCTGCCCAAGCCCTGCTGACCTCGTCGCAGCTTGAGGAACTCTCTGGTCTGGCTGGACCATCGACGCTACCCTCACGAACAGCTTGAACCAGAAGTGAGTAGGACAGCAAGTCCCATCGCCAGCCCCCGTACCCCCCAGTTCGAGGATTGAGAACTGTGCGCCGTGTACGTGGCGTGCCAGCTGGCCCTCTAAGACTGTCCCGCTTTCCCGTTCCCCTGTTACGAGACTTTCGCGATCCCTCGATCGCTGTGTATTGCTCTTTAATTAATCTTGATAAAGTCTTTCTTGATAAAGAATCACAGTGTGGTGTCTGCTCATAAGTGTGGTGTGTCGACAGTGTGTATGATCAGTCCTCCCCGGTGGGGACTCCCCCCTCGATAAGACTCGGCAGTAATTGTGGGAGAGGAGGTCCCGGGTGATTAGGAGAGTCATCTTGACCCCAGGGGTCACCGCCTTCCAACATTGGTGGCAGCGACGCGATACGAACCTACGTCTAAAGATCGTACCACTGACACACTACCTGAGCCTACACGCAGCAAACGCACAAGGAAAGAGCGACGAAGACGACGACAGAAGCTGGTGTAAAAACAACCTTCGACAAGGACCTCCTGGAAGATTACACACATAAAGAGCTGAAGCAGTTCTGCAAAGAACTGAGTATCCTGAGTACCGGACTAAGTACTAAGGAAGATTTCCAGAAAGCGCTGACCGCCTGGGTAGAGTCCGGAGCATCTCTTCCCCCGATCGAAGACGAGGGAGGGAGGCCACAGACCGAACCTGGTACACCGACTGGTGAGAGAATCCAGCAACCGACCCGGAGCCCCGCAACCGGGAGAGAGCGGTCATCGGAGGAGATGACCGAGCGAGAACGTGACCGAAGCCATCAACTCGAACTAGCACGCCTCAAATTAGAGGGTGAACTCAAACTCGCAGAGAAAAAGTTGGCGGTGGAGCAATTGCGGCTCCAGGGAGAGCTAGAGGAGAAGAAGCTCCAGAGGGAGCATGAAGGGCGGAGACTTCAGCTCGAGCACGAGCGCAGCCTCAAGGAAATCGAATTGAAAGCCAGGAAAGAAGCAGCTAGTTCACTGGGCCTTGGGGAGCAGGTGGTCCCCCAAGAAACGAAGGTGCATATCCCAAAAGATGTGGTAAAAGAGTTCTACAAAGGAGACAATATCCAACAATGGTTCAAGGCATACGAGGTGGCCATGTCCGCCCACCGGGTCCCGGAGAAGGACTGGGGGGCCGGCCTGTGGAGCCACTTCCTCAGCGAGGGGAGAGATACCCTGCTGGACCTACCGAAGGCACACATGAACGCCTACCAACACATGAAAGATGCTCTTTTATTCCGCTACGGCCTGACACCAGAAATGTATCGCCAGCGGTTTAGGGAGTGCAAGAAGCTTCCTGGCACCACATGGGTGGACTATGTGAACTACTACACCCGGGTCCTAGATGGGTGGATCAAGGGCAGCAATGTGACCACCTTCGAGGGCCTAGTCGACCTAGTGGCTTACGAACACCTGTCCGCAAATTGCTTTGTGGAACTAAGACAGCATCTCCTGGACAGCAAGCTCGCCAACCCACGGAAACTGGCTGTGGAAGCCGATCGATGGGTGGCCACCCGAGTCCACAAGGCGCCCGGGGGAGACCCCCCACGGATCGACCAAGGATCTTTCCGCCAGCGAGGTGGAGGAGGTCGAGGCAAGCAGCAAAATTCCCAGTCAGGGCCTCAGCGTAGTCCCCCCAGAAACCAGACCCCGCGCTCTCCTCCCGCGACGAGAGCCGCCCCGAGTGCAGGACCCCCGGGGCTCCGCCCCAGCTCCACGTGCTTCAAGTGTCAGCAACCCGGGCACTATGCCGGTGACCCCTGATGTCCCCTGACCCCGAAACCCACTCCCACTGGGCCCTCCTCAAGACAGATATCCTCAATAGCCTTAGAAGAGGAAGAGATAGAAGAACAAGGGGAATGGGAACCCGCAGCCATGGTCTTAGCCTCCCTGGGGAATAGCGAGATGATCCCAGGAGATTACCTGCCCGACAACACGGAAAAGTACCGCCAGACAGTGAAGGTTAACGGGCCCAGCATAGGAGCCCTTCGGGACACAGGAGCCAGCATCACATCTGTTAGGTACACGCTAGTCCCTGAGTCCATGATCATCCCCCACACCTCCTGTCAGGTGATCGCAGCCGATAACTCTGTCCGCACCTGCAGGATAGCACAGGTCCCGTTTGAGTGGGAGGGAGTCTCGGGCGATCTGCGGGTCGCAGTTCGCACAGACATGCCTGTAGACTGCCTCCTGGGGAATGACCTAGAGAGTTCCCCGTGGAAAGAGGTGGAGAGAAGGACCCATTTAGCCATGTTAGGACTGCCCCATCGGGCCTGTGTGAGCACCCGGGCCATGGCCGCCAGAATGCCCAACCCCGAGAACGAAGAGCCTGAGTTCCCCAGTTCAGCCCCTGATGTACCCGAGGACGGCGAGCACCCTACGGTCCTCGACCAGCCCTCCCTCGAAGAGAACGCACCCGACGAAGGTCCCCTCGGACCAGCTGTCGAACCAGTCCCGACTCTAGCAGATCTCCCCGAGTTGGCCCAGTGGCGCCAAGAGGGAGGACCGTCCCGAGAGGAGTTCTGCCAAGAGCAGACCTCCTGCCCTGCCCTAGAGGGGCTCCGCCGACAGGCCGCAGCCCAGGCCGCCGGAGACCAGTCCGGCTCCCATTACCTTTACTGGGAAAACGGCCTACTGTACAGTGAACAGAAGACCGCGGAACTAGGGTCAGCCCGCGTGCTGGTGGTACCCCTACGTTTCCGTGGACTCCTCCTTAACCTGGCTCACGATGTGCCCCTGGCAGGACATCTGGGCCAAGATAAGACCTTCCAGCGACTAGTGACCCATTTCTACTGGCCCCACATGCGGGCTGATGTGGAACGCCACTGCAAGTCCTGCCCCACGTGTCAGGCTAGCAGCAAAAGCGGAGGCAAGCGCAAGGCTCCCCTCCAGCCCTTTCCAGTTGTCCGTACCCCCTTTGAGAGGGTGGGGATCGACATTGTCGGACATCTGGACCCCCGGACCTCCTTAGGCCACCGGTTCATTCTGGTTCTGGTCGATCACGCCACCCGATACCCCGAAGCCATCCCCTCCGGACCGTGACGGCCCCAGTCGTGGGCCGGGCCCTCATGGGGATCTTCTCCCGGGTGGGATTCCCCCAAGAAGTGGTAAGCGATCGAGGGACGAACTTCATATCCCGGTACATGAAATCCCTCTGGCAACAGTGTGGGGTGTTCTACCGGTTCACCACCCCCTACCATCCCCAGGGCAACGGCCTGGTTGAGCGGTTCAACCGCACCCTGAAAGGGATGATCATGGGTCTTGAGGAGCCCTTGCGACGCAAGTGGGACATCCTCCTACCCTGCCTCCTGTTCGCCTACTGCGAGGTACCCCAGAAATCCTTGGGGTTTAGCCCTTTCGAGCTGCTCTATGGGCACCCCGTCCGGGGACCCCTCAGCCTGGTCAAGGAAGGCTGGGAGGCAGCCCCACCGAGCACACCACCGACGTATTCTCCTACGTCCTGGCCCTCCGGAACCAGACGCAGAAGTTTCGCGAGCTGGCCGAGGCCAACCTGGAGGCCAGCCAAGAGGAGATGAAACGCTGGTACGACCAGAATGCCACTCTGGTCGAGTTTCAACCAGGCCAACAGGTTTGGGTCATGTCCCCAGTGGAACCTGGTGCCTTGCAGGACAAATGGACTGGACCCTTTGAGGTGAAAGAGCGCAAGAGCCAGGTCACCTACCTCGTTGATACGAAATCAGCCAGGAACGCCCTGAAAGTGTTACACGTGAACCGGCTCAAACCCCACTTTGTGCGGTCTGAGTTGGGGTTACTCCTTGCCACCGACGACGGAGAGGAAGAGGAAACGGACCCTTTACCTGATCTCCTGTGTGCAAAGGATCAAGATGGCTCCGTAGAGGGAGTGAGTTTCTCCTCCTCCCACACCCCCTTGCAGCGTGAGGAATGTCGCCACTTGCTGGGACAATTCGCAGACCTCTTCTTCCTCACTCCCGGCGTCACTAGTTGGTGCGTCCACGACGTGGACACCGGGCACAGACCTCCGGTACGGCATAGAGCCTACCGAGTCCCGGACCGAGTCCGAGCCTGCATCAAGGCTGAGGTCGACAAAATTTTGGACCTAGGAGTGGTGGAAGCCTCCGACAGCCCATGGGCTAGTCCCGTGGTCCTGGTTCCGAAGGCAGCCGGCACCATTCCTGAGCTAAGGTTCTGCGTAGACTACCGCTGACTCAATGCAGTCACCCGAACCGATGCACAACCCATCCCACGAGCCGACGAATTGATTGACCGCCTAGGGTCGGCTCAGTACCGTAGTACCTTCGATCTCACCAGTGGCTACTGGCAGATTGGCCTCACGGAGAGGGCCCAAGAAAGGTCTGCTTTCTCCACTCCGGATGGCCATTTCCACTTCCGTTTCATGCCCTTCGGCATGAAAAACGCCCCGCCACCTTCCAGCGACTGGTCAACCAGGTCCTGGCTGGGTTGGAAAGTTTCAGTGCAGCTTACCTAGACGACATTGCGGTGTACAGTGCTCACTAGCCCGAGCACCTGCACCACCTCTGGGAGGTGTTAGATGCCCTGCGTCGAGCCAGGCTCACCATTAAAGCTAGTAAATGCCAAATAGGACAAAGCTCAGTGGTATACCTAGGGCACCAGGTCGACAGTGGCCTCGTGGCCCCCCCTCCAACCCAAGATAGACGCAATCAATGCCTGGGAGACCCCCATGACCCAGACCGAGGTGCAGGCTTTCCTAGGTCTCACAGGGTACTACCGTAAATTAATCAAGGGGTAAGGGAGTATTGTAGGCCCCCTCACCGAGTTGACAGCCAAGGCCACCCCAAGAAGGTTATCTGGACTCCCGCCTGTCAGAAGGCCTTCGAAGAATTGAAACAAGCCATGTGCACCGCTCCAGTCCTACAGGCCCCTGACTACTCCCGAGAGTTCATGGTTCAGACCGACGCCTCCGAGCATGGCATCGGGGCCGTGCTCTCCCAAGTGGACGACAAGGGGGTTGATCATCCGGTAGCCTTTATCAGCCGGAGGCTACTACCCCGGGAGCAGAGATGGAGCACCATCGAGCGAGAGGCCTTCGCAGTAGTCTGGGCCTTGAAGAAACTGAGGCCCTACCTGTTCGGGACCCACTTCCGGGTCCAGACCGACCACCGTCCTCTCCGGTGGCTCATGCAAATGAGAGGAGAGAACCCTAAACTGCTACGCTGGTCCATCTCCCTTCAAGGGATGGATTTTACTGTGGAACACAGGCCTGGTGCCGACCACGCCAACGCCGACGGCCTGTCCCGCTTCTTCCGCCTCAGCGAGGAGAACCCCCAAGAGGATGGGTAGTTCCCCTCGTCTTTCAGCTGGAGGGGACGCATGTTGGACCCGGCCTCGTGGCGTGGTCCTCGCTGATCTCCGCAGCCCCAGATCTACGGGTGGAACTGATTCCTGTCCCCCCAGAACTGTACATGATCCTCCTACACTGGGCCTGAGACGATCCCCAGACCGCGTGCCTGCACCCGTGCACGTGACCATCAGACTCCATGTTTGGCCACCCCGGCCGGCCGGCCGCCTTCTTTCCTTTCGGCAGCTCTGGCCGCTCCTGACGGCCGCTAAGCCTGCGCGTCCGGCGCCCCCCGGTCCACCCGGGGGGTGAACGACTCATCAAGTACCCGAAACCAAGACTTCCATCACACCTCCGGCCCCCTTCCGAGGAACTGGTTTCCCTCACACCTCTGAACTATCCCTGGGGGCTGGTTTCGATGGCACCTTGGGCCTCCTAGTGAACTGGCTCCAGATCCTGATGCGCGTCTGGGATTCCATGGGCGCATGGTCCAAAGCATCAAAGGACCAACCGCCCAGACGATCAGGCGCCTGGCCCTCGGACCTCCGGCCTCCTGCCTATGAGGGTCCGGACATCAAAGAGCTTGACGACTATAAGACAGCCTGCCTTCCATCTAATCGGCTGTTGTATCCTGGACAAGAAAGCCCTGCTGATCTGATCGCGGCTGATTTCGAGGAGAACAGACTCTGACCCACCAAGCCCTGCTGACGCCGTCGCGGCTCATCCTTAAACCTATGGAACTGAACCATCGGGGCCCTGCTGACGCTGTCGCGGCTCCCTCTTGAAGCACAAAACCTGAACCTCGGAGCCCTGCTGACGCTGTCGCGGCCCCATCTACCTACGAGTACGACGGAGTACTCGTAGGTACTCCGTCCTCTCATCTAGTTCAGTCCCTTCGTCTGCACCATTGCAATACATTTTCTGTATAGATCATGAGGTCCATAATGGGGGGATCCGAGTTCCCACCTGTAGTCTCCACATTAATGCCATGGGAATTCCTACTAGTATCTCTGTGGCTTACAAAATTATGCCAATCCTAATTTTGGCATATCCTCACTTACCCCCACATCCCCCTCTCCCTCCCTTCATCCCAAGTGTAGCACCGGCTATAATAGGGTTGTGCATGGTTAATAAGAAGTATTCTTTAATCTCAGGTTGGTATCACGCCACACCCCAATCTTAATTGCCCCTGTGTGGTTCAGCTCCTGTCCCATGGGCCCGTGTCCTGCTCTCCCTTCTGATCTTATAACATTTAAAATATTTCCACTGTTGCCCATTTGCACATGTCCTTCATCCATTCTTCCACTTGTGGAGGTCCAGGCCAGACTAGCAATCAGCAGAAGAGGGTCCCTGAGAACAAAGCAGGTTCTGAGGGAAAAATTCAGGGAAAAGCACAACATGGGTGGAGCACCCACTAAATATTCATATAAACAGGTAGTATATCCTGATAAATATATCACTCACAGAGGTTTTCATTTACAATTATTTATTATCAAAAATATACATATGTTTTTCTTTTTTATATATAGTACGTAGATTTCGACACAATACATTCTAAAAAATACACTTAAAAATATAATACATAATCAATGATAATAGTGTGTAGAAGGAAAAACAAGAAAAGTCCTGAGTTTAAACTGAAAATACAACAATTATATGCGTATCAAAATGACAAACTTACAGAACATGTGCTAAAAAACATTACAGTGAGATACACAACTACAACATCTACAATGAACAAATACAGAGAACAAACAAATGTATAGTCACAATAAATACAATAATATATACAACAAACAAAGAGACAAGGTGAATGCGCATTGTAAATGAAAACCTCTGTGTGTGATATATTTATCAGGACTTACTACCTATTTATATGAATATTTAGTGGGGGACTCCACCCTTGTTGCCTTTTGAGGTCCGGGACAGAGCCATACTATTTGTTTCGTCTTTTGGTAAGCACCAATCACAGGGAAAGAAAACACCTGCTTAACCTTTTGTTTTTGGGAGTAGGTAGAAGGCCGAGTAATAACTGCTGAATCTTCTTGGGAATCACCCATCCCGCAGCTTTTTGAAGGTGTGTTAACACCGCCTCCCTGGAAGGGGCAAGCGCCAGGCACCCCCAAATCATATGGAGAAATCCACTACCTGTTATCTACATCTTGAGCACTCATCACTGCGGGTTGGCTAATTCTCTGCAGTCTGCATGGGGTGAGATACACTTGGTGTACTATATTATATTGTAGGAGTTTAAATCTGTCATTAGAACTAACTGTACTTAGCCCCTCATGCTCTTTCTCCCAGTCTCTGTCTGACAACGTCTCCTCAAGTATAACGTCCCAGCTGTGTTGTACTGGTAGGGTCCCCTTTGGAAGATATTCCCTCAGGGCCTGGTGTAAAAGGGATATCAGTTGTCTTTCCCCTGCAATACACAGTATTGCTTTCAGTAAAATTGGTACTAGGGGGTCCCTCAGGAAATCCTGGTCATATCTCCCAGATGACACTGGAAATGTTTCCGTATTGTAAAAATTGCCCTGCCCGAGGTCGAAAATATCCATGGCTTCCTCTCCCATTATGAATCTCCCCTCTGTGTACAAGTCACATATTGTTTGGCACTCTCCCTCTTTCCACCTGCATACTGACATGGAATCCGCAATGCGGGCAAACTGTTGCAATGCCCATGAGGGCATGTCTGGAGCATACAAGGTGTGTTGAACCACCCTGCAAACAGTCTGCTCCCATATCCTAGCGACATGCCGCACAATATATGGGAATCAGGTGGGGACACCCCCCCAAGCATCAGTAATTCTGGCAATGTGTGCTCTGCGTGCGTGCCTGCCAACAGATCGACCGCCCAATTATTATCTGGGTCCAACTAATGCACTGTGTATTGGAGTTGGGACGCCATGTAGCATAATTCCAAGCATGAGACCTCAAGCCCCCCCTGGCCCCACGCCCGCCATAGTGTCTGTAAGCTTACCCGTCTACACCCACTACCCCACTAGAGATCCACAAGAAGTTGGTCCAGCTTACCAAAGTAGTTCTGAGGGACGATATAAAACGAGTATTGTAGTGCCTGGAGACACCTGGGTAGAACCACCCATTAATTATTGCTATTCGACCCATAAGGATAAGTTGTGGTCTAGCGGCCAGAGTGGCTGACTCTGGAACACGGGGGCTCAAGGTGCGATCAACGGTAGCAGGTTTCCCCAGCACGTTGTGATTCTGGGAAATAGCTCACTTAATCTTCCTCATGACCCCAGGACTGGGACACCACTCCGAAGGTAGCTGTGCACTTTACAAATGCTGGTATTATTATTATTATTATTTTAAGGGATAATCAGAGGTCTCGCCAAAACCTGATATGGCCCTGCCAATATATAAGTCGAGGTACACGGAGGCTGTATATGCTAACTTCATGCCCAGATACCTCAGTCCCTTCTGGCCCCAAGGCAGTGCCTTCATGGTGCGTTCGGATAGGGGCTTTTCCACCAGACTCCCCATGGGAATGAGTCTGGATTTGCCGGGGTTGATTCGGAGTCCTGAGACCTCCCTAAAACTCTGCAGTTCTGCCAGCAACAGTGGTACTGATTCCGTTTGCCCGCACAAATAGACCAAGGAATCGTTGGTATACAAAGAGACCACATGGGAAGTATCTCCCAGCTCAATCCCCCACTCTCACAGTCGGTCACGCAATGCCGCTGCAGGTATCTCTACAGCTAGCGCAAATAACAGTGGGGAGAGCAGGCATACTTGTTGTGTGCCCCTGTGTAGCTCAAATTATTTGGATACCAGATTCCCTACCTTGATTTGCACTACAGGAGTGGTGTATAATAATCTAACCCATTTAAGAAATTCTTCACCAACTGCCACCTTCTGCAATACTTGCCATAGATGGTGTCATTCACCGAATCAAATGCCTGTTCTATGTCTAACAGTACCATGGCATAATCATTTAGCATGGACTTTGCCATGGGTAGTGCTGCGTTTAGGAATAAAACCCGCCTGGTCTAGGTGAATGACCCAGGGAATCCCTGGGAGAAGTCGTGCTGCCATGATATCACTAAGGATGTTAACATCCATGTTTAATTGGGAAATGGGTCTATAGGAGCTGGCAAATAGGGGGTCCTTATCCAGTTTAGGTATCATTCCTATTAGCACTTCTTTCATGGAGGGCGGAAGTGTGCCTGGCTCCAGTGCCTGTTATATACCTCCAATAAATGGTCAACTAGCTGGGGCGCATACCTTTGATAAAATTCTGCCGTTAGACCATCGGATTCTGGGCTTTAAGTGGTGTTTAATCATTGGATGGTGAGCAGAACCTCCTCCCTACAAATAGGGACGTACAGCCCCTCCATCATTTCTGCATCCAGTTGAGGGATCTATATTGAATCCAGGAATGTTTGGAGACTCCTGTGGTGCGGGGGTGACTGAGTATAGATTTGTTCAAAGTGTTCAGCTAGGATAGCTATGATCGCTTTTCGCAAAAAGACCATGGTACCATCTCTATCCTGAAGTTGTACTATCGGGTTAGCTCATATCACTTGTTTAATTCGCTGAGCCAGTAGAACTCCTGTTCTATCCCCTTCCCCATGCAGTGTTTGTCTAAAGGCGGTGTGGGAGTGTTTTTCTAATCTCTGCACGGCTGTCAAAAGGAGCTTGCATGCTGTCTGCCATTATTCCAGCTTGGGGGGGGGGGGCTGGATGGCTTTTTTTTTTTTTTTTTTTATTTATAAAGTTTTGTATAGCACGGACAAGACCCGTGGGTATCAGAGCGCTTCACATGTAGGATAAGTTACAAACATTTGGAGGCAATTGTATCAGCAGACATACATGAGTGTAAGGTCTAAGGCGGTAAGCTGTACAGGGGATTATAGGTAATAGTTCTTCAGCCTATCCAATTAGTATTAGGAGGTGAATGAGGTAGGGTTGTATAGCATAACAGTGCAAATATCGTGTATAAATAGCATTAAGGAGTAAAAAGTGCTGCTATGTAGCCGGTATCCTAGGCAATAAAACAAAGTGAGGTAGAGGGTATATCGTATTGTCTGAGAGTTACAGATATCGGATCCCCTTGATTTGAGGTAGTGGTAACGTGTGTGGCCAATGTATAACCATGAAATCAGTCAGTTAACAGATAATTGATCATCAAGAAGTTCCAGTCGAGGCCATCTCTCTTTGGTGGGGATATTCTCGTCAGTACTCAATACTCTTTCCTAAGAGAGGTGTTTGCTCATCAAGTGGTTCTTCAGTTCGCGTTTGAATGATATCAAGTTTTTAATCTTCCTGATGTTCGGAGGTAAAGAATTCCAGACTCTGGGGGCGGCTCCTGAGAACGCTCGGTTGTAGGTCTTTTTCTTACGGAAAAAGGCTGGCCTCAGTAGCAGTTCTTTAGCGCTTCTCGTTGGTCTGTTGCTTCCCGATAGCTTAATTTTCTTGGCAAGGTATCTCGGCATGTTGAAGTGGACTGCTCTGTGGGTAATACAAGCAATCTTCATTTGAATTCTGGCTTCATAGGGTAGCCAGTTTAGTGTCTTCAGGTGAGGAGATATGTGGTCGAATTTCCTCGATCCCGTGATCAGTCTTGCCGCTGCATTGAGACAGGCTTTTAGCGGAGCTATGGATGTTTTGGGTAGACCCGCTAACGTAGTGCAACCGTATTCAATCCTCGAAATAACTAGGGATTGTACGGCCAGTTTTAGGTCCGTCTTTGAGATGTATGGTTTCAATTTTCTTAGATAGTTCAGATGGAAGCGGGCACCCTTGGCCATTGAGTTTATGTGGTCTTTCATGTCCAGGTTCTCATCCAAGGTGATTCCAAGTGATTTAGCTGACTTAACTAGGGTCGGGGTGCAGTTCAGGGCTGTCACCAGTTTCGTCAATTCCTTTACCTCGGGACGGTTCTTTGTCGGTGATATTAACAGGAATTCCGTTTTATGGACATTTAGTTTCAAATGGTTCGTGGTTAATCACTGTAGGGCTCTCTTTAGTGTCATGTTCATTAGGTCAATGTCAACACGGGAGGCGATCTTTATGTATATTTGCGTGTCATCTGCATACATATGATAGGGTATCTGTGATCCCCGAAGAATCTCCGTGAGAGGTTCAACATATAGGTTGAATAGATCTGGGGATAATGTTGACCCTTGCGGGACCCCGACGGCAGTAGGACAAGGGGAAGAGGTCGCTTGATTGACCAGGAAACGTTGAGACCTATTTTGCAGGAAAGATCTAAACCAATTCAGCACATTTCCCGACAGGCCCATCCTTTCTTGTAGCCTGGTCATCAGCATTTCATGATTTACCGTGTCAAATGCAGATGACAGGTCTAGGAGAATCAGCAGGCATGCTTGATTTCTGTCTAGGGCTTGTAGGGCGTCGTCCACGATATGCAGGATCGCAGTTTCAGTACTATGCCCAGCTCTGAATCCAGATTGGCAATCATCTAGTAATGAGAACTTAGCGATGTGTTGACTCAGTTGACCTTGTACGCATTTCTCAATAGTTTTGGCTAGTAAAGGTATGTTGGTCACTGGTCGATAGTTGTTCGGGTCAGTTGCATCCGCTGTCGGTTTTTTGATGATGGGCACAACCTGACCTGTTTTTAGGCAGTCGGGCAGGGTCCCTTGGGTAAGTGAGGCATTTATTATCTCAGTCCAGATCGGAACCAGGGTATGGCTAATTACTCTTACGCACTTTGCCGGTAGAGGGTCTTGATAATGGTTGTTCGGTCTGATTTCCCTTAGCATTTTGGTGATCTTATCTTGGTCATAAAGTTCGAATGTGTCCCACTGTGCCTTATTTTTTGTTTGGGGACTCTCTGTTGGCTCATTGGCCTCTTTTGTAGGTGAGGTAAGGGTTGAGATGTTAGTTGCAGCAGTTGAGAGTTCCACTTCAAGCAGTTTGGTTTTCTCCGTGAAAAATGTAGAGAATTCCTCACAACTTAAGGGAGTATTTGGATTCTCGTGAACTGTTTTAGCTAGCTTATTCGACTGTTGTTTTAAAATCTCAAAGAGTTTCCGAGGTCTGTTTGATGCATTGTCAAGTTCGGCTTTTATAAAATCTTTTTTGGATTTAATTATCTTCTTGTTATATTGGCTTCTGGTATTCCTAAGGGCTATCAGCTCGGGAGAGGAGGGATGTTGCCTCCATTTCCTTTCGACCATTCTCAATTTGCGCCTATCCTCATTTAGTGACTCACTGAACCAAGGATTTTTAGGTTTCTCGGATACTCTTTTCAGTGTCTGTGGCATGGTGTCATTGACGATATTTCCTATTGATGTTAAGTAGTGCTCCGTTAACTCGCTGACATTCATTCTGTTGTTTGGTGGCTTCAAGACTTTCTCACATCTTTCCACCAATAGTTCCATATTAGCCTCTTTTGTGTCACGGACCAGTTTTTTGGCCTTGCGGGGTTGTATGGTCCTGCCCTTTTTCATTGTGGTTATCGCAAAAGTTATGGCGTGATGGTCGGACCAATCACACGGGTCAATGGCGAGAATTGAAGTCTCTTTATTCCTTGAAATAATCCAGTCTATGGTCCCTCCTTGTGAGTGAGTGGGATGTGTGCAAGCTTGTGTAAGGTTTAGCTCGATGAGGAAGTCTTTAAGTGAGTTAACTAGTTTGTCATTGCCGTCCTCCCAATGGAGGTTAAAGTCACCGAGGAATATATTGTGGGCATCAGGGTTAGAGTTGGTTGTTATGATCTCCATGAGTTGCTCTGAGAACTTTGCGTTATCTCCAGGGGGGTGGTAGAACGCATGAATGCTGCATCTTAGGTTGTTTGCTGATCTTATATTGAGGCCGAGGTATTCACAAGACTCTAGGGGGTCAGATTGGAATTGGCTCACCTCAATCTCAGACCTGTGGATGCAGGCTATGCCTCCTCCCACTTTCTTAGGTCTGTCTAATCTGACAATGTTATATTGAGGAGGAACTAGGAGATCTAAGTTAGGTGAAGATGATTCGCTGAGCCAAGTTTCAGTAAAGAAGGCCAGGTCGATTTGCTTGTTCAAAATGAGAGCAGCTATGTCAGCTAGGTCCCCCTGCTTGATCTCCAGCTCAACTATATCTGATTCCAACTGATGGTGTACTCCATGCGCCCTTTTGATACATCCGCTCTCATGACCACTTTCATAGCCTCCCGATCGAGAGAGTGTAACGAGGCTGTCCCCCAGTTCATCTCAAAGTAGTGTGTTAAGTTCATAAGCAGCACTGCTGCAAACGGGGGATCTGTTAGTGCCTCCATCCTAAGCCTCCACAGTGGTACTGCAGGGCGATATTTCACCCCAACTAAAGTTAACAATACAGGTGAGTGATCAGATAAGTATCTAGTTAAGTACGTTACACCACTTTCCTTCAGTTCTAAGTCTGCAGATAAAAAACAGAAATCTAACCGGCTAAAAGTACCAGACGCCGGTGAGTAGCAAGAGAACTGTTGAACTGCTTGATTCCATTGATGCCACACATCCACTAGCTGCATCCTGTCCATAATGTCTCAAAGCGTCACTATCATTTCTAGGCCTAGTGTGGGTTCTTTGGGGCACACGGTCTATGTTCCCATGCAGGATACAGTTGATATCCATATTCAAAGACCCTCTTCCGCTTCTCAAGTGTGGCCATGCCATGAACAATCCATGTGATTAGTTTTGTCATGGGGGTTACTGGTGTGTTCCTATTTCATTCCATTTGTGCAGCCTTGCAATACCACTATGTACATCCCATGCAAGACCGAGTGTTGCGTGTTTATCTAGGTTCCTGATCGATACTGTGACCTTATGCCCCTATTTGGCTATAAATCCATTTATTCCCTATATTGGCATAACCGTTCAAGTGCGATATTCAGAAAGTCATCTCTGGCCTCACACGAACAGAGCCACATTCCAGAATAGTTCTCTGCCATTTCCTTTGCAACCAATTAGTTTAATGACAGAGCAGAAGTCACTATCTGATATTCCTAGATTAACACTCCGAGTTCTTCAACAAGATAAAAACTCAGCAAACCTGGAAATCCCTGCTTGCTGTGTTTTGATTAGTAATGGAACTCTAATGAGCAACTGATAGCTATCACTTCCTAGTGACATCTTTAATTGACGTCTTATGTCCAGCAAACTTGCGTCAAACCAGGCACCTGTCAGGTATAAATACTACCAACGTTGCCTTAAGCAATGGCCTGTTGCTGCAGCTGGTGTCCCATTGCTGTTGTATGCTGTATGCAGTACGCTGCTGCTGCTGCTGCCCCGCTGCTGTGGTGAAGCTACTGATACCATTATCGCTGCTAAAGCGCGAACGATGGTGTGGTGAGCTTAGGAGCTGAACAGCCGTCCCTCTGCGAAGAGCCCAGCAGATGCCAAGCTCCCGCGGACGCTGTCCCCCCTCCTCCTCCTCGACGCGCTGAAGAGAGACGCTGCCTTTCTCCTGCAGAGAAATCCAGCTCCAGCGTTTCAAGTCTGCCCTCGCGGGTGACTGGGATACCGAGTTCCACCTGAAGGAGATACCAGACCTCCATCATTCTATTCAGAGGTATGGTGTTGACTAAACCCTTAGTGAGAATTCTCGAAGCAAACCTTGGCAAAACCAACTTAACTTAAAGCTACTTACTTACTCCCCTTCCACGTGTTAGGCTTAGGTCAGGCACACTGGGGTAGGCTTAGTTAGAAGCACCAGTTGAGTATTTTAGCCTAATGTATATATGACTGTATATATGTTTTATTACTTTTAAACCATTGTATGGCTAAGAAACTCAATGCTTTTACAGTATTATTTCGCAATACTTATCTTACTGTACGTACTTTTTATAATAACAAGTCTTGCAATTGTGGCAATACATTTCTCTTGTACGAGAAGAAAGACTGTTCAATAAATGTTAACCCTTTATTGACAAACGCCCGTCTCTCTAGTCTCTACATATTGTGAAAGTAATCTGCACTAACCTGACTGAGTAAAATAACTGTCTATTGTTTCACACGACCCTAGAGATTGACTCTTGATCCGAGGAGCAAAGTTGTCATGTTGCACGGTTGTTGGAAAACTGAATCCCTTCTTGTCTGTGCCAGGGAAGCTGATCACTTCCTATGCAGAGAAGAAAGTTTCCAGTGACCTCTGAGCTAGTTGGTAACAAACCCAATTAAGTTTAGCATAGTCAGTAGAGGCCTGGAAGATCCGCACTTCTACGTCGATACTACTGTTTATGTTATTCCAATGTGCAGGGCCTAGTGGGAAACTAGGAACTACACTACACGAGCAGTCATAAACCTCCTGAGAAGCCGGGAAAATACACCTCATCCAAACCCCAACCTTAGTAAACTCCCCACTCCCCTTGGGCAGTAGAACAACCCCCCGTTGTGGAAGAGAAAAGGTGAAGACATGTTTTGCAGCCCTAGTCCCTTCCTCCCCAACAACATAGGTAAACAATGTAACTGTAGCATATCAAATCCTTAGCTTGATTCCCAAAGTATCGATACTTTCTGTGTTAACCCTGGGCGTAGTTCGCGGAGTCGGACTCCGCGGAGCTACGCGAAGACGTAGTTGCACTCCGCGAACTACGCGTAGCTCCGCAGCCATGCGTAGTTGCTTGCTAGGCCCGTTCGCGCGCCGTTTTTCGTCTTCGGGAGCGCGGTGCGCGTGTTCGGGGCGTTGCCTGCATGCTCGGGATGGCTAGCGCGCTAAGTTACCACAGAGGTTTGTCCCGCCTGCTTGCGTTCCCTTATTTCCTGTTCCGGGTCACAAGTAACGTGGTCACGTTGTGCAAGACATGTTCGGGAACTCATCTTCTCGTTCGCACTACAAAAGTGCGTGATCGCGCTAAATATCGCGCGAACCTACCAACGCGGTCGCGATGGGCGCAGCCATCTTGGATCACACACTCTGGCTATGGTTTTGGGCCTACTTTTGCATCTTGGTGAAATCTCTTCAATCCTGGTCTTTTTACTCACTTTTTCAAACTTTCTTTAGTTATTACCTATCTCTCTCTGTGCCTAGGTTTATATTTTTCATTTTATTTCTACTTTTACAACTTTTCTATTGTTTTATTTTACTTCCTTCTTTTACCTTCTTTTACCTTGCTTCTTCTTTCCCCTACCTTTTTGTCTTGAACTTTTCTTCTCCCCTCCACCCAGAACCATGGTCAAGGGCGCCAGCAGCAGCGGCGGCTCAAAGGGCAAGGCGCCTGCGCCCCAAAAAACCTGGCTGCCTTGCGGCAGAATGCGCACCCTAGGGGTGAGGCCCCGCCAACTTTTTGGGGAGGAGGAGGTGGCTGCCCTGGTGTTTTTTATCCAGCGCCACCTCCCCTTGATGTTGGCAGCAGGCCCGGCTCCGGCTACCACCATATTGAAGAGCGTCTCCGGCGGTGGGTGAAGGTGCGCCGGGCAGTCTTCCGCTGCTCCGGTATCCGGCGTACCCACCATCAGCTGACCCACCGTTGGGCAGACATTTTGGACCGGGAGCAGGACCTGTCGGACCTGCTTGGCGTCGAGGTCGTGGGTCTTGGTGAGTGGCTACCCAAAAAAAAAAAGTGTGTGTATAATATATATCTCTATAGTAGTATAAGTATTGTTATTGTATCTTTGTAAATCTTGGCTGAATAAGTAACGCGATGACTGGTGCTCCTAGTTACATTTCCGATGTATTCCGTTATTATATCTACTGTAATTGTATGACACTGGTCTGTGCTGCGCTTCTTCATCTTCACTGACTCTTGCGTGTTCAATTTGGCGCTAGCTTTTGCTGTTTACTGGTGTGAGATTTTCTTTATTGTAGAGAACTGAAGTTAGTTAATGCTATTAATAGAGTCTTGTCCTTCCTTTGTCCGTCAGTGAAATAGCTGTTGATGGATAATTGTACGTGTTTGCATATTGTATCATTTTTTTTCACTGCCTTCTCTTCTGCATGAATCCTCCTCTGGCAATGAATGCAAAAGTTACTTCGTTCTTCTTACCTCAGCCAGGGCCGGCTTTAGGCATGTGCTAGCTGTGCAACTGCACAGGGCCACCAAACGCCAGGGGCCACCCCACCAATATATATCCTTAATTTAAGAATCCTCAGAGGATGGATACATATTTGCGTGGCGGCCCCTGGCAGGGATTTGGTGCCTCCGGCTCTGTTCCACTTCCAAACACCCTGACTCCCCCCTCTTCACTGGCCTCCGTGCTCCGCCCCGACCTCCTCTTTCGGGCCCCCCACCTACGCTCCCTGGCCAGGAGTCCAGGACCACCATGAGCCTCGAGCCGCCCCTGCCTCAGCCCTCCATAGAACTGATGTAGTTTGTTTATTGAGTGGGTAGGGCAGCAGTAGCATTCAGTCAGTAGCAAAACAAAATATGATGCAATGAACGTACAATTTCGTGTTAGTATGCACAAAGTTAAGCATGTCTCCTCCTTGTGATCTATGCATTTTGCTGGCAAAAAATTAAAAAGAAATGGCTACTTACAGATAATTGATTGATTACCCCATTCTTGAATCGGTGGTGTTGTTCAGGTGTTACTGCCTCTGTGTTACTTAGTAATCTGCAATCAGAATGTTTATTGAACATTTGATTTGTTTTCTCCAAGTATATATACACTAGTCAGTGAATCATGCAAGGCAGTAGTCATTTGGTAGACCAATGTTTGTTTCTTTTAATGTTGTAGCAGTGGTTTTTGAAATGCTGTCTATGTTTCACAGCACTCAATGTTTTCCTCTTTCTTTATTATTTCTTACATGAACCACAGAACCCAGGGGCAAGCAGAAGGCTGGGACCGAGTCGGCGGGTGAACGTGAAGACCCACAGGCACAGAGCTCCTCTACTGAGGATCCTGCTGCTGTCCCCAGTAAGTCCAACAGTGCTTTCTTTTGGAACAATGATATTTCCCTAACTTTCTAACGGAGCTTTTTTTTCCAACCGATTAATGACATTTCACCTAACTAAATTTTGACAAATGCTTGTTTGATTTTGATTATGTTTTCAAAATTTTGGGTATTACTATCTGTCCCTGCCTTTCTGTTCCTTCAAAGAGCCTCTGCTATGACTCTCTGTGCTACTACTAGACTGTCTGTAGGTAAGCTTGCCCTGTTGCCCACTCTTTAGTTAAGGTATTAATCTTTTCAAAAAATCTGTGATAGAATAGCGGAAGGCACAGGGTCCACTCCTGTCTTATGCTTTTTCCTCTGTAATGTCTCTTCTTTGCCAATTGACACCAACCAAGTATGCATCCAGATGTTGGTCTACTATTTTGTAAGCGTTAGTATACCACTACTACTCTTGTGGGTATTCTTCTATGCGGTCACATACATAACTATGTATGCACCACAAAATTGGATGTTGGTGATAGGCAGGTTGGACCTTACTTACTTACAGTCTTACACCTCAGTCACAGAACTCAGAGGAACCCACAATTCAATGAAGGACAACCTATATGGGCTCAGCCATTGGTCAATTATTCAATTACCCCTTTCCTGAACCCCAATACGAAGATGCCAAATGCTTTTATTACACAATCCATAACCTAAGTAACCCCCTTTTGCTCACTCTCTCGTGTAAGTCTACAAGACAACAGACACTAAAAATATACTTCCGAGTCAATGTGGTACTTCAAAACCTTTATTTTGTTAGAAGTAACTAAGTAAGTAACATCAATGTTTTTAAGTTGTTCCGTGAAATACGTCAAGGGCCACCAGAAAAAATCCAGAGTTAAAAAAGGCTGAATAAAGTAATCTACATTTGTACAGCTACCAGTGCACGATAGGGAAATGTAGGAAATGTCGGAGACCCCTCACCATTGAACGTATACTGGAACGTATACTGGGTGCATATGCCTCTTTTTGGTAAGCTCTGGAAATCTTTGCTTCGTAGAAGGAAATCTTCTCATCTGCCGAAAAATAATGACAAAAGTGGTGCACGTTAGACAGTATGAAAAAATTAAATACATTTATGCATGTTTTTAGCTGTCATGCTAAAAAAAAGGTGTAACCTGAGGCTGTAAGCAAACTCGATTCCACAATCCACATTCAAAAAGTAAATACGGGCCTTTTTATTTTCCAAACTCTTCAGGTGTATGCTTCATGTGGCCTCAAAGGCGTCTTCTCGTACTGCACAACAAGCTGCGGGGTAGCATGCGCAAAACTGTAGACATGCCATTGATGTACAAACTGGTTAGGTTACATGGTTCAGTCTAACTTTCCAAGGACTAGAGTAGCAGTATAGATGAGATGAGCTTGGGTACCATACCATAACAAATGAATGCTAATATGTGTAGTGAGTTAGTTACTCTGCTGTACTAGGCAATGTGGACTACTACTGATTACGTTGTACTTAACTGTTTTGCAGAACTCCATTCTTGGTGAACAAGTACAATGGGGGCTGTGCATCCATCTAAAAAGGTGTACTTATTTTTATTTGTGCAGAACCGGTACCATCCACCAGTGCCGACAGGGACAGCGGCGCTGCGATGGCGTCAGCAGAGGTGATCCCGGAGGGGAATGGAGGACCAGAGGCACCTACAGCAGCACCGGCAGCAGTAGGGGAGGAGCCAACAACGGTGGGCGATGGTAAGTTACATTCAATAGTGATCCGCATTACTTGGTGGGTGGGGAAAACTTCCTCACTGTACTCTGATATTTATAATGAACTTGAAGTTCTACTGGACAATATATGACGCCACCTTTGTCATTACCAAGCTTAGCAATAGCATTACCACCGGCGAGAATTGATAAAATAACAGGCCTCTTCTATGTGACTACAACTCAGCTGTGAAAGGTTGGTGGCAGACTAAAAAAGTCTTATCCACAACATTACATGACCGCGATGGATTAACACTAAGGAGATTGAATTTAGGTATGATGAAAGGAGCAAGGAAAAAGCACCAATCATATAATATAGAAGGATACTTTGGAATCAGCAATGCAGGTGGCTGATAGCAGTCGGTTGCATGGGTTGTTGTGGAAGCATAGAAAGGGGAAAACACAGCTGCCTGCGTGGGTGGGAGACACATCCAATATCGGTGGGTAGTGGATACTAGTGTCAGCAGCGGTGTTTTGGTTAAACCCAAAGGCAAGGGAAGGAGGGGACGACTGGATGCATTCCAGGTCGTTGCTAGCGAAACACAAACCACCAAGGTTTGTTGCGCGATATAAAGAATGATAGTCTCTATACTAGACATTTACTAGTACTAGCTGGCCCCTGTTAATTAATGTTAGTTTGAGACTGTCACTGTTCCCGGAAGCACAGAGTATATGATATAAAAAAACAAGATATGAAAAAGACAGGTGTTCGTATGTGTGTGACCGTTGAAGTACACCCATGCTATGCTACTAGGGCAGGCATAATGCCGTGCCAAAAAGTCAAACAAATTAAGTATATAAGCCGTAGAATGTTCAAGATAGATAAAACAAAATTTTTTGTACTCAGCTTGCTTGCTAGTGCTACTGTACTGTGCCGCCCACTATGTGTTGAATAAATTTTGTGTTCTTGATTTGCTGGGATTTTGGATTACAACAATTCTGTCTCTTTCTTTATAGTTACTCCTTCAAAACCAACGAGGAAGGAGTTGGCAGTCCGGGCCCGGCAGCGGAAACTGCAGGCCATCGTTGAGGCCTACCGCCGGCTGGTGGCTCAGGCTGAGGAGGAGGAGGAGGAGGCGGCGGCAGCAGCTGCTGCCTCTTCCAATGCCCCGGCCCCCAAGCCTGCAGGAGTACGTCGGCGTGGTCAGGCAGCCGCCCGCCGCCAGATTTTTCCAGCATCGGCCACCCCCCCCAACAACATGCATGCCAATGTAGGTGCCGCCAGTTCCAAAGAAAGATTCTCCTCCGGGTAGCCAGGCTGGAGGCTCAGAGTCAGACAAATACTCAAATAGAGGAGCGTGTGAAGATCATGGTTGATAAACACTTAAAAGCCCGCCGGCTTTAAGATGGACCCTGTTTGTTGTTTGCCCCTTTTTCAATCCTTTTGTTGGTGGGTGGGAATTGGGTGATGGGGTTTTTTACATTACATTGAACGTGGGAATTTGGTTGGGGTTAGGGGAGGCGGGTAGGGACAGCTGTGGGGTAAGATTTATATATATTTTATTTTTGTATCATCTTTATTTATATTATGTTAAAAATAAACGAGACACAAAGTTCTGTTCAAAAGAAAACATTTGAAGTTCATTTGCGTTTCTTGGGGGGTTGGAGGGGGGACTGTTTCAACAAATAATGTATGTTGTGCAACATCGCAAGGTTTAATTGGCCATGCAGGTCGGCGGACAGTGCTTTCTAATAAAAAAATATATTGCCCACATCTTTAACATGCAGACAGATAGATGCGGTAAACCCTCACCGAGTTATATTTGTAGTATTAGAAGAACTACCAGTCTGTCTTGCGTTATACCTCACTGCAAACTTATCTTACCTGTGATTGCTGATGATGATTTATGATGAAGTGTGGAACTGCAAGGGCTGCATTCGTTTCCCAAGACAATGGCGAAGAATCTGTGGTTCTGAACTTCTGTGATAGTAGTAGTAGACAGACCCTGCCAGTAGCATTTACAGACAAAAAGAAAGAGGCAGTCATTTGCGTGACAGACAATGTGGGGGTAGTATAAGTAAGTACAGTACATTACACGGCTGACCCAATATTGCAACTGCTAAACTGAAACAAAACAATGGTTTTGGGGACTGGAAACTAAGTGCAAGAGAAGATAAGAAGTTCAACTGTAGTTGTAGTACTCACGGCAACGTCAAACTTTTCTAAATCATAATGCTTTAAACTTAAACCCAAACAATTACGCCAATTCATTAGATGTATTGGTTGTTTGATGTTAATGGTAAATTATTTGGCATTATACAAGGAGCTTGAGTTGGGAAGCCGAAGAAGATCCTGGCCATGCCTTGTTGACTTGACATTTCACTATTGTTGCTTTTCACCACATCTGCCCCAGCAAGCGCGTGATCAAATTGTTGGTGTATATTTAATGTAAGAAACATCACACCTCAATGTAACCACGCTGCCCGGGGGAAGAGGGTTAGGGTTTGTTGAATGGATGGGTACGGGGGTTTTGGAAAAGGTTTGAGAAAGAAAAACAGTACGCATGGAGATTGGAGACAACAAAAGCAAAACAATGAAGACGATGATTTATGATGTTGATCTGCTAGCCAATGAATGTAAGGAATAAACGTAAGAAAAGGACACGCTTAATATCATTCTTGGTTTCCCGCCATCCAATTGCTTGATGATGAGGATTTGTGGTAAGGGTGAGTTGATGCTCATAGTATAATAGCAGTGGGTGAAAAACGCCCAGCCTGAAAAAGAAAAGGCAAATACAAAAGAATGTGAATGACCTAAACAAATTGTAATACAGTGAAGATAAAAAAAATAATACAAGAGGAGTAGTCGTATGAGAGGACTTTTAGACTGAGGCGGCTTGGATACAATATGTATAAGTCTATTAGTTGCACATCAATATTAATCTAGAAGTACAAAAAAAGACAGGAGACAGCACAGAACAGGCCCCTTGACTACACAGGGTCGCCCGTAATACAAACTGCATTTCCCTAAAAATTTCACAGAGCCACAGAAAGGTGAATGAAATTGAAAAAGCAACCTAGCATTTACAAAATTAATCAACAAAATCAATGCGTCATTCTCAGTCATCAATCATACCACTATTGTACTCTACCACTGCACAGTGCACACACATGTAGTAGCCTGGGTCTACTGTGCTGTGCCTCTTATTTGTATTTATTATTACCTTGTATTCCACTCCAAGAAACATCGTACATCAATCAGCTCAGATCCAACTGCCTGACAGCAAAGATATGGTGGTCACCATCATTATCAGCAACAGCAACTCAGTCTGTAGTGAGTGACTACGATAAATTAAGTCCTGACTGCATCTGTAGTAGTAGGAACACAAGTGCGTAAATAATTTATATTATTAAATAACATGGAAAAATTGGCTATCACGTGAGTCTGAAGTTACTAGTATACTTCAACTCAAAGGACATTTGCTCAGAGTCAGCAAAACAATACATCCAATGCAATCCATGGCATCATTCATTTAATATACCTGTTTTGCTCTTCTCTTTCACTGTCAGATGATTGATCACAGATGCTGCCGAGCCTTTGTAATGCGAGTCACAACAAGTTGACTTCAGCTGTGGATGCCTGCTCAAGTTTCTTTTGACACTGAAGAGTCGTCTATGAATGCCTGCAGACAGAGGTGGTAGCCTTAAGACTCAGTAAGGCAGTGATGAGTTGCAGATTTCAAATGAAATAGAGGATGGCTGTAGTCATGTACGGTACACTTGTTATGGAGGGACTGTTAGAGGCTATATTATTGTTATTGTACTATACTCCATCTACAACATCTAATGTATTGCTGGCAAGATGGAATTGTATTGACTTGAGTGGGAGTCAAGATAGAAGATGGAGCAAGACTCTGAGGAGTGCAGTCAACATGGAACATAAATGCACAGGCGTGCAACTCCAGGAGGTAAATAAAAAAATACAGTGAAAATAAATGCACAGGCGTGCAACTCCAGTAGGTACAAAAAAAGAATGAGTGGTGGGGATGGATTTGGTTGTGGTTTTTAATATTAGCAGTTTTGCACCAGAAAGCCATTTTTAATAAGAAAATAAATAACACAAATAAAAGAAGGGAGAAAGTAACAATTTAAAAGCCTATTGGTCAGGGAAGAGGAGCTCGTCCTCAAACTCTGGGGGTTCGGACAGAAGTAGGTCATGTAACACAGTAGTGATGATATCTTCGGGCTCGCTTTCTTCATCCTGCTCTGATTCACGTACAGTATAGTCTGGTGGTATGAAGTGTTGATTCATTTTTATCATTGTCAGCCTCTCCACGCTTTTGGGGGAGAGACTCGTCCTTTTCGATGTCACAATGGCACCAGCAGCACTGAAAACCCGCTCAGAGGCGACACTGGCTACAGGACAAGCCAGACACTTTATCGCCATCCTGCTCAGCACTGGCAACTGTCTCCTTCTTTCATACCAATAGACCAATGGGCTTTGCTCCATGAACACCTCTGTTGTGTCATCCAGATAGGCCTGAACCATCCGCTCAGTGTTCATTGGTGCGCGGCTTTGCTGGTCCTCTTTCCCCTTGGCAACAGCAACGGACTTACCCATCCCCTTCTGTAGAAAAAAAGCAGTTATGCTTTTGGTTGTGTCTGCTGAATCAGATCGTGTAGGTGCTGCTTTTGGTACTGTTGGTGCCTGCTGGGAAGTGGACGCACTGCTCTCATGCTCTGATTAACTTGCCTCAGGAGGATGGCCTGGAGTACTTTGACTGTCCTGGGCTGGCACTGGCAGGCCTTTAAGTAACAGCCGTTCAGTTTCTAAATCATTAGCTTCAACAGCTATGGAAGTTTTGTAATTGGCAACATCCCCATCTGAAAAAGGAATTACTGCGCTACTGCTGACAAACAATTTGTACCGTGGATCCAACATTGTTGCAGTTATGTAATTTGGATCTGACACAATCATTTGAAGCCTTGCATTTCCAGATAAGCGGTTGGCTAAGGCCTTGGCCAAGGTATATGCATCAACTTTTTCTTCGTCACCTTCATATGTTTCACAGACCTCCTTCAGCTCGAGCACGTACAACAATGGGATGGCTTGGCCCATAGTACAGTCCTCCCTGCTAACTGCACGTGTGAAGACCTCAAAAGGTTGTAGCATCTCTGTCAAGCATTTAATGATGTCCCACTGCCACATCTCAATGGTCAGGGTTTTAAGATTAACAGTAGGATCCACTAATCTTCTTGACATTACATAAGCATTCAGTGGTATGTACTGCTCAAAGAGACGCTCAAGCATGAAATAAGTAGAGTTCCAATGTGTTGGGACCTCCTGGATCAGTGCTTTGACTGGCAAGTTATGCTCCCGCTGAATGACGCGTAGCAGCTTCCGCGCTTTAAAAGAATGGTTAAAATGCGTGCATATTCTTCTGCAGATGGTCAGTATGTTGCTGACTTTGGCTTCAGTTTTCAGAAAGTCTTGCACGACTAAGTTAATTCAGTGTGCCAAACAGGGTACCCTGAAATACTGTCCATCTCTCATTGCCTTCACTACATTACTGCCATTGTCGGTGGCAACAAAACCAATCTTAAGGCCTCTTGGTTTCAGCCATTCAAAGACCTTGCTGTTAAAGTCAGACAAAATGTTTTCAGCAGTATGATTTTTCTCCATACCAAACATGGCTACAGTTGCATGTCTGCGAGTATCATTAAAAATCCCAGCAACGTCAAGAAGGCCTGAAGTTAACTTGTCTTTAACACCTGCAAAAGAGATCCAGTGTGCGGTGATGCACATGTAATCTGCTGCGGCTTCGCGACTGCTCCACATGTCTGTTGTCAGGTGGATACAATGGACAACACTCTGTTGTAAGGCTTTTCCAATCAATTCCAGCACGTCGTGGTGTAGTGCTGGAATAGCAACTCTTGCAAAATAGTAGCGACTGGGAACGTCCCATTTTGGGGCGAGTGTTGCCACTAATTCCCGAAATCCCACTGCCTCAACAAATGAAAATGGGAGAAGGTCGAGTGCCAAAATTTTTGCAAGTTTCGCATTGTACAAACGTGCTATTGGGTGGTTCCGCTCGTACTTTCCCTCTGGCCTAAACATGCCAGTAATGGTAAGCTGCTTGGTAATTCTTTCTGTTCTGCTAGACGGACCACCTTTCAACGCAGACTTTGCACTCCTTGGTGTCTCCGGCTGACTCTGGTGCCACTCAGAAGTTGCTGATGCGGAGGATTTGGACTGCACCACTCCAGTGCTGGCGACAGGGCTCATTTGTATACCACTCCCAGATAGAAGGTCATCGTCTCCCTCTTCTTCCATGAGTGGACCTTGTAGTACTGTATCCCCACCAACACCAGTGCTTACATTTTTTAAGCTTGCAAGGTGGTTCTCCCACTGAATTGCGTGTGTTTTTTTCAAATGGGTCGTTGGGCCTCCAGTACCATAGTTTGTACCAATCTTACCACGACTAACATTGGTATGACAAATGGTGCATATAGCAATGTTCTCCTGATGTGGGTGAACCGTAAAAAAATCCCAGACTGGGGAGCTAAACTTTTGTCTCCTGCCATAGAAAGAGGACCCACTTCCAATGCCGGATGAACTGGAGGATTTTTGTTGAATTTCCCTATGCGACAGCTCAGTACTAGTACTGCCACTACCTCCTTCTGTTGAGGTGGCGCTTGTGCTGGATGTCGCACGCTGCCGGGCCTTCGCTGATGAAAAAATGGGAGCTGGTTTTACTTTGGGTGCTGAGTGTGTAGGAGTTATACGTGCTACCTGCTCATCACTAATCGCAGCCCTTCTGGATAGGGTGAACATGTTGGTCTCTACATCCTCTGCACCAGGAATAACGCTCGTGATGATGACATTGTCAGACCCGTCTTTATCACCAGCAGTATCCTGCTCACCTACATCGACCTCCATAAGTTCAAGCCTTGAAGGATCCTTCCTTTTTCCTAGCCTGGTCTTGGGATATCTCTCCTTTGAATGCTCAGATACTCGTGGTGGATGCCATTCCTTATCAAGGTCATCTGAAGGGATGCTTGGCGAAGAACTCGATGCACTGCCACTAACCCTCCTTTCCCTTGGTAATTGAAAGACAGTAGATCACCTCCAGAAGTGGCTTCCTCTTCTTCTTGCTCGGAATGAGGCTCTACTTCCTGAACTGCCCCGACATCGGGAGGAACAACTACTACTATTGCGTGCGGAGATGGTGGTTGTTGTTCTTGAGGAAGTACTATAGCGGGCTGTGGTTCTTCAACAACTACTATTGTGGGATTTGGTTGCTGTTGTTGAACAACTATTGCGGGCGGTGGTTGTGGTTGTTCAACAACTATTGCGGGAAGTGGTTGTGGTTGTTGAACATCTACTGCTGGCGGTGGTTGTTGAGCACTTTCATCTTGCGTGGATTGTGTACTACTTTGAGACAGCGATAAGTTTAGTTCAGGCTCAGTATCACTGCTTTGTAACACTAGGCTGGCTACCTCTTCGACCCTCATGTGCTTGGCCCTGGGTTGGTGGCTTGCCCCCGCTAATGCGGATGTGCTGGCCCCAGCTTGCACCCCGGACACCGCTGCAGGCGTACCTTTTGGGGGCCCAAAAAAGGTTTTGGGGTCCATACCAGACTTAAGTGACACGTCCTTCTTCTGTACCTTCTTCTCAGCAACTTTCTTGGTGGTGGAGGACCTGGTACCTGCTTTCTTAGGGCCCATCTTCTTCTGAAGTCAGCACACAGCAGCACTCAGTAGCACAAATTGCAGAGATGTGTGGTCAGATGAGTCACACACCACACGTGGCGTACAACTGAAGGACGTCCGTCTGGCAGTAGAACGGGCGATGGATGAAAACAACCAGCACCTCCTCAGTCTTTTTTTGTGCACCTACAAGCAAAGAAGACAGAACAACATCAGTCAAACAAGCAGTAAGCCAACATGAACAATTGAAAGACACCCAGGCCAATGTATAAAACACAAAACAGAAGACTAATACTACCAGCACCACAGCTCCCAGCCTCATGAAGTCCAGAAAGAACCAATAATAAAGTCAAGCAGGCCTATATACCAATATGGACAGAAAAAGGAGGATGCCTGCTACACATGACAGGATAATGCAAGGAAAATACCCCATGGCTAAGAGGTTGGAAACCTACACTGCAAAAACACATACAAGGCATAAAACACAAAAAAGTTACCTACACCCCTGCCCAGACAACAAATTTGGGAATGCAATGGCATACACACATGCCCTAATGATGGTAATTGAATAGACCGAATAGAAACAGCTACATAAAGCAGCCCCGCTAACTACTACCTCTGGGACTCTGGCCTACTGTCAGATCAGACCAAAAGCAGGGAGGCCAATGATAAATGCACAAAGGAAGTACCTACAAAATGGCCGCCACCACATGGCCTGTCCACCAACAACAACATGGCAGAATCATCACAAAGGAAGTACACACAAAATGGCCCCCACCACATGGCCTGGCCACCCACAACAACATGAAAAGAAAGAGAAGACAGACAATAAAAGCCTATGGCAAAGGGACAATGCTTAGCTTCACAAAATGGACACACCACCGCCCAAATTGGTCACCCCAACCATAAACAAGAAATCATTACATAGAGGACAGAAAGAAACTGGAAGTGGTCCATGCTCCAATAAGACAAAACTACAACCAAATGACACATAAATGAGGACATTTTGTAGCACAAGAAACACATTAAACATTTTCGAGGAACTTTTATGCAACTCGGGACATATTGTTCGTGAGATTGCAAAATCGGCGTGTTCGGCAGCGCGAATCGAATAAAACGTCGTTAGCGCGTTCCCGAGCCAGTACATTGAGCGCGCGAACAAGACAAAAAAGGTAATGTCGCGTGTACACACTGTGCGACGTTACCAAAAGTACGCGAGCAGTATTCCTAAGGTTACCTACTAGCAGGGAGTGCCATATTAGTTACACACAAGCAACCAAAAGCTGAAAGTACCAACATAAAAAAAATGTGAAGCAATCCAAAGCCATACTCGATGTAATTAAAGATACACCACAAAAAGAGTTGATTAACTTGAATGCACCTATGGCTGTGAGTAATAGTACCTCTGCCCTACTGCCAGAATAGTCAAAAACCTTGGATGCCTATGGCAAAAGCACCAAGGAAGGACACACAAAATGGCCGCCTCCATAGGGCCTGGCCACCAACAACAACATGGAAAAAGGATGTACCCAAAATGGCCTCCACCACATGGCATGGCCACCAACAACATGGCAAAATCAGTCACAAAGGAAGCATACACAAAATGGCCGCCACCACATGGTCTGTCCACCAACAACAACATGGCAGAATCATCACAAAGGAAGTACACACAAAATGGCCCCACCACATGGCCTGGCCACCCACAACAACATGAAAAGAAAGAGAAGACAGACAATAAATGCCTATGGCAAAGGGACAATGCTTAGCTTCACAAAATGGACACACCACCGCCCAAATTGGTCACCCCAACCATAAACAAGAAATCATTACATAGAGGACAGAAAGAAACTGGAAGTGGTCCATGCTCCAATAAGACAAAACTACAACCAAATGACACATAAATGAGGACATTTTGTAGCACAAGAAACACATTAAACATTTTCGAGGAACTTTTATGCAACTCTGGACATATTGTTCGCGAGATTGCAAAATCGGCGTGTTCGGCAGCGCGAATCGAATGAAACGTCGTTATCGCGTTCCCGAGCCAGTACATTGAGCGTGCGAACAAGACAAAAAAGGTAATGTCACGTGTACACACTGTGCGACGTTACCAAAAGTACGCGAGCAGTATTCCTAAGGTTACCTACTGGCAGGGAGTGCCATATTAGTTACACACAAGCAACCAAAAACTGAAAGTACCAACATAAAAAAATGTGAAGCAATCCAAAGCCATACACGATGTAATTAAAGATACACCACAAAAAGAGTTGATTAACTTGAATGCACCTATGGCTGTGAGTAGTAGTACCTCTGCCCTACTGCCAGAATAGTCAAAAACCTTGGATGCCTATGGCAAAAGCACCAAGGAAGGACACACAAAATGGCCGCCTCCATAGGGCCTGGCCACCAACAACAACATGGAAAAAGGATGTACCCAAAATGGCCTCCACCACATGGCATGGCCACCAACAACATGGCAAAATCAGTCACAAAGGAAGCATACACAAAATGGCCGCCACCACATGGTCTGTCCACCAACAACAACATGGCAGAATCATCACAAAGGAAGTACACACAAAATGGCCCCACCACATGGCCTGGCCACCCACAACAACATGAAAAGAAAGAGAAGACAGACAATAAATGCCTATGGCAAAGGGACAATGCTTAGCTTCACAAAATGGACACACCACCGCCCAAATTGGTCACCCCAACCATAAACAAGAAATCATTACATAGAGGACAGAAAGAAACTGGAAGTGGTCCATGCTCCAATAAGACAAAACTACAACCAAATGACACATAAATGAGGACATTTTGTAGCACAAGAAACACATTAAACATTTTCGAGGAACTTTTATGCAACTCGGGACATATTGTTCGCGAGATTGCAAAATCGGCGTGTTTGGCAGCGCGAATCGAATGAAACGTCGTTATCTCGTTCCCGAGCCAGTACATTGAGCGCGCAAACAAGACAAAAAATGTAAGGTCACGTTCTCACACTGTGCGAAGTTACCAAAACTACCCAAGCTGTATTCCTAGGGTTACAATGGCAGAAATTGACAGATTAGTTAAACACACCCAAAACCTGACATACCCCACACATAAAAATAAGATTTTCTAAATCAAACCAAGCCATCCATGATTTTCTAATTAGGGGTACACCACAAAAACAGTTGATTAACTTTCATGACCCTATGACTAGTACCTCTGGCCTACTGGCAGAGTAGGCCACAAGTTTGGAGGCCTATGGCAAGAGCAAAGTGGCTGGGAAACATAAAATGGCCGCCAACACATGGCCAGGCCAACCACAGAAAGTTAATACAATGAACTCAAACATGCCTACACACTAACTACATGGAGTACTAGGGTCAGCTATTGGCTTAAAAAAAATAAAAAAACATTTAAATTATACAAACAGAAATTCCACAACAGACATTGCTATTGCATAATGATAACCATCCAATGCCAGCCATGATGTTTGTTTACAAACTTGAATAAAAATTTAAACACAGACCACAGAATTATGATTTTACCCATGGGTACCTCTCTATGTAGCCTGGATGAAATTTAAAAAGAAATACAAGTTGGGACCTCATAAAAGTACAGGCACCCATCAATAATTTAAATCCAGGAATGAATACTGTAGTTAAAAAATCTAAAATCAAACAAACACAAGTCTACAACATCATACTCACTCATACATTACTGAAACTTACTTGAAAAAGAGTATTCAAAATCCAAAAGTCCTCAATAAAATCCAAAAAAAAGCAGTAATGCAGCCAACACACACAGAAAGTGATCCTGCCAGCTAAAAATCCAAATGAAAGTGACCACCTCATGGACAAAGCACTGGGAGGAGCCTGGTGGACAGGAACAGGAAGTTGTAAACTCCAGAGCCCTTCCTCCTTAATCTTCAAAAATAGAGTAGAAACAGAAAGAGGACTCCTTCCCCCCAAAAAATACAGCCAAAGGTACAACTTTAAGGGGTTTCTCACTTTTTTGCTAACCAGAATGGTAATTTATTATTATGGTTTAACTGTTTTAACATGCTCGCGAGTTATTCTGTGCAAGATTGCAGGTTCTGCATGTTCGGCAACTCGATCTTACCAACAAGCATCCTCGCGCGTCCTTATGGAGCTATCGCGCATCCAAATGATGTCATCGCGTTCGCACAGTCGCACGGGAGGGTTTACAAACATGGTGGCACACGCGACCGGGAAAAAGCGAACGCAGAACCAAGGTAAGCCAGTGCCACGCACGCGATAATGTTATTCATCGCGCGACAACTACGCTACGCACCGGATCGCGGAGTAATCGACAGCTACGCGTTCTCCGCGGAACGCGGAGTTGACGAAACTCCGCAAACTCCGCGAACGGACCGTAGTTCTTCGCCCAGGGTTAGTGTTAAGCATGTAAAACATTTCAACAGTTTCTGCAGTGCTAGTGGTAGACTTCCCAACGGATTGCAAGGACATCCCTCCAGCCCCCCATTAAGTTGCCCACCGCTGGAGGGGCGAGGCCTCCTGCCAGTTATCATTGTGCTAAATCAGCTTTTGTGTCAATAACCACATAGTTATTTCAAACCCTCATAAATTTATCAAATAGAGATGCTCAGCATACCCCCTCTCGCAACCTGCGATCAGCTCACCTTTTGCTCCTGTCCAACCCCACGTTCAAGCACAAACATCGGGAGGCTGCAGATCTGCCGCTCTTGCCCCTAGACTGTGGAATTCTTTCCCCCTGAGGATCCGGTCATACACTGACCTTCTAAACTTTAGGAAGTCCCTTGAAACCTGGTTACTTGCACAAGCCCAACAACTAACTTTTCCAAAAGCAAAGGTCAAGTCCTAATACAGTGCCATGAAACCAATAGGTGTACGTGCACTTTACAAATCATTTTTAACATTAATATTAACAGTACATCTATACATTTCATAGTAATATACTTATCAAGTTCAGTTCTTCTTTCATGTTCTAGAGCCGGTGAATGGTGCATCCTCACCTACGCATCCTCTTCTTCACAGGGAGCCGGATTCAGCAATGGTGTTTCGGAGGAATCCCCTGTCTCCGGGACTATTGTCCAAAAGTCACAGAGTTCCTTCTCCACATACCGGATCCTTCCAGGGCTACGAAGCCGGTCGCCTGTCGCTCTTGCATTTTTTGTTCCATTGTCCTCTGACAGATGGGTGAGGACGTCCACACTGGAGGAGTTCCCCGAAAGAGTCAAACCCCTCGCCGGGTGTCCCCAAGAGTCCAGCGAGTCACTAGCATTGCTCTTGACTCTGGGTTTGTCAGGAAAGAGAAGGCTATATTTAAGATTTTACTCCATGAGATGTTTTTTAGCCACCATAAAAGATTTCCTTTGCTTCTGTACCCACTGCATGTAGTCCAGATATACAGAGATAGGTTGTCCTTCAAACATTCATAGGCCTCGGGTGCGCACCATCTGCAGGATTGCTCCTGAGCCCTAAAATTGAAAAGCTTTGCAATGCTAGCCCTGGATGGTGTGCCCGGTTTGAATGGTGGGGGGGACAAATGCTCTGTGTGCCCTTTACACGTTGAAAAATTTGGATGGTTTTTTGGGTGCCACGGTAACTGTGATCTAGTCCTCCAGAAATAATTTGGTCGACGTGCCCTCCGTTTTTTCAGAAATCCCTATAAACTGCAGGTTGTTCCGCATGTATCAACCTTCGGAATCCTCTGTGGGTTCATCAAGATGGACCATTTTTTACTATAGCTCTCCTACTGTATCCTTCAATGTTCTGACCTCATTCTGCAGGACTTGTACCTCATTGCTCATCGGTAGTGATTCTATCTGTGACCTTCCAGAGGTCGCAGCGGAGGTTGACCACTATTGTGACCAAATCTATTTTATTGACCACTTCATTACGTGTTGTGTGTATGGCCTCCAGGAAGTCTGCTATTGAGGGGGTCTGGTTCTCCAGGTGCTGCCTACCTTCTGATTGGCTCGTCAAGGTGTCCTTCTGTGCCCCCTGGGCCGACGGTAAAGGCTGGGTGTATTTTGAAATTTTATTGCCTTGAGGTACTCGGACCATTTATGTTTAACCATGTTGGCTACCTCCTTTGTTGTGTTCGGTATTCGCTGCGTATCCTCTCCCTCAGGTAATCTTTGCCTAAAGGTTCAGTCGTGCAATCCGGAAGTTCAGGGTCCTCTGCAAGGTTTCGGCGATCCCCTCTGTGAGGTCTGCTACTCTCACCCGTGGTTGCCCCCACACACAGCGGGGTCCTGGTAGAGCGCTGATTATGTCCATCGATTGGTATGCGCTCTATAGGCCCCCGGTAGATGGTTACTTCAAAATGTTTATTCACCACCTACAGTCCTGGTGAGGGCAAGCCTCAATCCACCAAACTAGGGCCTGGGCTCATCAGAGCTCTGCGGGTCCCGGTCAATGGGCCCTCTGGGTAGCATCTCTTCCCCAGCACCTCCAGGCAAAATATTTAAGAAGCGTAGGCCCTTCCCTGATGCCTCAGAGGCAACAGGGCCCACTTTCTCCTTACCGCATCTGGGGGCAGTCGCACCGCAGAATGCAGCTGCTGCGCTCCCCTCCCCAGAAGGCCTTAGTCATCCCACATGATCGTTAAAGGACCTTCAACCACCGGAACTGCCACTCTGTGTGCTCTAGTCGGGCAGAGCCAATGTGGTGCCTTCCCTGGGGCAATCACCGCTGTGGTCCCTCGTCCTGCTGTCCAGGATTGGCTGCTTCCAACACAGCTCTTGAGGGCTTCTAGTCGGACATCCTAGGCCCCGGGGGAGTTCTCCGTCACTCCCCAAGCGGTGTGTGCAGCCCGCTCAGTCCGCAGAGGATCCACCCTTCAGCCGCGTTCTAGTGGAAATTCCTCTACCTTGTTTGGCTGCGGGGAAGGGATCAGAACCGCTTCCGTGTGGGGGTCCTTCACCAGATTTTTCACTGCGGACTTCACCGTTCACGTCGTAAGCATCCAGGATTCCCCACGCTGTCTGTCTCCCTGGCTCAGGCTGCAAGATGGTGAATGGTCCCGGACCGGATATTCTTTTCCTCCCTATCGCCTGTAGTGATCTGTGGAAGGGCAGGTCGGTGCCAGTAATGATTCTGCCCCTATTATCCACTGTGTAGTATAAAAAATTCTGCATGGGTTCAGCTGGATGATGTCGGATTCAAATTGGCTAACGAGAGAGCCAAGAGAGACGTCTACTCGGCCATCTTGCCAGGCCACACACCCATTTCTGCTCATCATTGATTCAGATTTGTGCTGCTACCCTTACTCAGGTAGTTGTACATGAGCATCAGATATTTTTAAAATAAGATGGGTCACAAATGGGTGGTGCAACATTTATCATACCGTCCTCAAATAACAAGCAGTCGCACTCTACAACCCATAGCTTACCAACCCTTCCACCATTGCAAGGGACCTCAACTGCAATCTAGATGAAAAATAGGAGTTAGTATGATTTTTACTTTCAGGCAATACATTTTCATGCTACTCAACTTGGTCTCGCTACCAACAGTTAGAGTTCCTGATTTACAAAAGTCTGATCTCAAATCGGTGCCTCTGTTGGATCCATATGTATGCAGTTCTAAAGAAAAGTCTTTAAATATAATCAACCATTCACAAGAAAATCCTTACACTTCAAAAGCCTTCAGTTTTAGCTGCACCCGTCTTATGTTATAAAATTAGCATATGTCATTGAAAAATCTCATAATAAGCCTGTTAATAATTTTCTTCGTGTACCTACAGAACCAGAACACTGTGACATTTCCTAGGCACACCAAGACAAGTAGTCTCATTTGCAGGTTGTGGGTTTTCCAATTAGGTGACTTTGCTTAGTGGATAGAGGGAGCATGGATTTTTTATTTTATTTTATATTTTGTGTATTTTATATAGCGCGCAGCTACTCCAACGGGGTGTCCTGGCGCTTCTGAGTGAAATCATAGTGATAGTGCTGGGGGGGTTAACAAAAGAGAAAAGTTTTTAGTGCCTTACGGAAGGGTAATTCTTCCTGGATCATCCTAATTGCGATCGGGAGTTTGTTCCAGAGAGTTGTGGCACAGACCTGGAAGGTTTTACCTCCAGAACGTGCTTTCCTGAATCTTGGTATGGAAAGCAGATGTTGGGAGTTGGAACGGAGGTTCCGAGAGTTACAGTAAGGATGGATACTAACAGAGAGGTAGGCCGATCCCCTACCCCTAGTTGCTCGATGGGCTAAGGTCATGGCTTTGAATGCAGCTCTTTGATGGATTGGTAGCCAATGTAATGCTCTGCGATGTGGCAAAATATGGGTGCGTAGGGAAACCCCACAGACCAGCCGAACAGCCGCATTCTGGACTGTCTGGAGCCAATGTAGGAGGCCCGGGGGCAACCCTAAATACAGGCCGTTCGCATAGTCCAGGTGAGATGTAATCAATGCCTGGACTATGGTTTTCCTGGTGTCACTAGGGAGATAGGTGATGAATTTCCTAATCATCCTGATCTTGGAAAAACAAGCGGCTGAAACTGTCTGTATTTGGTTGCTAAAAGAAAGATTTGAGTCCTATATTTTTTACAGAGTCCTTAGGGACAGGGGGAAGGCTTAGTTCCTGTGGCCACCAGAGAGTTGTATCAAGAGGGGAGGGTTGATGGAATAAGAGAACCTCCGTTTTCGCCGCATTCATGCAGAGGCAGTTATGGTCCATCCATTTTGAAATGTCCCGCAGACACTCCTTCAGAGGATCAAAAGTAGTCTGCGAGGCACTCTCATAGGAGAAAAGCAGCTGAATATCATCTGCATAGGAAGTAGCTATGATGCCCGAGTGAGTTCAGCCAGAGGAGAAAAATAGACATTGAGCAATATATTTATTATGATTTGGCAATCATTGATGAAACCCATGTAAGAATGGCCAATGGCGTCTCCTGGTTGAGAGCTTTCTGGGTGGGGGTGCAAGGCAGTGGGGGAGAATAGGTCATTCAATTTCCACTAAACCGCTGAAAATATAGTAGGGGTTGTTTACGTGTGTGGTCCTCACTGCATAGGGTTCCTCCGAGGGGATTTGTTTACCCATGAATATATAAGGCAGTCTTTGAGTGCAGTGTTCCCCAGTCCCCAAAGTTTCTAGCACTGTCCACACATCTCCTTTCCCCAACACCTCCCTGTAGCTCCTTCGCCCATCCACGATGAAAAAATCAATGATTCTCTTGGATGTCTTCTTGCAAAATTCAAGATAGCTGAGTTTTACATAAACAGTGTATTATTCATTAAGTACCTTCCGGGGAAAGAATCTCCCTATTGAAAATATTTATAGAATGTTGTTCAAAAAAGTGTGTATTGTACAGCTGACTATATGAAGCACTTATTGTTAATTAGGATACATTATAATGCAATTGTTTCAGTATAAAGGTGCACCAGGTAATCTACATACTGTGCACATCTATAACAATAAAGAGCTCTACAAAAATCAAAATAAAGGCTAAATGGCAGAACATATTCTAAGACTATGTACATTATATCACATTGGTCTGTTGTGGTTATCATGCAAATGTTTTGATCACATTCATGTTAATTGCCTTCATCTGGAGAACCACATTTTTATTTTATATTAGACCAGCGGAAGAAAATCTGACAGAGAAGCCATACAGAAATTAAATCAACAGGCTAGAGTTAGGCAGACCACTCTGCGCTAGCAGGACATATCATGCTATAAAAGGCTGGAGGTTGCAGCTCTCTTATAATACAGTATGGATCAAACTAGAACAGACTGGAGTTGAATCTGGACTATACCATATGCACTATACAGATCAGTACGAGGAGACTAGAGCTATAACAGAGATGGATGTCATAATACAACAAACTAGCGCTGCATAGTGCTTATCCTAGCCTAGACAAAGAATAAATGCCTAATTGTAGCAGCTGTAATTATTATGCAGTCTGGGGATAAGTTACCCTAGCAGATCTCAATGCTTGGTAAATATGCCTTCTGGTCTATACCATTTAATAATTGTTTATGCTGTAATGCTACTTATGCCTTTTGCTGTATACCATATAAATAATTGTCATGCTGTCATGTCTTAATGTCAAGCATTTTTTTTTTACCAATGGTATTCCACTTGTTGCAGTAAACCATTGTATTTCCATGGTGACCCCGAAAACACTATTGGAGAAAGTGTGGCTTTGTGCATCTCTGGTGTTGTGATGTGGGGCGATCTCGGTTTTGCAAAGAGTGTGGTACGTAATATCACTTGTTTTCGTTTATTTCGTTTTTGTACGACCTCTAGAACTATTAAAATGAAATTGCCATTTTTACAGAATCGCTAATTGGTATCTTGATACATATGGCCCTTACTTCATTCTGCTGGTTCCACTGATTGTTGTACGTAGATTACTCTTTTTGGGTGCTTTTAACAGTGATTTGGCAAATCTGGATATGTTAGTCAGTCAAAAGATAACTTTATTTGGTTTGTCACAACCATAAAGCACACAGTAAAAAATTAGTAATGGTCAAAATTTAAAGAACCATATTTTCAATATTGCTTTAAAATGTTTAAAGTTTCTATAAAATTCCCAACCCCTTTCCAGCCCCAAGCATTTGATCTTTTTCCACTTTCTCAAATCTTGATATGAACTACGGAGTGGGTACTCAATTGAATGTATGATGTGTTTCTGCAAGCTGGAAAAAGTTTTTCTAACCAAATACGTGCTGAACGAATGCATACTAAGGACCCGTTCTTTTTTTTGCCAACGCCTTGAAGGCACAGCGGGATTCCAGCTTCCTTCTAATGGACGTTTCCCACTCCTTCTTGTTCAGCTCCCAAGGGGCACTACATATTGAAGGTAAAGTAGATTCTTCTCCTAGGCTTGCCCCTACAAGGTTCATCTAAATAGCAGGTTAATTTTCAGCAAGAAGAGGAAGTTTAAAGTCAGGGTCCCCAGGTAAGAAGACAGAAGAGGCAAGATTCCAAAAGTACATGTAGAAATTACAGTATGGTGTCCAGAAGGGCACTTTATGAGGTGCCTGATACACAAAGGTATCATATCATACAAAACATCACTTTCTGATGGATCATCAACATTACTTATGAATATTTTTTTTGCTTTCACAGAGAATGTACAGAACGTTTGACAGATACCTGCAACATGTATTAAATCCCTGCATCATCAATGAGACCTTGGCAGCAAAGACGTGCAGTCAGGTCCTGTGCCAAGCAAGGGGGCCTGCACGCGGAAGCACTGGAACACCAATGACTATCTGGACCTGAACCCAAACAACATCTTCATCAAAACAGGAATGCATGGGAGGTATTCCGTCATTGGACGTCCAACTGTGGGGGATTTTCAGAAGCTGGTTAAGAAATTCTACCACAGCTGCTGTGCAGGATATGATTGTCACCACAAAGGCTGTATTCACGGATGTATGTCAGTACAACGCGATCTTTTAGATCACGGTACTTTACAACACTGCCATTACAACACAAGTCGTTACAACGACTTGCGTTGGGGGACATGGATTGTCGAATATTATAATTTTATATTCCAACAACAGTCCACGTAACAGTAGGGAAGGTGTTGGAATATAAAATTACAATATTCCTTAACCAACAGCGCCATCCAGCGCAAGTCGTAGTAACGACTTGCGTTGTAATGGCAGCGTTGTTAAGGTAGTGCGGTGTAAACACTGCATTGTAAACGATGTTCCCCGTTTTCACAGACCCCCAAACATGAACATCTGTATATCGGATGACATCTGCATTACAGCAAGCCTATGTAATGAGATGAACCTCTTTGAGTGGATCTTCATTGCATGTAAAGTGCTTCCTGCACACATCTCGACAAACAGTAAGTGTAAATGTACAGGAATTTATATAGCGCAAATCATCGAGTGGTTTCTAAGCGCTTGCTTAGGGAACCCGTCCTGGTATTCCCCTGTGAGATAACCCCGGCAGGGTATCCGCAAGGTGAAAGCCAGGCATGCCGCCGCGAGGGACAGTTGTGGAGATTAAGTAATCTATTGCCCAGAGTCGCAGAGTGTGAACCCATGAATCGAGTAGGCACCAGAGCGAGAATTGTCAAGTCCATGGACATTTTAGGACTCAAGACCCCGCCGAGCCGGGAATTGAACCCTGGTCCCAGGCTGACCTCTGCTTCCAGGTCTGCCTCCTCTAACCAGTGAGCCACACTTCTCCACCTGAACCAAACCAAATAACAAAGGTGCGGCTCGCAGGACATTTTTGCTTGGGATTCATTGGTGCAAGAAAAGCAATCCTTGATGCAAACAACATTTTATTGCTGTACTATGAAAGCAGATTTGCAGAATTGGTAATGAGTGAAAAGAAAATTTGAGCTTGTTTGTTATGTTGTGGCGTTTGTTTTGTGTGTTAAATTATTGCATTGTGTTGCTATCTTGTGCTGTACTATTGTGTTCTGTTTTAACAGTCAATTTCTGTTGTGCCCGGTTTGCTTTTTGTTACATTATTTTGCTATATTTTGTAGAGTTGTGCTCTGTAGCGCTCAAAATGTACTTTAGAGGTGTTAACAAATGCTGCTACTTTTCCAGCCAAAAGAAGCAATTTCTTTAAGGTTCCAGGGACAGACAATAGCACACCACTGTCTAATGTGGTAAAATAGTGCTGCTCAAGCTCTTCAACTCTCAAGATAATAGTAAGACCAAAACTACGACCAAGACCAAAGTGAGCTCTAGGGGAGTTAAAACAATCTTTGCCACATTTTTAGTGCGACTGGTCTCTTCAGTACCGGATTAGCCCAAGCTGTTTTACTTTACCACTTTAGACAGTGATGAAATGTTGTTTGTCACACGGATGTTCAAACCATATGCTGCTTTTTTCTGGAAATATAGCTGAATGTGTTGACTTATCTAAAGAAAACAACTGAGCATAATATAATAACATACACAAAGGATAACACAATTAGGGCACATCATAATGAAACAGTCAATACAAAACGTAACACAACCAGATTACCTCACAACAAAATTACATTGTAATAATGAAGCTGAAAGCACAGCAGCAAAATAAAGTGAACCAATAACCTCTACAACAACAAATGTGCACAGGCCTTCTTGTGATAATACCACCCTCAGAGACCTGTTATCAAAATACAGTGGTAAAATGTGTTTGGAGGACACACTGCTTTAACTTACCAGTGACTATGAAATAGGCCTAATAAAAGGTTTTGTGATCTGACCTCCTCCCGCTCTTATAGTGAAATCTAGAAGTGATAATTATGGGTGGGTGGGATTTGCAGAATTTGACTCTGTGAAATTCCGTGGAGTTACATAAAAACCTCTTAAGATTCCATGGAGTTCCCCCATCGGGTGGAAATAGGCACATCGCACTGCTCGCACTGTGATTAAGCCCCTGTAATGCATTCCGAAATGAAAGAGCATCGCAAATGGAACTAAGAGGTGGACCAGAGGCTCCACTACCCGAGTTGATTTTGCTTTTGTCCAAGTAGATTTTCTACTTGAGCCGCAGCTTTCTGACTGCGAATGGTCACGCCCACTTGCATTAGAAAAATGTTGACGGATGTCCTCCTAGCGACAGGAAATTCCAATAGGGTACACCAAACAACACCTGCCAACTTACTGTTCTAGAGCTGTCTGGAATTCCGTGTTACAAGAGTAATGCAGAATCGCCAAAATCCTGCCAATTCATCCAGCGGAACGAAATAATTCACCTACCCCTAGTGATAATTTAAGTCATGTGTTCCAATGTAACTTTCAATCGGGATGCAGTTAAATATGATAGCTTCTTTGAACAAGTTGGTAGAAATGGTAAGCCAAATGGTCAAATATCTTGCTGTAGAATAGGAGCTCTGGGTCTGATTTAGAGTTCAGAGTATTGGACATTGTGTCAAAAACATGCGGATGTCTTGTCCACGGTATTGCAAGTGCATTATAGCCTATGTGACTAGTAATATGGCGGATGGGCTATATATTGTGTTTTGAAAGAGTATCCCATCTGTTGATCCCTAAATAAGGCCTTTTGTGAGCAAGGTGTCTGAGAAATTGCATTCAGACACCATGTAGAACATGCAAATGTTTGCCAGAAACTTCTGTTATCCATGTTATTGGTTGCAGTAATCTCACACAAGTGATTTTTCATACTCAATGGTCCCTAACGTGATGTCACAGAACCTGCATCTGCCTTCTCCCACTGGGACATCACAGACTGTGAGAGGGATGTTGGTGCTGTCAACACCTCATCCACCTCCATATTGGCTTCTACACAGACAACTGAAGTGGAGGAGCCACATTTTGCCACTGAACTTCGTCTTCCCCAGGCCTCCCCGGGGGTCAGTGGAAGGTGCGAGACACTCAGGGACATGTGTCTTCTTTTGTTAGCAGAACGGTCGGACAAGTGGTTGTCTTCTGACCTTCTCTAGCAAATTAATAATTTCTCCTTTTTAGCATCATTAACTGCACCAGCCAAGCCGTTGTCATGTACCCTATTAACAGGCTTTACTCTCCTGGAGACAACCCTTGCTGAATTGAAATATACTCTCTACCGACCAGCTTGACTAATCCCCATGAAATGGAAATTAGAACACATCACCATAACGTCACACACAAAGTAAGACAACTCGTTTACCCAAGCCACAATATAACAGATCTAGAAAGCCCAGAAGGAACAAAACCAAGTGTTCTCCGTTCACACACCAGAGATCTCAAATGACCACTCCTTACATCTCCGACCCTTACTACACTCTGCAACAGTTCCAAAAGGAACTCCAGTTTTTCATTATGTGTATACCGGGCAAAGAATGACTCTTGCCCAGTCTACACTGTTGACACTCCAACTCACGATGTCCGCCTACACCATCTTTAAAACGCTAACCAAGAATATATTGAATTTGTAATATGTACACCATAAAATACGTAATGTCCACTTAGTTATAAGTGCAAGTGTTTTAACCTCAAGTTAAATCAATTTCAACTGATATACTGAGTGCACATTTAGCTCATTGCATTCCTTTGGTAATTCTTGAGTCAATAACCCTGAATCTATCAAGCAAATTCGATTTATTTTACTTCCAATTTAAATTATTTTAACCAGCAGAGTGCCTGTAGTGCTCTGCCCATTTCTGGTCCTTCTCAACTTAATCTCTACCTTCCTCAACCCTATAAAATAGTCTAACATTTCAGTTTTGGATTCATTGCCCTTACCTCAAGCATCCAGACTTGCTTCCATTAATGTTATTTATGCCAAATTCCTTCTGTAATGTGATTCTGCACAGGGTTTTAGGGTAGCAGGGAAGTGCCGCGCATGCAGGTAACCTTGTCAGATGCTGACAGAATGAAGAACAAAAGCATGTGGTGCTACGAGGTCAGGGGTGGACCAAAAACCCCTGGATGAGGAAAGAGCCAAAAGCCCTTTATGAACAAATCCTGGGCACACGTATAGACTTAAAGGTTAATACCATCTTTAACAGATAATACAATAGACACTGCTGGTTTTCTTAAGTGATGTTTTACGTGAATATGTTCATGAAGAGTACAAATCGCCAGCCGACACGTGTTTCGTCAACAGGTCAATGCCTTTGACTCTTCAGGGCTTAAAAAGCGTAGAAAGGAAATTGAAGGACCGGTGTTAATTTCAAACCCGGTTAACGGGTTTCAGGACAGCCGTGGTGTGGAATCCTCCGATACACTCATTTGGCGAGAGACGAGCAACGACGTGGTTCCTGCACTTCCAGGCTCTACTCCAAACGGACGCATCCGCCCGTTTTTTACTCCTCACTACCAGAGGGCCACACCACGGCTGTCCTGAAACCCTCTTCATGAACATCTCCACATAAAACATCACTTAAGAAAAACAGCGGTGTCTAACAGATAATACAATAGACACCGCTGGTTTTCTTAAGTGATGTTTTATGTGAAGATGTTCATGAAGAGTACAAAACGCCAGCCGACACATGTTTCATCAACAGGTCAAGGCCTATGACTCTTCAGGGCTTAAAAAGCGTAGAAAGGAAATTGAAGGACCGGTGTTAATTCCAACCCGGTTAACAGGTTTCAGGACAGCTGTGGTGTGGAATCCTCCGATACACTCCATTGGCGAGAGACGAGCAATGACGTGGTCCCTGCACTTCCAGACTCTATTCCAAACGGACGCATCCGCCCGTTTTTTACTCCTCACTACCAGAGGGCAACACCACGGCTGTCCTGAAACCCTCTTCATCAACATCTTCACATAAAACATCACTTAGGAAAAACAGCTATGTCTATTGCATTATCTGTTAAAGATTGTATTAACCTTTAAGTCTATACGCGTGCCCAGGATTTGTTCATCCTTCTGTAAGGTGTCCTGCCATAGTTGTCCACATCCACTTGCAACACAACACTTGTCTTGGTGGTATCCTAAGAGTCTCACTTCCAAAACTGTTTCCCACCAGTCACCAGCCAGCTTTCTCATCATGACATCCATACACAAACAACTTCCTCCCTGCTCTTTACAATATCTTTCCACCTTAGCAGGCTTCCATAGCATACCCTTTCTTTCTTCCTCAAGAATGCCTATACTTTATCGCCATTTTCCCCAGCATTGCCCTCCTCATGCCGCAAAGCATTCTGTTGTTTGTACTGCTGTTAGCTTGGTAGCAGTAGTAGGATCTGCTGCAGCAACACAGAAGCAGTTACATATTAGACTACTTATATAGTACTTCTGTCATTTTTTCCTTAAATACAAGTATTTTAATAACTTTCTCATTAATTAGATTGCATATATTGAAGTTTTATGCATTCATTGGTGAATAGTACCTGAGGATCTCTTTCTCATGGTTTGACTCACTTGCTGAGATTAGAGAATTTAATTGCATTCCACATAGCTCTATGCAAAGTTTGTCGCTTCTTTTGAGGCCAGGTGTACACAATCTAAATGACTCCAGCGGTGATAACTAAAATCCTTTCTGACCTAATTCAAGGTAAATGGGAATATTTCTACATAGACTCCTTTGGAGGTTCAATGTTGATCATTCATTTAAATAGAATCAAACTATCAGGTCTAGATATTGGTCTCTGTGTTCATTCTGTTAGCGATCTGAAAGAAGGTTCAACCCTGCTCCACTGTTAGTTGACATCTCAAGAATTTAAAAGCTTAGGCCATTCTTTTGATTGCCTCTTCATTTGCCTGTGGAAAACCCCATTGATTTGTTTTTTTCCTTACAAGTATCAGACTCCCAAAATCATCTTCTCAGCTTCCCATCTTAGACCATATTTCTTCCATTATCTTTTCCTTCCTACTCCTCCCCTCTTACCACAACCTTTTCAGTCCTCCTTCCCTTTCCTTTCTTTTTTCATCTGCGTCTGTCTTCCCTCCCTCTGCTCCTGCCTTACTATCTACCATGCCCCAGCCTGTCTTCCCTTCCACTATTGCTCTTCTCACTCTGCAGCATGCCCCAGATTGTATTCCTATTCCTGCCTCCAATCTAAATCATCCACCTGCCTTAGGTTTGTGTCCCTTCTCCTTTACCTCACTTTCTTATGCCTCCTACCTACTGTCTGTGTCCCTGACAGTATTTGCCAACTGCATCTACCTCTTGCCCCGTCTGTATCACTCCACTTGCTTGTCCTCTCAGTCTTGAGGCTGTGCCCGTCTATGCCACCCTCTTTTTGTCTGTCAGCTTCATACCTACGTGCACCTTCATTGTGCCCCAGCTAGCTTCCCATCTCCCATGACCGTCTTCGCCTATGTAGGTATCTAAAAGAGAATGTGCAAAATTGGTATCAAGTACAACACGGAGATGAGGTAAAAACTCCCATGGGTATTGATAAGGTTGTGGATAATGTAAATACTTGGTACAGGTTTTTAAAAGAGTCCACTTTAACCAAACCACTCTTTTTACTGATCACCGGTTCACATAAGTTAAGTTGTAAACATTTTCCCAAGAACGCCATATTGCTTACTAGGAAAACTCAAGTTGCCATACCAACTCATGTCTGGGAGGGCTTTCTTCTCTCGTTGATGGTTGCAACAAACATGGTAATGAGTGCAATGTATTCAATAAGGCCAACAAGAAATGTCTGATTTTTAGCAATGGTGTCTTAGACTCCAGAATAAATGGTTGCTTTTCACCTGCTCCACAGCTCCTAAGTGATCACATAGCCAAAGAAGGTACCATGCTGTGACAACACCACAACAGCCAACAGTGTTTTTTTATCAAGCTCAAATGAACTTCTGGTGTGGTCCTTCTGGGAGCTGTGACAGGACACAGTGACAGACCTCAGCAAACTTTGAGAGTAGAGTAGGCCCTTTTTAGATTTCCAGCCCTTTTGAGTCAGAAGCCAGTGAAAGAGTTGCTGACTCTTTATAGAGTGAAGTGTCTGTCGATCGCCACTTATGGTTCAGGAGTATGGGACTACTGTTATTGTTCCAAGCTCAATGTAATAGAGAATAACTTCACCAGAGGACTTCAGATGGATCCAAAAGTGTGTCAACACTTTTCTGTCACTTGGAACTGGGTCTGGAGTTACTGGAGGATCGAGTTGGTCTTGCTTCTCTATTGTTATGGGCTAAGATTTAGAATACACCCAAATTAGAATTTACAAGGTCTATTATGTTGGACTGTCTTTCTTTGACCAACGATGAAACTATCCCATGGTTTAATTACCTTAAGTGTACGTTCCAGGATTTGGGTTTCATTGATTTTTTTTAATAATCCCACAGATATGACCCGTCAATCCAAAACTTTAATTTGAACAGCTTTGATAACTAGAGCCAATTTAATTCACTTGCAGGTATTGAACCAGCAGAAATTAGGGAGTGATTTGGATGTAACGGGTATGACTAATCAACCGTGTTTTTACCTTCTCTATCTGATTAATCATCAACATAGATTTTATCTGACTAGATTTCACCTGTCCTTGGTACACTTTTTTGTGACTTTTTCAAAGCAATGTAGGTGGTCTAATAATCTTAGAATTAATGCCCTTGTGATAACTTGACAAAACAGAGAACTTTGCACTTTACTCTCTTGCCTTTTGTATAAGTCTACAAGAGTGAAATATTTACTCCCAATACTGAAGTCTTTATGGCCCTGTTATTATATAGCAGGTTATAGGTTTCTCCTCCTTTTGGACTCTATGAACATTTTTCCCTGCCCGCCAGGTAACCACGACCCCTTGACCAAAGCCACACCCCCTTTGCCTTCTTAAACGCGCTGATTACGAGCCGCGTTTAGAATCTAGTCACTCCTGAGGCACAGCCGGGAGATTTTAGCTGTTTGGCACCAACTTTTAAAAACTTGTGTAATATTGTGTTTTTAAACCTTTTCTTACCTTGAGCGATGCTCGCCTGGGCACTCACTTTACCGTAGCCCCCCCGCGCAGCCGAGGTCAGCGCTGACACGGGAGAGGGAAATCCGGTGCAGGACACGCCCTCGCATCAGAGGCCACACCCCTACTCCCCCTATAAAATAATGTGTTTGCACCGGACGCGTAGCGGACGGGCGCAGCGGGCGCCGTCTGCGCGCTGAAGACGCGCCTATTGCAAGCCCGTCTAGGACCGTCCGGGCCCGGACGGCCTTAGACCCTGTCACCATGGCCAATTTTCCAAGACGCCGTCTAACGTATACTCAAGACAGGCTCCTTGGACTGAACCAGCGTAAACACTCTAATTGTAAATACATTTATACTGGAGATAACCCCTTTATTAGCTGCAACCTCTGTAACCCGCGCTGCTCTGAGGCCGAATGCCATGGCCCTCAACTTAGCCTCCTTAACTGTAGGTCCCTCGTCAAACACGCCCACGAGATAAACCTCCTTATCCGAGACCTCGCCATTGACATTCTGTTTCTCACGGAAGCGTGGCTTACCCATAACAATGATTTCGATATCGTAAATGCCCTTCCTCCGGTTACCAAATCTGCTCCCTGAATAGACCCCTCGGCAGAGGAGGTGGCCTGGCCTTAATATACAAAGATCACCTTACTTGCAGAATCGACAATGGCAATATCAAAGATTGTGAAAGCTGCCATTTCACTTTGCAGATCTCGCCTGCAACTTCTCTTTCTGGGCTGCTAGTTTACCGACCCCCAGGTCCACTTGCCAAGTTCCCTGGCTCGCTCATTGACTACGTCACCCTTATGGCAACCACATCTTCTAATTTTCTACTTCTAGGGGACCTCAATCTCCATTTTTTAGACCCCACCGACACTACCGCAGCCGAATTGCTGCGGGACCTCACTTCCGTTGGCCTTTGTTTAAAGAATCCACAGGCCACCCATGACAAAGGCCACCTTCTGGACCCTATCTTCACTAATATTCATGACTTCAAAACCCGCGCGCCCCTCCCTCTCCCCTGGACAGACCACTTTCTGATCCCTATTGATTGGCATCTCGAGGCTCCGCCACTCCAACTGCCTAAATCCCGGATACTCATCAGACGCTGGCACAAACTTGTACCGGAAGAATAGGCATCCAAGCTCAGGGAATCTGCCCCTCCCCCTACTCCTGACCCCATAACCGCCGATATTGAGTTTAATTCCTGGCTCACCCAATCATTGGACAGCCTCTTACCCCTATCTAGTACCCTTAAACGAGCCAAGAGAGTTAATCCATCCCCCTGGTACACCCCTGAACTGAATGCTCTACGGAAGGAATGTAAAAGGACTGAACGCGCATGGAGGAAGGACAAACTCGCAGACAAGAAAGACGCGTTCCGGGCATCCATAAGAACTTACAATCTCGCGCTTCGTAACACCAAAAGTTTATTCTATGAGGAAAGTATAAAAAACTCCTGTTCCGCTAGGGCAACTTTTACTATTTTAAAAGAACCTCTCCATGTCCAAGATCCCCCAGCAAAATTCCTTGACTCTAACACCGCGGAAAACAAATGTAACAAATTGGCAACATTTTTCGATGAGAAAATTCAAAAAATCCTTGCCTCCCTACCCTCAATCGAAATCAGTGTCACAGGTGGCGACCGTTGTAATCCTCCCCCCTCCATTAGCCCACATCCTGACACCCCTGTTCCCCACCTTGACACCTTCGGTCCGGTAACCACAGAAGAGGTAGCCGCGATGTTTGCCACAATCAAGAGTGGCTCTCCCAGCGACCCGGTCCCCATGCGCTTCCTGAAGAAAGTGGCCCCCACCATTGTCCCTCCGCTAACGGCCCTCATTAACGCCTCTTTACTTCAAGGAAAGGTCCCTGCCAGCTGGAAAGCGGCTGTTGTTAAAGGTCTCCTCAAAAAACCCTCACTGGACCCGCAGGACTTAGCTAATTACAGGCCAATTTCCCTCCTCCCAGGGAATAGCAAAATCACTGAGAAATTAGTGAATAAAAAGCTTTCGCTATTTTTAGAATCTAACAACTTACTCAGGAGCTCTCATACTGGATTCCGCCCAGGTCAGGGCACTGACAGCGCCCTCCTGGCGGCAGTGGAGAAGGCCAGATGCATTTTATATACAGGAGGATCAGTGGCAGTGATCCTCCTGGACCTCAGTGCGGCCTTCGACACTGTCAGCCACCAGGTTTTAATCCAGCGTCTGGGAGATATCGGAGTGAAGGGCATTGCCCTGAAGTGGCTCGCGTCATTCCTCAATCACCGCTCCTTCCAAGTCTGGGAGAATGACAGCCACTCCCCAGCATATCCCCTTCGGTGCGGAGTGCCGCAGGGCTCGTCACTAAGCCCGACATTATTCAACGTTTACATGTCCCCGCTGGAGGAGGTGGTCACCCCGTTTGGACTGACAATCATAAATTACGCCGATGACACCCAGCTAGTGGTAACCCTCTCCCACCCCAACCAAGAACCATCCAACCTCCACAGCTGCCTTTCTGAAATCCAGGGATGGATGAACAACTCAGCGTTGAAACTTAACGGTTCCAAGACCGAAATTTTGCTTCTTGGACAAAAAGGGCTCTCCCTGCCGTCCAACATCTGGCCCGCCTGTCTAGGTGAACCCCCTGTCCCCAAAACTGAGGTCAAGAGCCTGGGAATATGGCTTGAGAAAGACTTGTCTTTCAGAACCCAGGCAAAAAAAATGGCGGGTATCTGCTTTGGACTTCTTAGGTCATGTAGGAAAGTCTTTCCCCTGCTCCCTCCCATTTCCCGGAAACTGCTGATCCAAGGCCTTATTCTGTCTAGGCTGGACTACAGCAATGCCATCTATCTGGGAGCCCCCGAAGCCACCTTTAACATCCTACAGAGAATTCAGAATGGCGCTGCTCGACTTCTCACCAACACCCCGGCCAGAACATCGGCAAAGCCGGCCTTGAAGCAACTTCACTGGCTGCCAGTCCGAGAAAGAGTTGTGTTCAAGGCTCTCTGCCTGGCACATAAACTTCTTCATAACAAAGGCCCTCCCATCCTCAAAAACTTTATCACTCCCTACAAAGCCACCAGATCACTGCGGTCGGACCACGAGAATTTCATCACAGTACACAGAGTGAAAAAAGCCAGTTCTGGGGGACGTCGCTTTTCTGTGAACACGACGAACCACTGGAATACTCTCCGCCACAAATTGAGAATGGAATCTAATCTCCTCCATTTCAGAAAATCACTGAAAATTCTCCTTTTCTCCTGATCTTTCCATCTTCCTTGCTACCACACCCTCCTGACTTTCTAGGTTCCAGCGCTGGGATGCTCACGGGTTACTACGCGCTCTACAAAAATATTAAATAAATAAATAATATAAATTGTGCAGTTTTACATTTTATCAGAGGAACGATAGCAATCAGAAAGAAATAAGGATAAGGAAGGGTTTGGTGTATTCCACATTGGTCTGTTGAATTTTTGATGTATTACAGTTGCTTAAAGTTGCATTGAACCAATGGAGGTGCAGCTATTTTCTATTATCTACTGAGATAAAGTTTGCTATTTTTCTTTTTATATGTATTTTAAATATGTTATTATGACAAATGCTTATATCATGTGCTTTTATGATTTATTTTAAATCGAATAAAGCTGCTTTAACTGCCTAATGAACGCATCTTTAATTCACTAATAGACAAGTTATAATCCTGGAGCTTTAACACAAGGCTTTTAAGGAGCAGAACAGGTCACTTTAACAAGTGTGTTAACCCACCGAGCTCTCTTCTGGTCTTGACTGACGCTCCCTGACTCTACACTTTACATTATTAAAGACCATCAGGTCTTTTCCATCAGGTAACCAGAAAATGTATTAACATGTAATTTATGTGTGTACAAAACTCATTCAACCTGATTTAAAGTTAGGTGGTCACTTCTAAATTGTGGGGTTTGTGGACTACATGTGAAACCCTGACTTGCAGGATCCACCTCCAGTGAAGAATTGCCAGAAGAGTTATAAGCAGTATATTTTTAGTGCAAGAACAATTCTGCCTCCGGGTTTGCCAGAAAATATGAGCCCTAAAATTGAGACTTTACCACTTCAAGCACTAACAATCGATAATTGTTTCAACACAGTTAACTTCAAATCGCCTCTTAAATTGTGTTTTCAGCAAAGTAAGTTTGTCTAGCTGAAGTTTCTTTTTTCTCTGCAGAGTGTAAGTCGAAAATAAAATTTCTAGATGTTGTCAGACCCCAAACCAGGTAAGTTCTTGCAATTCCCTCCAGTGACCTGAAGAAATACCATTGATTTATACAACTCAATCTCCCATAGCATGATGAAAAGAAGTCGTGCTTGAAAACATACGAAAACTGAATAATCGTTTTTTGAAAGGCTATCACCGTCTATATAACTCTAACAATGTATTCCATTGTAATATCAACTCTAGAATATTGTGGACAAAATATCAAGAACCAAATTATCAACTAATTTAGAGTAATGATACTTAACTCCATGCATATGTACCTTGAAGACGCATGTCTTTAAGGAACATATATGTGGAGGTAAGTAGAGTAAACTTATATGCACCTACCTTCTCTGTATTTTAGTCCTCAATAGGTAGCCCACAATATTAGTAGCACAATGTTTCTGTTGTCATAATTTCTGTACAGAATTTTTCTACGTATAACCCACTACTTGAGGGTTGTATGTGCCCATTGCAACACAATTGTTAAATGCATTCTGTTGTCAGTCTTAACACTTAAGAAGGAGCTGCATGGAAACAGGTTGCAATATCGAAGTTGCTAGTTGAAAATTACTTTTCACTCTTTTTAGTCTTTCAAACAACAATGATAATGATTTACTGCACATTCATATATAGCTTGACATTTAGTGTATAAACAATGGTTTTGTTTCTGCACCTTTACTATTTTGCTAAGGTTAATGGCAAAATCTCCTAGTCCTCTTAATAGCACCCACTTAAAGGGCATTGTGCATTGTTGGTGAATGACCAGGTATCTGGATTTTAAGCATACACATATGAGCATATACATATGCAAATTGATCGCTTGACTTGTAATGTTGACCCACGATTCTTACTCATAAAGATTCTGAAATCATCAAGGTTCTTTACAGGGAGCGGGCTCAGGAACTGTACTTCAAATCACCTTGGATAAATGTAAATGTCAAAATAGGCTTGAATTACAAAACTGCATGGGCTGGAAGTTGGGTCTGAACAGTATTTTGGTCTGGCAGACCCTAGTGAAGCCGAGATGTTTTATGATATTCCAGTTAGAACTTCGACAGCCTGAACGGGTTTGTCATCGCCACAGTGGAAGGGCTTGACACTGTCTTCAATTGCTGCCCATTATAAGAGCTGCTCCCATGGAAGTGGTTTGAGCATACACAGAATCTCATTTCCATCTGTAGAATCCTGGATTACAAGATCAGATCTAGCTGGTAGATGACTGTTCCTGTTGTTGGATTAGCAGTATTACACTTTTTACTGGAGGGCTGGGATGGGATTTTTGTATTTAATGAGTTTAAGCAGGAAATGGGTAGTTGCTCTTCAATGGATAAAGTACCATATTGTTACAAGTACTCAATGCAATATATTGGTAGTGGCATTTGCAAAGCAGAAGCCAGGGTTGAGAATACACAGTATGCTGCCACATTTTTGACCAAAGTCTATCTTCTATATCTGCCAAAATAACGAGGAACTTGTGGCAGACTACAGAACCTGGGGCTGATGCTGACAACATTTTTAACTGTCATACCAAATTTCTATTAGACAATGCCAAACTGGGCACACGATTCACCTTACAGAAATGTTCAGGATGTGGTAACACGGAAATAGTTTAAAGGAGCTTACAATGGGAGAAAAAGTGTTGTTTCTTTATGTATAATATCTTGCATGAGCAGTATATTGCATGATTTCCATTTCTGATTGGATTTTAGCTTCACTCGCAAACCAATTGTAATTTTTCAAATTTTATCAACAATTATATAGCCTGCAAGTGTCTCATTACACTATAATGCATAGAAGGGTTGGAGAAGCAAGGAATGACATCAAATTATCAAGTGTTAGTGAAGTGAGTGTAAACGTGCACACTCTACGGTACCCATTCCTTTAACTGCATAACTCTCTTGTTTTCCTTTCCTACGTATATCCTGAATGGCCTGCAGGCACTTTCAACAACCAGTTCCAAGATTCTTGATCAATCCTTGCACTAGTCGTCTCTGGGTCTGTTCCATCACTTCTTAAAGCTCCTTCACTACGAAAAGTCTTTCCATTATTTTCATCTGGTGGCCTACAGCGAAACACAACATGACACCTTATTCATGGCATTGGCCGCTCAAATGTGAGCTTCCAAAAACACAACGGGCCCTTTGTAAATGCCAGAAGTTGAACTTTACGTCTTTTGATATTCACAAAGGGCATTTACGAATAGTAAATGCCCTTTGTGAATACTGAAAGTAGTAAAGTTATACTTTTGTCTCATTTTACATTTATGAATCGGGCCCAATGGCTTCATTTTTTACGCTGACTAACGAGACCATTGTTTAACCACATGGCTGCTGGGCGTTTTCCCCCCCAGTGCTGGAAAATGCCATTTTTGTGGCACTATGACGAGCTCAGCTCGTCATCAGCACACGACACCCGTGGGTGATGATGAGCTGAGCTCGTCATCAGCATCGAAAGGGTTAACAGAAGATCATCGAAATGCCAATTTCAGCCGTTACCGACCGGTAATGGCCTTCCTACATCTGGCCCTTAGTGACTTGGGCAGAGCCTCTTGAATGCAAATTTGTGGTCCACTTAAATATGGCAGGAAAAGACCTCAGTACAAAGTGGGGCTGAACTTGGACACATGCTCTCTCCTTCAAACCAAAATTAAAGGCATAGAACACAGTGTTCGGCATTAACAACCAGAGATGTCAGTTTTGATCTGTCACCTTTTAAACCCTTGACTTAGTCTTCCCTTTTATGTTATAATGTTTTTTTAACCAGAATGTTTATTTTATCAAAGAGTTTTAAAAAATGCATTTTGCAAAAATGCACTTGCACTTTTAAAGGAAAGAAAACACAATGAGGTGAAATGCACTTTTTAAACGTGCATTGTTTTTATTATCGAGCATAAAAAATTGCACATCATGGGGCGTTTTATGAATCCTTTTAAGACGTGGTTTCTTTTCAACATTTTATTCGTTTTAATAGTGCAAAATGTTCTCTTTTATGAAATATTTGTATGTTCTACTGGCAACCCCTTTTCTCAATTTAACAAACTAATATTAAAAATGGCGCTGATTTACAGTAATACTTGCCAACATTCTTATGTCACTGTTTAACATGTGTTCCAGATAGCAGGTAGGAGTAAATCAATTTCTGAGCCAACCAATCATAGTACAATAGCTCGCTCTGGGCTGTTGCTGAACAACGCTATTTCTTTTTCCAAACTGAGCATTTCTTTAAAACTAAGTTCTTGCCATTTTGTGGTAGACAAATTATTTTTAAAAGTGGATTGTTTTTAATGACCCCGCATACTTGCACTATAAAAAAAATTGCTTATTTGCACATTTCCCCTACCTCAGCAGCACACTTTCCGCTTCTCCCTGGTACCAAGAGGATCCGCTATATCGATGAGTTGCCGGTCTAGTTCCTCGCGCACCAGGGGCTATTTCAATGCATGCTTTCCGGGCGCGGCAGCGGACGCGCGCAGCGGGCACGCCTAAGGCAAGCCCGTCTGCGCCCGTCAGTCTCCAGGAAGCGACCAGCGCCATTCATGCTGCCTGGGAGCCGCCAGGTACAGGAAGAAGGTATTCGGCTGGTGTGCTACGGGCTCTCGATTCTACACATCACTGTCAGGCAGGGCGCTGGGAGCTGAGTGAGATATCTAATTTTGTCTGCCATACTTGTAGGTTCCAATTGTCACCGGGTGAGGATACTCCTAACAAGATTGGCCATATACTCGATCAGCGGCCACAGGCTTCCCTAGTCCGGGCTGCCTTGATTAATGTGCGCTCTCTCAGGAAACACTATGCCGAAGTCTTTGAACTTATAGAGGATCACTCATTGTATTTATTGTTCTTAACAGAAACTTGGCTTATTTATTTATTTATTGGCCTTTTAAAGTGTGACAGCTACCCAAAAAGGGTTTCCCGGAGCTAAAGAGACACTAAGGCATTGAGCAGATCATAAAACTCTGAAGAGAGGCAGGAGCAAGTTACTGATTGAAAAGCCATGTTTTTATGGCTCTGCGAAAGTGGACATAACGAGTTTCCAAGCGTAAATTCAGAGGGAGGGAGTTCCAAAGCCTGGGGCCCAACAGGGAGAAAGATCTTCCCCCGATCCTAGCTCGACGCACTTTGGGCCACTAAAAAGGCCGTGAGATGAAGATCTCAGGCAACGAGCAGGCTTGTAGGTGTGAACGAGGGCTTGTGAGTAGCTAGGGGCATTGCCCCATTTGATTCAATGCATAAGACTCAATGTCTTAAATTTGACTCTGTTTTCAATTCTTAGCCAATGGAGTGCCTAAAGATGACCAGACATGCGTTCCATTCTGTGACACTTACAAAGCAATCTTGCAGTGGCATTTTGCACAAGTTGAAGGCGTCTGATAACAGCCTGTGATGACCCCAAGTAGAAGACATTTCCGTAGTCTAAACGGGAGGTCATTAGGGCGTTGACCACAGACTTCTGTGTGTCATCAGGCAACATCCAAATGATTTTCCTAAGCCACCTCAGGATGATGAAACAGGTTGATGTTAAATTAATAACTTGGGGCTCCATAGTTAGGCCATTATCGATGATGATGCCAAGATTGCGTACTTGGTGCGACGGAGCGGGTAAAGAACCCATTTCTGTGGGCCAATGTCTTGGGCTCCAGAGACTCTGATTTGGACCAAGTATTAGAACCTCCATTTTACCAACATTCAGTTTGAGCAGATTGTCCCTCATCCATGTTGCAATTTTACTAAGGCCTACCTGCAAAAGAGAGGAGGTGTTTTGATCTCCATTAGAGAGTGAAAAGACAATCTGCGAGTCATCCGCATAGCTGAACATGTTTAGACCTGCCGCTTCGGCGATCTGGGCAAGAGGGGTTACATATAGATTGAAAAGCAAAGGACTCAACACCGAGCCCTGAGGGACTCCATAGGGGGATAGATGGACATTTGAGGACGAGGTGTTGGAGGTGATCTGAAATGTCCTTAGTGTAAAAAATGATGCTATCCAATCCAATGCTTTGCCCCTAATGCCCATGGCAGAGAGAGATTTTAGCAGAATGTTGTGGGAGATGGTGTTGAACGCTGCGCTGAGGTCAAGTAGAATCAGCGCAGCGGAATCTCCTCTATCTACCAAAAGGCGAAGATTTTCCAGCACCCCAAGCAGTGTTGTCTCTGTCAAAAAGCCAGGGCGAAAACCCGACTGGGAGGGGTGAAGTATGTCATTCACCTCCCTGTACCGAGCAAGATGACCATGAACATGTTTCTCCAAAACTTTGACACCTCCTCTGACCCGATTGTGACACTAGCAACACCTCAGGTTATAAAATCTCCCGAGTCGAATGTCTGTTGGGGCGAGGGGATGGAGTTGCCATTATATACAATAATAAGTGGGAACTTCACAGAGAAGAGGTTTCCTCTTGGGGTAGCTGTGAAGCTTTGGACTTTAGCACCCGATTATCTGCACACTTTACTCTTGGAGGTCTACTGATTTATAGGCCGTCGGGCCCAGCGGGACCTTTTCTTCAGGATTGGGGTGACATAATTATCACTAGAACGGTCAGATTTGCACATTTTATGGTCCTGGGTGATCTGAGCATACATCTGGATCAGGCAGATAATAAAGATACCCAAGCTCTGCTTGATGAGATGCAGCTGGCCCAGATCAGCCTCTCTACTCATCAAGGGGGACATATTCTTGATCCCATCTGTACCAATTTTTCGATCCAGTTAAAGTACCCTACTCCGGTCACCTGGTCGGACCATCTTGTATCCCATTTCTCTTGGGAGGTGTCTAAGGCTGAGCCTTTGACACACCCAAGCTAAAAATCAGCCTTTGGAAAAATTGACTCTTCTGCACTTATTCTGGCTTTGGACGCTGCTAAACTTAATTTGGTAGGTGATCTTGAGGACCAGGTTGCGAGCTTTTCCAGCTTGGCCTCAACTGCAGTTGTGGCAGTGGCCCCCCTTCGCTCCACCAGGCTAGCTAGAGAATCATCATCCAAACCCTGGTTTAGTCCATCGCTCAAAGGCCTGAAGCATGATTGTAAAATTCTTGAACCGATGTGGAGGAGGGGTGGCTATAGTCCACTGGATAAGAGCAAGCTTAGAGATAAGCAGAAGTTATATTATGCAGCCATCAAGACTGCTAAAAGGCAATTCTACTTAGCTGGTATTGAAGCTGCTAATAATAACTCCAGGGAAATATGTACGATTGTCCAGAGCTTTCTGTGTCCCACTGCCCAAGCCAGAGTGATGCCATCCTCCCCTTTGTGGTGCAATACTCTTTCTCACTCTTTTAGAGATAAGATTTTAGCCATTCAATCTACCTTCAACCAAAGTACTACTTATCCAGAGGCTGCCTTGGTGTGCTCCTCGGAAGCCACTGGTTCCGCATTATCCGAATTTAGGCCTGTTGGCCCGTTGGAATGTTTTAAAATTCTCAAAGGCCTAAAATCAGGTTCCCCTTTAGACCCATGTCCAGCAAGGACGCTGGCAGCGGTAGCAGAGGCTGTTAATGCTGAAGTTAACTCCATCATTAATCTTTCCCTCCGGAAAGCGGTGGTTCCCTTGGCCTGGAAGGAGGCCAATATCCGGCCCCTTTTGAAAAAGCAGTCACTAGACACCCTTTGTCCAGGGAATTATAGGCCCATTTCCCTTCTCCCTACCTTGGCTAAGGTGTGTGAGAAGGTTGTAAATAATCAGCTTACCGAGTTTGTGGAGAGGGAAGCGCTACTACATCCGGAGCAATCCGGATTTCACTCATCGCACAGCACTAAAACAGTTCTGGTTGAGGTGGCAGAGGCTATATGGGACTGTCTGGACGTTGGTGGGAGGGTGGCTTTAATTCTGCTTGACCTCTCGGCCACGTTCGTCACGGTCCCGCATCCATTGCTTCTGTCTCGGCTGGCCATTGGCGATTCGGGTGCGGTGTGGGGTTGGATTTTTTGGAAGGGTGCTTCGAGCAGATCTGGATTCCTCTATCCTCATCCCTTCCTCAGCCGGTTACAACGGGCGTCCCGCAGGGTTCCTCCCTTAGTCCCCACCTGTTTAACATCTATATGACTCCTCTGATATATCTAGCAGAGGAGTTAGGAGCTAAGGTGATGGCCTATGCGGATGATACGCAGCTGCTTCTTACCTGGGCCAAAGGGGCGGACTCTGTAGCTCAGGCTCAACACTGTCTCGTATCAACTTTCAAATGGCTGGCTGATGCACAACTTAAGTACAATGAAGGGAAATCGGAGATTCTGTTGTTTGGTACATTTCCCTCAAACATCAGAGAGCAGCTTTGGCCTCGATTACCTCTGCCCGACCTCCATTGGGAAACCAGCAAGAAATCTTGGTGTTTTGGTTTGACGAAGATCTCTCCTTTGCAGTCCTTATTAGGAAGTGGCCGGCAGCTGCTTTGGCCTGTTTAAATCATTTAGAAGATTCTTTCCCCTTCTTCCAGCTGCGGCCAGACAAACCATCATATGTGCGCTAATTTTATCACAACTGAATTATGTCAACGCCCATTTGCTGGCATTCCGGGCTACCTGTTAAAGAAATTACAGGTGGTCCAGAACACTGCAGCCAGATTGTTATCAGGACTATCTAGCAGAGACAGTGTTCATAACCTGCTGCGTTTATATCACTGGCTGCCTGTAGCCGCCAGAGTGAAATTTAAAATACTGATCATGGCACATCGAGCGCTGCACGGAGGTGGCCCACTCTATCTGCAGAGGCGTATCGTTTCTTATGCTCCTGCACGACCTTTGCGCTCCTTGTCCCTCCACCTTGCTCAAGCACCTTGCTTTGAGCGTCAGAGGATGGGGGGTAGCTCTTTCTCAGTTAAAGCAATGACTGCATAGAATGCCTTTCCTTTGGTCCAGCGTTCTATACAGAATCTAGCGGTTTTCAAAAAATAAATAAAAACATACCTATTCATCTGATTTAATCTGTTATACCCCAATGGTTCCGCACCAGGACACTCATTAGTAACCGAGCGCGTAATAAATTCATATAACATAACATAACATAGGTGCGAGTACCTAAGGTATGCCACGGGCAAAAGATTTTTTTTTTTATATACTTCTCTGCTTAACATTTCTGCAAATTAGACCATATAGTCAATCAAGCTTGAGCCAAAACTAAAGCACAAGTAAACCTCAACCGCAAAAGATAGCAAGGACAAATCCCATCAATACCTTGCATCCTCCAAATACCAACTAGAGTAGACATTAGACGGGTCGAAAACCGTTAACTCAGTGGACAGACTGCAGAGCATGCAACTAGATTGCATGCTTTCCTGTCCAATATCCTGTTGAATAGAAGTAAAACATGCCCTCCCTCATTAACACAGCTTCCCACGTGCACTGTCTAGGGAAAGAGCATATTCAGAAAACCTAGCCAACACATGATCTTGAAGGAGCCCACCCCGCATCTTTAATTTAAAATTTTAGATGTGACATCCGTCAAAACTAAGGGGCAGATTTACAAGCACCTTTCTCCACTTTTGCGTCACTTTTAACATGGGGAAATTGGCACAAAAGTGGCCCAAGGGGCTTGTAAATCTGCCCCTCAGTCCATATAATGGGAAAGTAGTCAACCATATCCGCTCAACAAGTTGCAGGTCAGTCATTGGACTGTTTTAAGGAGTATTGAAATTTAGGAAATACAAATATCTAAGTAGGTGATCCTCATCTCTCCATGTATCGCACACAAGGATTTCAAAACACTACAAACACTCACAGTGTCTCTAGAGCATGTGCACAGCTGAAGACTTCATATATATTGAGAAGTAAAGCATGCAGAATGTGCCCAAGCTGAACGCAGGGTTATTAATTGATATCAGCATTGCCACTTGAGCATTGACTCTCCGTCCACTTTCTTCTTCCAGCCCTACCTAATTGTGGTGGGTCCACCTCCCAGACATGCCTCATCTATGCCTCATGCACGAATTTCTACTCAAATTAAGTTTAAACCCTGCCCACACCTTCCAGTAGACATATATCATGAGTTCCCTACCCAGAACACAGCCTGTTTTATCTGTCTTCTGGGCTTGCACTCTCGATCTTGGCTTACAGAAATTGTTAACAATAATATTTATTTGAAAAGATTTGCATTCATTATTTTGTGAGGAAGAGCCTAGTGTGAAGTGCAGGCACCAATATAAATTGTCTTCCAGTGTCTGCAGGGCTTGGATTGGGGGCAAATGGGCAGAGCTTGTGACATAGCATGGAGGAAGAAGTGCCCCCTGGGTCATGTTTGAGCAACAAGGCCTGTTGCTGAAATTCAAGGTCGGCTGTGAGGAGCATGATCACCTGGTCCTCGGGATGCCATCGGGATGAGCAGTACTGGCATAAGATGTGGTTTTGCTAGAAAAACAAAGGGAAGGCCACATTTCACTTCTGAGACATCCTGGTAAGTAAAAATATAATCTCACCTGTCATCTTGATTTAGTTTTAGATTGTGCCTTTAGTTTTAGGAGCCACTGTTTTAGCGAGCCATTTAAAACAAACAATGACTTTGATGTGTCTACACATGCAAACATAGGCATTCACAAATGCTAGAAATAGTTTCCAAGCCCTCAAAGAATAAGGTTGAGTTTGTGGTATCAACATTTTGGTTCTTAATTTTCACATATGTTTTTCAAGTTTGCCCTCACGGACACATGTTTCTTTTTTTTATTTATTATTTATTTTTTATTGTTAACAGGCTGAAGAAGAGAACAAAGAACAGATCAAAAAAAATTGTTATAATATATAAAACACAATACATATATATAATGATTATCATACAAAACGTATACAAAATCAGGTCAGTCCGGCGGAGGAAAAAAAAGAAAGAGAAAAAGACAAGAAAGAGATGAGGGCAAAAACAATAAAGAAAGAGCAATTTCTCGTTAACAGTCTCAAAAGCTATAGTAATTAACAGATAACAGATATCAAAGTCTTTCTTAAGTATAACATCAACGTTCAATAAAAGTTCCCCAATTTTTTTCATATTTTTTCATTGCCCTTATGCCCCTAATGTTTGCTAAAGCAAGCTCCATTGAGTGTATTTCAGTTACCAGTGCCCACCAATCCCAGACCTTTGGTGTTTCTGGACTAATCCAGGCTCTTGCCAGAGTTAGTTTAGCACAGGACATTAGTATTGTAATCAGAGCTGCATGTGGGAGTGGAGCTGGATAAATATCTAATAAGACCGAGGTGGCCGTAGGCGTGGGCAACTGAATCTGCTTCATATTCAGAACTTTTTCAATATCACACCAAAAAGTCTTCAAATTCGGGCATGAGAACAACATATGTACCAGATCTGCAGCTTCAGTAGAGCATTGAGGGCATTTAGTACGATCGCTATAGGTATTATTAGGGGACCATTTAGAGATTCTTTTGGGGGTGTAGTATAACATGCATGTTGTTCTAAATTGTTGGAGTCTTAAGCTGGATGATCGTACTCGTTTGTTTATGTTCGTAAAGGAGCTTTTTATCTGGTTAGAAGTTATATTTGATCCCAATATTCTACTCCATTTGTCAGCAAGCTTGCTGCAATCATTAAATTTAATAGCAATAAGGATTCTATATCCTTCACTTATAACAGATTTATTTTTTAATGAGTGTAGGCAGATCCAGATGTCACATTCAGAGACTTCCAAGATTTGTTTTTTGTTAATCAGATAATCATGTATCTGTAAAAATTTGTATCTCATATTTTCAGGTAGATTATATAGTTGTTTAAGAGTATTGAAATCCATAAGGCCTTGTGTATTATATTGATCCCCTAGGGTAGTAATGCCTAATCTGGACCATCCACGAGCAATGTTATCATTGAAAATATTTGGGAGACCAGGATTTCCCCATAATGACAATTTGGAGTGCCCCATATCTTTGTTATATCTCTAGCTGTCTTAAATTTACCCTTTTGTAATAGCTAGGATCATTAGTTCTAAATACAAATAAATTTGAGTCAGATTTCAGCATAAAATGATGGAAAAATAAAGCCCTTCCTTCATTGAGTAGGGAGCATAAGCGGTTAATAAACGCAGACCAAAAATATAATTTGAAATCAGGAAAATTAAGCCCTCCTTCGTGTGTGTCATTTTTCATAAAATTTAGTGATCTTCTCGCTTTTTTGTACCCCCATATAAAGCTGCTTAATGTTCCATCAAGTTTCTTAAAAAACTGATTGCTTAACGCTAATGGTATAGATCGAAATAGATATACATATTTGGGCAGTACCTTCATTTTTATTAGATTAATTCTACCAATTATATTTAAAGGTAATCTATGCCATTTTTTAATAGTAAGCTGGTGGATTTAAATAATTCATTATAGTTTATTTTATTGATATCTTGTACTTTAGCTGTTATTCTTACCCCAAGGTAAGTGGCTATTTTACATATCTCAGGCACTATCACAGGTGGGATATAGTTGACTATTATTTGCATTTTTTGTAAATTTAATTTATAGCCCGCTACTTTGCCGTATTTCTCTGCTTCTAAAATTATTCCTTTTTGGGCCTCTACAACATCTTCTGTGTAAACGGCTATGTCGTCAGCGTATGCTGTTATTTTTAATTCTTGGAGTCCTGATTTAAAAGGTATAATCTGAATTTGAGATTGAAGGGCTAATAAAAAAGGTTCCAAAGAGAGTGCAAATAAAAGAGGTGAAAGAGGGCAGCCCTGTCGGGTTCCTCGTAGAATCGAAAAGTCTGAAGATGCCAGCCCCCCATAGCTAGTAAAAGCAGTTGGTTTGTCATATAATGCTTGAATACATCTCAGAGATTGACCTCCAAACCCTAATTTAGACAGTACGCACCAGAGAAAATCCCACCCCACTCGGTCGAAAGCTTTTTCAGCATCAAGTAAGATCATACCGAGTGGGGTGGCTTCCGTCTCTGCAACGTCGAATGCTGTTATGGCCGTATTAACATGTATGGTAGTGTCTCTCCCAGTGATGAAGCCATGTTGCTGTGGGTGGGTAATCATAGGCATGATAGGAGCCAATCTTAATGCTAGAATTTTAGCAAAGATTTTTGCATCTGTGTTTATCAAAGAAATGGGGCGATAAGACCCTCTTTCTTCTTTCGGTTTGTCCTTCTTCAAAAAAAATATAATTTTAGCCCTATTCCAAGATTTTGGTGTTTTTCCATCAAGGCCCACAGATTGAATTACTTTCAGCAAGGGTTGTTCAAGCTCTTTTGAGCATATCTTGTATATTTCTAATGGTATGGTATCTTCCCCTGCTGCTTTTCGTGAGGGCAATGAAGCAATAGCTTGGTGTAATTCTGCTATTGTTATCTTATCAGATAGCAAGTCTATCTCTGGAATATTCTGAGTATCTATGGTATAATTTTCAATATATTTCTGTATGTCATCTATGCTAGGGATCATTTCTGAAGTGTATAAGTTTCTGTAATAGTCAGCGAATTGTTCTAAAATATCTTGGGGTTTAGTGTAGATTTTGTTCCCTCTCCCCCGTATACTTGTGATCGTGGCAGTTGCTCTATCTTCGGCGGTTTTATAAGCCAAGATTTTCCCAATTTTATCCCCACCTTCATATTGAGTTATTTTAAATTTGTGTAAGCGGTTTATGCTTTTTTTGATAAATTTAGACTTGGCTTCATTTTTAAGTGATGTAAGTTTGAGTCCTATTTCTATGCTCGTTGACGAGTTAGACTGAAGAGCTGATGACAATAGTTCCTCTTGGGTAGTTATTTTTGATATCAAAATATCACTATTTTTTTTTAGTTCTACGTTTTGTCTGATCACATAGGTTTGAGTAAAGCCTCTGATGCTAGCCTTGCGAGCATCCCATACTATCGCTGGTGAGGCTGAATTTGAGTTTATAGTTAAGAATTCTGTAAGGTGTAATTTTAACTGTGTAATATAGTCTATATCTGAGATTAAGTGTCTAGGAAAAGAAAATGGCCTAGGCATGGTTCTAATGTTTGTTGTTTTAAATGACAAGATTATAGCGTTGTGGTCAGAAGAGATACGTGGGCATAGGGTCATGGTGCTTGTTTTCAGTAGATTGTCACTTATAAATGCCATGTCAAGCCTTGAGCATAGTTTATGGGGTGCGGAGTAGTAAGTATATCCTGGCTTGCTTGCATGTAGGTTTCGCCAAACGTCTTTTATATTATGTAAACGACATATGTCAAGTATAGAAGCCCTGGTCTTATGCATTCTTTGATAGCCCCCAAGTCTAGTTGTATCTATTCTATAATCCATAATGCAGTTAAAATCCCCCATAATAATAAGTTCTCCAGCCCAGTCTAATAGTTTGATGTTCAATTCATCAAATATAGTAGGATCATCTATATTACATCCATAGACCACGCATAAAACATATTTAACACTCTCAAAATGTATCCGAGCAATAGCCCATCTACCATCTTTATCGCAAGATGTTTGTATTGTCTCAGCCCTAAATCGTTTGTCCTTAAGTATAGCAACTCCTCTGACAGACTGTCCATAAGTTGAGCAGATGATAATATCATATATTAATTGGTTAAGAAGTTTTTTATCCTTCCCTGTGATATGTGTTTCAGATAAAAGAGCAACATGGGGATTATGCATTTTTAGTTCTTCTTTTATCAAAATTCGTTTGTTCTTGCTATTTAGCCCTGCAACATTCCAGGCTAAGCATTTTATTTCATACATCTAGAAAGCAGTTAAAGTAAAGAAAAAAAAGAAAAAAAGGTAAAGAAAAGAGGCAAAGTTGAAACTTTGCATTTGAAGCTTATCTTTTGTTGATCAGAATATTGTCCATAATAGCCACTTGTCCTCATGTATTGTGTTTTACAAATGCATTTAATGGGCAAAGAAATTCCAATATCGTTGTTTAAGTCCACCCCCTCAGCCTGTAAACGATTTTCTTTATTTTTATCTCCCCCCCCCCTCGACCCCCCAGAGTGCGGAGAACACCCTCCCACCACCCCCCTCCCCCCTAGATACATGTTTCATCTGTTCTGACAGTCTTGCAACAGACTTTTTCAGGGTTGATCTTGTCATGATGTAGCAAGGGAGACCTAATGGAATTTTCAGTCTTTATTGTTCCTTGAGCCTGCCTGCTAAACGTGTGCGCTGCCTGGGGTGCTTATTTAAAGATGTGGCATTGTATCTTTGGGAGAGTACTCCCACCACATTGTTTCAACTACTTTCCTTTCCCCACACGTCAAAGGAAAGTCAGTGAAACAGCATGGATGTCTTACCACATAACACAGGACCACCCCTGAAGAAGTCTGCTGGTACACTGTCACCACAGACAAAACACATTTTGCCAAATGTGAAATTGGAAAACAGATGTGAAAATAAAGAACACAACTGTTGATACCACAAAGCCAACCATGATTCATTGAGTGCTGAGAGACAATTTTTTCATAATTGGATCTTTTCAGTTGGGGAAGACTTGGTTGCTCTTCCTCCTAGAGCACCGTATGCTTGTGAACATTCAAATACTACTAATCTTGACATTTTTTATACTGTTGTGCGTGCACCTGTGTCCCCAGCCACCGCTGGATTGAATTGCAAAATTCACAAATGCTGTTTGCATGCATTGTATGTACAAATGTTGTTCATCACATTATATCCTGTCCTTTCGCCTTTTACCAGTGCTGGAAAAAAGTAGCAAAAAAATAGCTTTCTTTGAAGAATGCCTGTAGGAGAAAACCAAACTGAATGTAACAAACACCCTAGTTGAGTTTATTTCTCATGTTTAGAATAATCTATTGTGCATTGTATTGTAAGTGGTGGAATGATACATTGTCAGTTGGTACCACGTGCTGAGACAGCATTACTCTTCTGGGTGGAGCCAAGCCAAAGCCCACTCAATGCATATTTTAAAGAATATCTAAAATATGTCATCCAGACAACTGCGTTGTTAAATCATTGCTAAAAATTGGTGTTACCATTACTGCATAAAACAGAAAATTCAAATACTAATGCACTAATATTTGGTGTATTTCATACTACAATGGGAGTCATTTAGAATGAGAAAAGATGTAAATAAAAATGGCAGAATGTGTGGGAAGTGTTTTTCAGCACGTTTAATGCTACTTTTGCTTTATGCAAATAATGCTGCATGCTATGCCTATTAGTACCACAGCATATGCAAAACGTTGGTGCTAATTTTACATCAAAAAGTGGGGAAAAAGAGACTGAAATACTGCGTGTACATTTATCTCTAAATTGCGGTAATGTTTTGATTGCTTGTTGTGGTAACAGCATTACCAAATTGTGGTATAGCATTGTTCTTGATTGCGGGCATTGATAACTGCAGGCAGATAGCTGGGAATATAAATAAAAGGGATTGCAAATAGGACCCTGAGGGCTGCCTTAGAAATGGGGAACTACCGGGGAAATCAGTAATTTGTTTCCAAATCTTTGCTAGTATTTCGGTCTTCGGTAATCTTTGCTTTCAGCAGGCAGTATCTTTAAATGAGTATTAATGGGTAGAAAGAAATTGGAAAGAATAGTATTGAAGGGTGGTGAGAGCTTTTTAAGGTCCAGGTAAGGGACTGTTAAGGGTTAGTAATGGGTTTGTAGTGTTCAAGGAAGAGTTGTGTTGAGTTTTTAAGGTTCAGGGAGGGGGTACCATTAAAGGATAGGGTGTTGCAGGGTTCATAGAAGGGTAGGGTTAAGGAGCTTGTAGGTCTCAGGGATGGACACAGTTAGGTTTAGCCAGGGTAGGGTAGTATTAAGGAGTAGTAAAACATTTTGCTGTTTCAGAGATAGGTAGAATTAAGAGGTAGTAATGAGTTTTTAGGGATTAATGAAGAGTAACATTAAGTGGCAGTAAAGGTAAGTATGTTAATGTGTTGTAAGGGTTATTTAGGGTTCAGGCATGGGTAGTGTTTAGGGGTAGCATGGCTTTCGGGTTTTTGGAAGGGTAGCTGTAATGGGTAGTAAGTTGTTAATTGGGCTCAGTGATAGGCAGCATTGAGGGATAGTAAAGATTCTGAGGGTTCACAGAAGGGTAGCATTGACCAGTGCTAAGAGTTTTCGTTAGAGTTTAGGAAGAAGAGCATTAAGTAGTAATAAGGATTTTTTAGAGCAAAAAGAATGGTACCATTAAGGGGTAGTAAGGTGGCCTAGGGGGTAAAAGAAGGGTAGCACTAAGGAATGGTCAGGTAAAGGTAGTATTAAGGGATAGTAACAGACTGTATGGTCCATGAAAGGTTAGTGTTAAGCAACAGTAAGAGTTTGCATGTTTCATGGTAGGATAGCATTAATGGGTTGTAAAGAGATTTTGCTATTTCGGAAGGGATAGTAATTTTTTCCAGTTCAGAGTAGGGTAACATTAAGGGATAAGGCAGGATTCTGATGGTTCGGGGAATGGAGTAGTAAGTGTTTTTAGGGTTCAGGAATGAGTAGCAGTAAGGGGTTGTGACAGGTTTTTAGGATTCAGGCAAAAGTGGCATAATAGGATAGTAAGGGTGTTTTAGGGTTCATGGGTGGGTAGTGTTAAGTTGCAGCAGGGAGTTGTTAGGGTTCAGGAGGGGATAGTGTTAAGCAACATTAGTATTTTTTATTTTTCACAGAAGCATAGTGTTAATGGGTATTAAATGTTTTTTTGGTTTGGGGTAGCATTAAATGGTAGTGCGGAGGTTTAGATTTCAGTGAAGGGTAGCATTCATGCACAGTAAGAGGTTTTTAGGATTTGAAAAAAATAGATATAGTAATGCATTTAAAAGTTAAATAAAACATTTAACAATTAAATTAACTTTTGGAAGCCGAGGAGTTAAAAAAATTATTTCCAGCCCAAAAATCAAAAAAATTGGAATTAGACAGAAAAAAACACCATTCTCTTAAGGAGTGCCCTGCTAAGGTATCTCTGAAGATGATGATGAAAAGGGAAGGGGGTAGCTGGGACTGCAATGCAGCAACACATTGCTCCTGACTACTCTCCTCCCATTCGTGCTGCTGCCAGAGAAGAGCAAACACCAAAATTATCTGATTGTCTAGGAGACATATGTCATTGCAGCGGCATGGACTTGATCTAAGGGTCAAGCTCTGTTGTAACAAAATAGCTAGACTTGATAAACAGCTCTGACATGATAAGCAAATGATTGCAGCTCTTGAAGGGTAAGCATTTTTTCTGTGGAAGCTCATAACATTTTCCCAATCAAAACATGTACTCCGTTATATCAACACATGGAGGGAGCCAAAGGCCCTCTGTATAGTACTCCTGAAAAGTCTTTTCTAGCTTGGTCACATAAGGTCTGGCAAAAGCTGTGCAGTCAACTCAGACCTAAAAAAAGAAATGAAGGACAGAAAAGAGAAAATCCAAAACAAAAGTGTAGTATTAAAAGAAAAAGAACTCTGACCTCCTATTGATTGTGCCATAGGATATGTATGGCCTTTACTTTTTCAGGATACGTGTCTACCATGTTAGAGGGCAAACACTCATCCAAGTGTAAACACTTTGTTTTGGATTTCTCTTCAGCTAGCAGTAAGTCTAGAGTCCTCCTCTTCCTCCGATGGACACATCAGGGGATTTTATTGGGGATAAGGATAAGTTGGAAGTACACTGGATGATTGGGGTGGCTGTAGCCATGGCTTTTGAGGCTGAGAGATCCAAAAGGAAGAACCAGGTGAAGGGGCAGCCGACAACCCCTGTTGAACAGGGCTTTCAGGTGAATCTAGGTATGCTGTGAGCAGGCCTGGAGCATCTATGTGAACTGGGGTTTCTCAAGACAGACCTAAAGCAGGATTGTTCTCAAGCCTTGATTGCACAATGTGTAAGACTTTCAGGTGTGGCCCTTCTTTCTAATGATAGGATCATGGCTTTGATTCTTTGTGGATGTGAAGGGATCAGGATCATCCCCCCTGTCCAAAGTTCATGTTCATTCCTCAAAGATTACTTTAATGATAGCTACTTTAATTGAGCGAATATCTATTAACTTTGAGTACTACACCCAGAAAAATGGGTTGAGAGGACTTACAGAGCAAATGCAGGAAAAATCAGGACACCGAAACCCAAGAGTTTTTAAACTTATAACTTATAAAGCTAGCTGTTAGTCAAAAGTTTTAAATCCCTGGCAGAGGCCCTGCAGGCCGATGAGAAATGCTTAGCCTCGCTAGAAAAGATGAAGCAGCTGGCCAAATTCCACTGCCAAAACCATTTCGATCCAGGGAAATCAGAAAAAAGTCAACCTTGATAACCCCTCCTGTAGGTCAAAAGCAAAAGTCCTTCAAACTGTGGCTGGAGACCCAGGACTGTTGGAGGATGAAGATATGGCTTTACATCAGAGTGGTTTCCAGCAATTCAGATCAATACGTTTTGGAGATGGTGAAATCTGTTTATACTAAAGACTTGGGGGCCCATTAGGATGGCGAGCGGATTGCCCCCGCCAGGCTGGCGGTAGCCACTGCCGGCCTGGCGGGGGCAATCCGCCCGCCATCCTCAGCTAAATGCCCCCCACCATATTAGTATGGCGGGGGTGACCACGGAGGACGAAAAGACCGTCCGCCGCTTTTCCGCCCCGGTCGCCGTGCGACTGGGCCGGAAAAGGTCTAACATGGTGGCGGTGTCTATTAGACACCGCCAGCCATATTAGGATAGCCCAGGCTAGATGCCTTTCCGTGGCAGCGAGGCCGCCACAGAAAGGCATGCGGTCTTCACTTCGGGGGCCTCATGCAGGCCCCCGGAGTGAAGGAGAGGTGGGGGTGCACAGGGGGGGTACCTGTGGTACCCCACTGCATTTGCATTAACAAAGCAACAGTCACCGCACGGTGCCTGCCGCTTTGTTAATGCAAATGCATACGTGCATGTTTAGCATTGTGGCAGGCGGTGCTATGAGCACCGCCCGCCACAATGCTAAATATGCAGGATGTGCCCGCCACAGTGGCGGCCGCATCCTAATGCCCCCCACGGGACCCCCGCCCTTATGGCGGGCGGTCCCAAAGACCGATAGGATGGCAGGTGGACTAAGTCCGCCCACCATCCTAATGACCCCCTTTGTCTCCATCTCTTCACATTCGGGTATCAATTATTTCCAGAGGCAAAATCTATGCAAAAGTATTGTGGAATGGCATCTGGGCATTAATTTTGAAAAATAGTATTTTTCCTGTATCAACAGGAAGAATCAGGATGCATTTAACCCTATTTCTGGCAAAGGAAATGTATCAAGTTAAACAATGTATCTCCGGACTAGAATCCACAATCGACTCCATAACAATAGGCACCATTTCACTAACAGGTAAGTTCAATTCAAATGTATTATGTGAAAGCAAAATCATCACCTATAAAGCATTAGATGAGTAATTTTAGATAACTCATCAATGACTTCATGAACATGATACGACTGCAAGTGATCAATTAATTCATAAATCAATATGGAATCTGAACGTTGATAATTTTTTGAGCTTCCATTGTGCTGTCAAAAGCTCAGGCGCCACATTTACTTCGGCAGAGTATTTCTCTTATTAATTATTCTTTTGTTCATGTGACGGAATTCCACAAAAGCTTGGATTTTTAAATCACTAGCAGGCCAGAAAGTGATCATGGCTCTCATCTCTTTAAACTGGGTATTGGTGCAGTTTAATAGCTGCACCTTTACAGAATCGGGACCAGTGAGAGAAAATAGTGAAATTATTTGGAACTATGAATTTAACACCTGTTTAACAAAGATCTGGGAACAATACCATATACTGGAAAGCGAAGAACTTTAGTATCCTCTTTGTTGCAGTTAAACAATGCGCTTCCAAGCTGGCAATTGCTATTAAACATCATATGACCTTAAAATTCTTCACTGTGGCATACATAAGGGTTTCAAAACATGAAACTCTGGATTATTTTATACTTTTTTGAAAAATTACCGTACAGGGGAAAGATGACAGCCATACTAAAGCCAAATGAAGTCTGAAAGAGTAAAAACTATAAAACATGAATACAAAAACAGAATACACCCAAAAGGATTAAAATGTGAACAGACTGCTTCCCATCCACAAGAAGTTACCAGAAAGCATGGAGATAATTCTTAAGTAATGGTAACCATAAGTCTTGCAAAGGAAATATAGAGCAAATTATCCTAGGTTTTGTGCTGCATTTGATACAGAAAGGCTTTTCATACACCACTATTTCAGGAAAATTAGCAGATATTTCCTTTTATGGATAGCTATGGTGAGGACATGATCCAGTTCAAGTGGTGTTAGTTGGGAAAGTTATAAAAAGTTTCAGTAGGAAGCAACAGAAAAAAAACTGTTTAGGGAACCAGTGACTTTTGATCTGTTGCAGCAGTTATTGCAGTTACCTTTTTGTTATTATAATGTGTTTGAATCATTATTATTTAGTCTGTGCATGTTGGGCCCGATTCACATAAGTAATCTGAGCCAAAATCATAACTTTACAACTTTTGGTATTCACAAATGGCATTTAGGAGTAATAAAGTTAGGATTTTGTCTCAGTTAAACTTAAGTTTCGGTCTTCAGTTAAACTTAAGACCAAAACTTAAGTTTAACTGAGAAAAAATCCTAACTTTACGACTTTTGGTATTCACAAAGAGCATTTAGGAGTAGTAAAGTTAGGATTATATGATAAGGCAACCGCCTCCTCACTGGGCCATGCATAGGTTTCCAACGACGCCACTACCTCCACTTTTTTCGGGCATTTCCGTTTTGCCATCATAACCGGCTCATCCCTTTACGCTCCTCTCTTGCATTTTAACATACCTCATGCAGCCTGCCTCCTTTTCTGAAATGGGATGGCCCAACGACACTGCCTCGTGATCTCTACTATAATCACATTATTTTCCTCACTAGTATCGAACAAGACATGCGATTGCTACCCATAAGAGTCTCCTGACGCCCCCTCTTCATGAGGTAATATTTTACCTCAAATTCAGTTTTTACTTTTTAATTCCCGTAAACATGCTGCCACTGCCGCCGCTACTCTACCAGCCGCCATCTCCCGGCACACCATTTCAAAAGGTTTTACCTGCCTGCTTCACATAAAATCCTTATTACCCTTTTTAATTTTTCATTATCCTCCATCCTATGTATTTAGAAGTGATTTATAAAACCAAAACTCCTCAGACCTTACCCGACTAAAACTATTTCTGTTACTCAAAATCCCCTAACCGTTCCTGGCACTCCCTCAGTGAGTGTCTTCCCGCCGAAAAACCTAACTATGTAACCTACCGCTAAGGACCACCCAAAATACCTACCTTCCCTATCCTGTCCCGTTCCATTGCGGAAAGTCACCCAGGGGGAGCCGACTAAGGCCTTGCTCCCCCAGGTCCCCGCAGTCTGCTGCCTGCGTTCTGGAAATAAGTCTGTTCCCTTTTTGCGGTCATAAGTGATTAGGACTATTTTCAAATGGCAACTGGTTAGGCAAACGGAAGCCAACAAACCATCTTGTGGGCCCAAGGGAGAGTAAGACCGTAATCAAACTTGAATAAACTGGAGTAAACAGACAAAAATAGGCGTTCTTCAGAAAAGTGGGAACAAAGAATTTAGGGTATTGAACATTAATGAACATCAGACACAAGGTACAAAGAAGCCTTTTTCCCTGGTTATTTGATTATGTCTCCTGTAAGACTTTGCCAGGATAAAGAGTTTTCTACAGAAGTTCTTTTAAGGTGAGATGTTTTTACTTGCTATTACTTGTGTATCTGAGCAGCACATCAGGAAAATAAAACAGAACAGTCTTACTTACTCGAATAGACCTCTGGTGTTACAGATCTCGCCTGATAATTATTGGGATAACACCCATGCAAGAGACGCTTGAGGATAGCCCTGAGTCCACAGAATTCATTTCTAATCTACTAAAATCCAGCTAAAGCCATATAAAGTCAAAGAAAGGTATTAAAACAAGGTCTCTAAAGTTAAATATGGCTTTTCAGAGACAAACTCCAAGGAAGGACGCCTTATAAATATAAGTGATGATGACATTATCTGTGATCTATATGACATGAAATATGCACACACTGCTCTTATATATAATGACGCAAAGGTTCTGAAAATTCGAAAGAAGAATTTGATAGCACAATGCTTCACAACCATATGACCCACAAAATAGGACAGTAGTCGAGCCGCTAATGAGTCCTTATCTTCAATAACAAAACATTGAAAATCTGGATAAGTTATCAATAACTCACTTACCCTCATTTAATAACACAATAGTCCCCACAGTGCAAATATATTGTAAGATCCTGAATAAGCACCACACCTGGACTCTGACACAGAATCAATTTATGGTAAATAAAACTTCTCTGAAAGTGATATCAGATAAGACTCAATACATTAATTCAATAACTCACTAGAGAGACTTGATATTCTGTTAGAAATTGAAAAGCTAGGGCACAGACAGAACCACCAACTGATCATTAGAATGGAAATCCACTCAAGCCACTGGAAGTGGATGATGATAATATACCCATATATTTTCATGTTGTAGACACAATGGCCACCATCAGCCATAATCCGAAAAAAAGCCAGAGTCTTTAAAAAACCAATTTGCTTAAGTTAAACTGAAGACCAAAACGTAAGTTTAACTGAGACAAAATCCTAACTTTACTACTCCTAAATCCCATGTGTGAATACTGAAAGTCGTAAAGTGAGGATTTTGTCTCAGATTACTTTTGTGAATCAGGCCCGTTGCTGTTATTTTTTCAGGGCTTTTAGACAGAACAATTGGGAAGAGGTAAGTGGGTTTGTTTAAATGAGAGTGGAGTTAAGGGTTGCTGCCCAGTGGAAGAATGGAAAAATAAAAAATAACATCAAATCAAAAAAGAGAGAGAGGACTAGATAAGCTAGTGTAGTGTAGTTCCTACATTCCCAATAGGCTCTGCGCATTGGAATAATATATTCAGCAGTGTAGACGTAGGACTGAGGTCGACTAGGTCTCTACTGACTATATTAGACTTAAGGTTTGCCAGCTAGCTCAGAGGTCACTAGAAACTTTCTCAAGAATTCTCTTTAAGGATTTAGTCAGCTCCGTACCTGGGTAATAGAATGCAGGAGGTCTGGTATCTCTCTTTCAGGGCTCGATATCCCAGCAGCCCGCGAAGGCGGCTGAGAACACCAGAGCTGGATTTCTCGGCAGGAGAAAAGACAGCGTCTCTCTCAGTGCGTCAAAGAGGAGGGGCAGCGTCCGTGGGCTCTCACATCAGCTGGGCTCTCTGGCAAGTAGATAGCTGCTCGGCTCCAAAACCATCACTGTGTGTTTGCTTAAGGCAACGTTGGTATATTTATACCTGAAAGGTGCGAGTTTGACGTAAGGTTTGGACATAAGACATCAATAAAGATGTCACTAAGAACTGACTGTTCTTTTAGTGTTCGCAGGAGTTTAATGACAAATCAAAACAAAAGCAAATTGGGATTTCCCAGGTTGCTGGAGGTTTGGTGTGTCGAAAGAACTCGTTGTCCTTTCTAGGAATCCAAGGAAGTAGCTTCTGACGTGCTTTGGACTGCAAGGGCTATTTACTTAAATATGGATCTGATTCTTATGCCATTATAGGGATATTATTGATTATAACCGTACAAGGTTGCTGAAGGTTTGGTGTGTCGAAAGAACTCGTTGTGCTTTCTAGGAATCCAAGGAAGTAGCTTCTGCCATGCTTTGGACTGCAAGGGCTATTTACTAAAATATGGATCTGATTCTTATGCCATTATAGGGATATTATTGATTATAGCCGTACAAGGGCATAAAATAGCAATATTGATTTGGTTCCTAGATAAAAACACAATACCCACTCCACGATCTAATGTCCATCATTACTAAACTAAGCAATAGTAAACATTTAAAGGTGCATGTGTATTCCAACCCACCCCAAACTACATTTTATGCATTCGAAATGGTGTATGCGAAATACACGAAAATGATTATTGTACTGTACGCTTTTCAAGCAGTGTAATCATTCAGTTAAACATTCAGTTAAACATTCGAATATATATTAGCTGAACGATTTGCGAAAATTACACATGAAATGGCTCTTAATACAGAAAAGAAGGTCGAGACCATTCCATCACATATAAATACAGTTGCTGTAAAAATGTGCTAGAGGCCGAGGTAATATATTGTCTCTAGAGTTCCTAAAAATAGAAGCTCTGTTCTTTAAGAATAGTTCTACTTTAAGCAGAGTACATGTGCCAGAAAAAGGTAAATATTTTGGAAGTTTGAAAAAAATAATTTCGCTTTCAGGGGAAAAAATAGTTCAAAATGTTTTCAGTAGCTTTTGTTTATCAAAGCTGAAGGCCGAATTCAGAGTTCAGGGGAACGCTGTGTGCTTGTTGCTTAAATATTATTCTTTCTGTTCAGGGGAGAACATCATTTCAGACACACTCGCAAAAATTGGTCTACGACATCAGGTGAAAGTTCGACCAAGTTTGAAAGTGCCGCAACAGTGCAGTTGTGAGAATGATTGCTATCATCGATATCAGGATCAGCAATGCTCACAGAAGGTCGTACCTGGGTGATGTTGCTCTCATCTCGTACTTCACTGCCACCTAATCGTAGTGGTGAAGTCTCAATGAATGCCGTCATCAGAATGGGTAGCTGCTGGGGACAACACGATGCATGAGCCGTTACAGGACTTAGCAAAGTATCTGTATCCAAAGGTACTGTTTATGGTAGTGTAAGACAGACGTCCAACACGCATTCTTCTTCTCCGTATAGCATACATCGAAGCACAGGTAGGATGCAATTTTGCCAGATAGTCTGAATGAAAGAAACCAGGTCATATTCAGATCTCTTAGCCGGGCTAATCCAAGGACTTTAGTTATGCTGTCCCAATAGCGTATAGCTAGGATCGTTTCTTCCATTGTTGCTTGAGTCTTGTCTGCGACTTGGCTTGCCATATCGGAGCAGAAGGGTCAAAAATAAAATTCCTGCTACGAGTCCCAAAAGTAGTGGTAGGCCGCCAAAGACAGAATGGAGAAAATTGGGAAAAATGCCCAGAACTGCTTCGAATGGTGTTAACAGTCCCGAAAAAATTGTCTTAAATATATGTGGGATACCACTGGCATCAGACATATTTAGGATTTGGCTTAGCATTTCTACGAAATGCATGGGGCAATTTGTTGATAAAAGGGTATG